>NW_021939471.1:4642028-5054384 GCF_001715985.3 Manacus vitellinus | reverse complement strand
CCGCTTAGGAAAAGTAGCAGAGCTGTGTGTGTGCACTCTGCTTCTCCTTTTCAGAGCCAAACTTAGCTAGCTGGGCTTTCCCTTTCTATTTCTGTAAGCAGAAATCCATAGATGACAGCAGTTGTGAAATGCCTGGCCGTGCGTTCTGCCACCCTGGAGCTCTGGCCCAACGAATGTTGTGCAATGTTTCTTTGTAGGCAGTGGAGCAGCTTTGCTGGGTGCCACTCGGGGCTCAGAATAAAACACACTCATTGCAGGAATCTGAAAGGAAGGCAACGTGAGCCACAGGAGAGCTTGCTTGAAGGCCCCGAAAGTTTAATCCACTTCTGTCCCAAATCCTTGAGTCAGTGCAGATGGGGGGGATGACAGACTCCCTTGAGGGCCTATCTCCTGGCTGGCTCTATAGCCTTAATCTGGTAACACTAAAATTTTCAGTGATCAACATTAATGCCTTTAATTTAGTCACATGGGAAGGAGTTCCAACCAAACTCCAGGAGTGACAGTGTCCCTGGAAAAGGTTGGATAAAAGTAGTTTATTCTTTAGAACTGGTAACATTTTTCCATACATACATGTTTTTTCTGCCTTCAGTTCTACCTTTTGTCTGGCCCAATTATTTTGAAAGAATGATTTTGTATCCTGTGTTCTCAGCATGGTAGGACCCTGTAGGATCACAGTAGGATCACTCACCAGGTTTTTCCAAAACACCTGATTCTTGGTACTAAAATGTCTGGGACTAGTCAGCCATAGGCCATATTCAGCTCTGCCTCATGAAGAGCAACCCTATGGAAAACCTCCACAACTAGTCCCAGCTCTTGCATTCTGAGTTAGTATGAGAAGAGAAAAAAAGAAGGTGGATCCTACTGCAAATCTCATTGGAGCCTCGATGAGAACCCTTCATTTTGCAAGGAAAAAAAAAAAACAGTTAAAAAAAGAATATTCACCTTATGGCAAGCCTTGGGCAGAGAGGAAGTCATGAGGGTGGTTAGCTCAAAAGCAAAAAAACACTAAAAAACACTTCACCAAAGACACGCTTCTAGTCATGTGTCACTGATAAGATGGTTTCAGGTGAACATCTGTCCAGGAAGGCAAGTGCCAGTGTAACAGAGCAGCTCGAGACGTGCGAAGGACACCAGATCTGGGCTTCCAAGCCACCTTGCAGTCAGTACACCTGCACATGCTGCCCCAGGCCTGCAGCAGGGAGCACAGGGGCTGACAGTGAGCGCAGAAGGAGGTGGATTTATTTTATACTAAGGTTAATTTTAAAGCTGGTAGGAAGAGGTTTAAATTAGAAATGACGATACATCAGGGCCCAAGCAATGTAGGGGAGTTCAAGAGCGCTCTGACAGCTCCCTGGCATGGTTGATGGAGGAGCTAATAAGCAAAGGTGCTTGCCTGGATCTCACACTTAGAATCAAGGAAGAACTGGTTGGGGACACGAAGGCAGGGTCAGCACTGGGTGCAGTGACCGTGAGATGGTGGAGTTCGGGACCCTAAGACAGGAGAGTGGCGCAAAAGGCAGGACCACAACTCTGTTTTTGAACGGCAGACTTCAACCAAGAATTCTGCTTGTGATATGGTACTGGAGACCAGTACCAGTGTCCAGAAAAGATGCCTGGCTTTCAAAGATCACCTCCTCCAAGCACTGGGAAGGTCCATCCCAAGCACAGGCAACAGAAGGGAGGCAGACTCTTTTCAGTAGAGTTCCCTGACAGGATAAGAAGCACAAATGAAAACACATCAGATTCCACCCAAACACAAAAAAAACCTTTTTTTTTTTTACTGTGAGAGTGCCCCAAAATGAGCCAGTTGCCCAGAGAGGTTGTGGAGTCTTCCTGCATGGAGATACTCAAAACCCAACTGGACACCATCCTTGGCAACTTGTGCTAGCTCACCAGCCAATTTCATTGATTCTGTGATGCTGTGAAATATTTCCTGTTTTCTCAAATGCAAAACCAGACACAGAGCTCCAGGAAGCTTGATGTGTGTAATAGGAAGGCAAGGTCACAAACTCCCCTCTATGAGGGGCTGGGACTGTGCTGGGAAGACAGAGCTGGTCATCTTCTCTCTTACAAATTCCTTCCAGATTCATTTAAGACAATGTTTACAGTACCTATTCCACCACTGATGAACAATCTTGCTCTGTTTGTTTCACAAAGAGACACTTAAAATCTTGCTCATATTTTTTTAATCATTCCAGTTGCCAACCTCTGAGAGTGCCCTTGGTATTATCCAGCAGTGATTGAATGATTCCTGTTTGCTGTGAAGGTGACCTGCAAAGCAAAACAGTTTTCCCCATCCTGCTTCTTTATAAAGAAACCAGAATTGTTATTAATTTATTTTGGTTTTCCAGCACCTTTTTTCCTGCTTCGTTTTTAACCTCAGATCCATAAGGCTATCAAGGCGCAGCTGTGGGTGATAGGAGCACCAGCTTTCTGACCTTGCTGGGGGTATAGTCAGTATTACACAAAAAAGGGCTTTGATGCAGGTCTGTCTTCAGCCCCAAGACCTTCCAGCAGACTCACAAATACCCTGTAGCAATGGGTAGGCATGAAAAAGAAGCCCAGAAGCCAGGACAGCAATATACAATGTAAAGAGAAGAGAGAGATGCGTTGTCAGTATCTAGGATTCCTGGTCTTAAAACAATTGTTGATGAGCACTGACTGCATGAATGGGTCACACTGAGAGCACCAGAACTTTGCTTGTGCAGTTCATGGGAGTAACAGGGAGCACGTCCAATAAACTGTGACTGCAGCCAAAGCAGGAGCCTTTCCATCTCTGAGGGAGATGAATGTCTGTGTAGTACTCAGTCAGTGTCTTACCACACAAGCCAAATTTAGCCCGCAATGAATGTCTATTGCAAGGGTTCCACTGATGAAGTTAAAATCATTTCCAAGTTCATTTGCTTGCTGCAGAACATTTTTCTTCTGTGTGAAAGATGCAAGTGTTCCTAGGCTAAGATCCACAGGGAGGTTTCATTCCAAAGCAAAATCAGGGTTGAGTTGTTAAAAGAGTTCTCAGCAGTCGCAAGCCTGGCAGAAGTCCCATGCATCTCAACAGGGTTGCGATTTCACCCTCTGGCTCTAATGGAGTTATGCCAGCAGAGACATTGGTCCAAACTCCCTATTTCTGTCAGTTGCTCTGTATTTAGTGCTACTGAAGTCCCAAAGTAGATCTTCCCACAAGAAATCTGCCAGCAAGAGCGAAAGCTAATGTGCAATATTGTATTGTACACAGAGATTAAAAATGTACAGAAGCCTGCAAATGCCACCTTTAACCAAGCCTTACCAGGCCATTACCATATGTCTGACAAGCTCCTAAATTAAGCTACAGGTTCAGTCAGCTGTTTTTTAACATTGATGACACTTCAACTCCCTAATGGCACTTCAGTGCCTGTTTAACAAGCAGGCAGTCTGGAGACCCTAGAAGACAGTGGTTTGGTGCCTTCAGCATCTCTTGAGTACACCATATTCAGCCCCAGGGAAATATGGATGACTCCTGGGAAAGCCACACAGATTTGAGAGGAACTTCCTGCAGAAGTCAGTGGGACAAATGCAGTAGGGAATCCTCCACTCTGTTGGGATCCTGTCCTGGCATAGGAACACAGATCCAAGCTGCCTGCTTCCCCCCTGCCTCAGGGCAATGTACCTGCAAGGTGCCTGAAGCAGGAAGGACTGCCAGGTGTCTGATGCCAGGATTTCAGGCAGGTCTGTCTGCCTCCCCACCTGTTAGCTAAGAAAGCTGAATGAGTACCAGGGCACTGTAAATACCACGGGGGGGTGGGAAGCAAGCAAGTGAAGTAAACAATCAGAATGTGCAGCATTCTTATTCTTTCCAGAGGAGCCATGTCCTGCAGCACTAATGTAGCCTTTTCTTCCTGGGCTTTGCACATTTTAGCAGATGTTTTCATCTGAGAACACAGTCCTGCAAGGTGTTCATGGAAGTTCTTCACTTCTCTCTTGTGATGAATCCCACACACATCAGCCAGATGACTTATATGAAATCCCTGATGTGGGGTAGTTCTAGGGTAACTTTCCTGCTCAGCTGTGAATCTGGGCTTGGACTAGAGGACTTTGGATCTAACTTTGCCCCATACAGATGGAGAGCATAGGAGCTAGTGCCTCCATGTCTTTTCCTGTGCACAAGTCTCAAAGATTTGAGGGCTTAAAGCCCACTACGACTTAACAATTGCCATTTCTTGGGTCTCTAGCGAGTGCTGTAGCAAAAAAACAGACCTCCTAGCCTTGCTCCTTCATCAAACTAATCTTTACTTAAAAAGTTTAGCAAGGACAGATGGGGGGGATTAACACTTTCCCTCTGCAGCTGCGCCAGAATAACTCCCACTCTCTTCACAGGAAAACCAGTTCAGTAACTCCTGCTCACATAGGGAAAAGAGATACCAGCTTTACGCAAACAAAAATGTGAAGTGATCCCTTAAACTAACCCCGTTGCCTTGGTTGGTTGGCTGATGCCAGAGACAAACGCTTCCAGTCGGAGGACTAAGGCAGTTCCAGTGATAAACCGAGCTCTGCGCAGACCTCTGCCTTCCCCAGTGAGCTGAGTCACTTGTTTCACACACATGTGACTCTGCACGGGGCAGTTGGCACCAGAGAGTTGTCTGAAGTGGCTCAGAAACCCTTCAAATACCAGCAAGGGCAGCCCTTTCCTATCGGTTTTAGCTGGGGGAGGCAACATTTCAAAAGGCTTTGCTTTCAAATGCCTTTTCCTTTTGCCAGCCCTGTCTCCGTCAGGAGTGATTCCTGCAGGCTAGTCCACCAGTTTGTCCCCTGGCACCCCTGTGGCAGCAGCACATTCCCTTGGAGATGAGAAGGATCTCATAACTCCTTCCACTGTAGGAAGGGTTTTGCTTCTCACCTCCTCTTCAGTGCCTGGAGGAGGTATGCAGACATACCACATCACCCTGTCTGCTGCCTGGCTCCAAAGAGGCTAATGGCCTGGAAGTTCAGTGTTGGTCTTGCATCATCTAATGCTGACCTTCAAAAGAAAAATAGGGGATTTATGTCCAGGAAGGAGGCTTTGAAAATTTAATTTGGTTTGGATTTACTTTTTGTAATAGGGATTTGTGTTTCTTTTCTATATTCCCTTTTCTTTTTTTTTTTCCTGTGCCAATGTCTGCTTTTTCCTGAAAGTTTGTTGGTGGTCTTAACAGTATGGACTTCTACTTTTCTCAAATCTTAAAAAGAAATAGGGTGTGTTAAAAATGGGAAAAAAACTATATTCCCACAGATGTATTCCCTAGGCAGAAAAACCACGTTTTGTCCACGCTGCCACAGAGCTGGATGAAGATGTGATGAGCCCCACCCTGCTCAGGGCCATCACCAGCCCTCCTCCTGGCCTCCCAGGCAGTGCTCCATGTGTGACCACTACAATCCTGTTTGGCAGACAGCGAGCCTGCCATCCTGCTAACAAATCATAAGCAGCTACAGCACCTGGTGGAAAAGTGGGGGTGCAGAGATGAGTAACTGTGGTAATATCAGCCCTACCCTCCATGCTGTGCAAACAACACTGCCATGCTGCCGGTGATGTGGCTTGTAGCTGGCAGGCACCAAGCACTGAGCAAGCTCCTATCTGCAGAAGTGCATGTAGACACAGTCTCAGTTGTTTAGCTCTGTGTTAACAGCAAAAAACAAATCCTAAGTGGACTAAACAAATCTCATCGTGGCAAAGTGCTTCATAAATTACTAATTCAGCCTCTGGCAGACTAATAGGAAATAAAGCTGTTTACCTCAGAGTATGACACATTTTTCTTTCTTGCCTTCTCCCTGTGGCACCTGTAGATAGATTCTGATGTACAAAGCTTTGTGTCAGTGACTAATGAGTACCTAACAGTTGCTGCAGATTTCCATAGGCTGCACATTATCACTGCTATTTAAGACATCAGGAAAGAACCTAAGAATCATCCACCTGGGCCAAAAAAGGATCAGCAGATAAAAAACACTTTCTTTCAGAACATCAAACCTGACGATGCAGCACATTTCAAGTGCCAATGGCAACAAGAAGAGGTTTTGTACCACAGCTTTTGCATTTTCACTTCCATTTTCTGACCATATATAACAACAACATGCCTGCCCAGATGGGATAACAAAGGAAATTGTTCCTTCTGAAAGCCATGAATTTATTTGAAATCAGATGGGTTCTCCAAGTCATCCTGTGGGATAAGCACCTCTGTGAAGGTACTGTTTGAAACCAAGTTGTAGTTTGGGATATTTTAAAACAGGAATTTAAAAAGCCTTACTGACAGTGATGACATGTTTCTAGGAACCATTTTACTGTATCCTGTGTTGTTGCCTGGTGTAGTGGTAGGGTGTGTGGGAGGGAATGGAAAAATAAATGGAGTACAGTGAAAGCTTCCTAGGGCTTCCCAGCTCTTGGACTTGCTGATAACAGACAGTTCAGGAACACATGTTCCCAGATATTCCCGAATAATCCAGGCAGGGCAGTGCAGAATAGCACCGTGCAGTCAGTGAGTCAGTGGGAGCAGGCGCTGCACATTGAATTCAGACACAGCCAAAAGGCTCCCGCTCAGGAGGGCAGCGCGGCCGAGGGGACTGGGCACTGCATAAACCAGGACAGAGCCAGCCAGCTCCTTCTGATCCCACAGCAACTCCAGGCACAGAAGCTGTGCAACAGGCTCTCAGGTTACCAGCCCACGTCACCAGCCTCAGACCAGCTGGGTGATCATTCCCTCCCGGCATCCTCCACCTTCCCGCAGGTTAACCTTTAGAGGCCTGATTTAGGTCTCCAGGAGCTCCTCTGGGAAGACAGTGCCAGTGGAGTAGGCACCACGTGCACAAAGAGGATTTTACCCGGGCTAAAAAAAAGAAAAACAAAAACCCACACAAAACAGTCTGTATCCAATGTCTCAGTGAATGCAGCTTCATTTTAGGAAAGAGGAACATGATTCCTCACTGCTGGGAAAATGGTTATCCCAAGGCTTCAGATGCTTTCTTTCCTTTTATTTAAAGGGGTTTGCCAACTGGATGCACTATTGTAAAACTAGTCCTACCATGAAATAACTATGGTTTCTGTTCTGCTGGGTCTCCTTGACCGATAAAAGGTTTTAATAATAGTACAGTATCAGGTAATGTCTTCACGTTGTGTATCAAGTCACTCCATTCCCTTCCTGTTACTATTACATATATGTAAAGTAGAGCTAAACATTTGGTTCTTGTATGGACTAACTTTTTTGTGGTTTTTTTTACCATGAAGACACTGGTGCTGCCAAGAATATTTCTTGTTGAGGTTGTATTTAAAGCTTTTTGAAGGGTCGTCTTTGCTGCACAGTGATATTAGATAATACTTAATAAATATATATTTTCTGCAAAATGGTAATTAATTATTGGAATTAAGTTTAACAAGCAAATTTAAATAAAAAGTCATGTAGCTGGAGGACCAAAAACTCTTCCAGGTTATTCGGTTTGCAATTGTATTATCTGTTGATGCCATAGTTTCATTAAGTTCTCCAAGCAAGCTAGACTATACTGAAATCTTAGCACACAAGAAAATTACTTTGTATTACAGATATTTCATTACTGATGAAATTAATAGTATCTTATACCTGTTTAGCATCTTCTGCTGGATAGAATCCAAGCATGTTATCAATGCTATATTAATGTAATCTCTTGAAATGATTGTAAATTAATGGATATTTTATGTAGTTAACAGATGAGGAGATATTAAGGCAAGTGGGTACCTTCTCAGTTTGGGACTTGATAGATTTGGGAATAAAATCTACATTTCCCCAATTGTGTTGCAGTGGCTATTTCTTTCCAAAGGAAGCAAACAGCACACTATCAAAATGATCTCACCACTGACAGAAGTAGGAGTAGTACTTCATTCCCTGATGCAAAACATTTTCCTGTGATATCCTCAGTGCATTTTACAGGTAAAGTCAATCTGCCTCTCCCTCCCACAGGAACCCACACACAGAATCTGACTGAGAAAGTACTTACTGGGACATCCGTGTGTCCACAGGAAGTCTCCTGTTTAGTCCAGTTTGCTTACTTCCCATAGGATCATTAGGAGACACATCATCTGCTGGTTGTCATTTAGTCATCACTCTCTTATGACTGAGCTTCAGCTGCTGTGATGCAGTATTGAGAGACATGAACACCTCAATAACATGGTTCACTAACCCCATAAGTAAGTTAGATCCTGATTATCATCAGATGCCATGTAAAGGAAGGTACATAATGAAACACATCATGAATATTTTTGTACAGGTTTTCCATATTCAGGCACATTTTTATCTCATGATATAACAAGAGTTTTTAAAGCATTCATTTAAGCCAGGCTTTAACCAGATGTTAATTTTAGAAGCTGGATGGTACCTTTCTGGTTTTGAAAGCCAGCCTTATATTGGAACTATAAAGAAATTCTGCAATGGACATGTTATATTAAGAAAACTCCCCGTGACATTTGTCAGCCTAGATACCACGGTGAAATCATGGCCAGAGATGTGCATCTGACCATCCCTGTCCCTCTGCAATGCACAGGGACTGTCGGCCAGTAACGCTGAGATCAAGAGGTTTGTTTAGCCTGTCAGAAACCATCTCAGCACAGCCCCTGCCACAACTGCTCACCCTCAGGAAACCCAGCTGAATTTCCAGCAGTGAGAGCCACTGCTGCAGTTCCCCTCAGCCTTCTCTGAAGCCTGCTGAGCAAGGGAGCTCCCTCCTGATGGCCTTTCTGCACACCTGTAGAACCATTGTGTCATTTCTTTCCCTGCTGTTTAATTTTCCAAAATGCATCTGTGCCAACAAAACTGGGTTGTTTTTCCAGTCAGATAAGAAGAAATAGCTTTTCCTACTGCAGTGTGTTCACTTCCGTAGTTGGCAACTGTGACATTTACATACGTTTCTGCAAATCAATGTTGCTGTATTTCTGAACATGAATATCATTAAATCCTGAAGAAGGTTTAAAAAACCCAACCATTCACAGTATTAGCCATTCCAAGTTCTCTCTCTGATCAAACTTGTATCCTCCACCTCTGCATTCACTGAGTCAGGTGGTCACTACTCCAGAGAACACATATCTCAGCTTTGCAGCTCTCCTTAATTAGCAGGTAGCAGAGCAACACGTAATTAGCAATAATTATTGTCTGTTTTCAGCCAAATGATGCACCTGTGGAGGGTGCAGAGAACTCACGTGGAGCATATGTCACACAAGTCACTCCATGCTGGCATTAAGACAATGCAGGCTCTTCCTGGGAGAGCTCCTCAGGTACAGGTTACCCAACTTCTCGGCAGAGAGAAGTGTAAGGTACTCAGATCATCATTTTGATAGTCACCCTCTGAGTTCACGGGGTGGATTTGGCATAGTGTGCAAATCACAGACCAGCTTAAGGTAAAGAGCTTTATAAAAAGCCCCAGGCTTTGTATCAACCATCACTCCCCTCATCCCAGTAGCAACAGTTTTAACAGTGTCAGGAACTCCATTGCTAAGTCCAACAACTGAAATCAGCAGTGGTGGCTGGTGCAAAACGCTTTCTTTCATGTCAAGACCTAAGAGAGGGAAATACTAATTTTTACAAAAGCATGAGTAAAGATATGGCAAAACAGTTTCAGGTCTGTGGGAATTTAATCAGACTGCTTCAGTC
This sequence comes from Manacus vitellinus, assembly GCF_001715985.3. NCBI lineage: Eukaryota > Metazoa > Chordata > Aves > Passeriformes > Pipridae > Manacus > Manacus vitellinus. Next base: position 5,044,767 of record NW_021939471.1, on the reverse strand, counting down.
TGTTAAATGGAATTAAAAAAAAATACAACAAACAATTGATTTTGGTTTAGCTTGGCATTAACAGGTTCCTACTCAAGTTGCTTGAGTACTTCATAGGAACTACAGTAAATTATTTCATTTCCCCATTCTCCTATATGGACCATGTTCCCCCATTTAATTTTCCATTCCGCTGTCCCCCTTACCAGAGACAGGGCCTCATGTGGTTTCCTTGGCCAGGACACAACACAGGAGTTGCTGCCCTGCTGGAAGTCTTGGCCGTGGAGGAGAATTGAGAACATGGGGTACCCAAGCTCCCAGTTCCCATGGACACTGCCACAGCCTCAGCACTGCAGAGTCATGATCTTTTTCAGCAAGGAAAATGACTATGTTTGTCCCTCCCTTGGGGGAAAATAAGTGTCAAAGCAAAGAGTTTGCCATGGGACAAAATTTGTTGTTAGCAACCCTCCTGCCACAAGCCCAGAGCTGCTCAGCCCCATCCAGAGAAGGTCGGCAGGGCATGAAGGCTGCCCCGCATGTGCCCTGGCAGCAGTGAAAGGGTCAGGCACCAGCAACAACCGGGAAAGCAGGGTGAAAACAAAACCCCAAAACACAGTCTGACATTGAATGCCAGAACACCATCAGTGAAGCTTCCCTGGGCTTCCTCATCAGGACTGACAGTTTTGCACGAATGCTGCCGGCCTCTGCACTGCCCTGTCTCTCCCCCACTACACAGCTGTGCTAGATGGACCAGCACACACCTGAAGCCAGCAACCAAAGGGTTCATTCAGCTTAGGGAGGTATCACTCATTTGAAGAATCAGTCACTAGACACCAGATAGTTTCCACGGCTGGTAATGAAACCATTTTGGACATCCAAAGGGCAGTTTCCTTGCCAAAGTTCAGGAGCTCCTGGCAGCCAGCCCTCCCAGCCCTCCTGCATCCTGCCGTTGCCATGGCAGCACGCAGGATGTGCACCTTAGTGCTTATTAGGCTCCAAGAAGCATTTCCCATGTGAATTGGGCTGCACAATCACAGGCACAGAACTGTTAAGCCATCATGGTATGAAAATTAGCAATGGCCACAATTACCCGAAACTCGAAAAGCTGTAAAAGCGCTTCTCTTCTTTGTGTGTTGGCTGTCCCTATTTAAGGCTTTATCTCTTGACTTCCAAAACACTCCAATGAGCAGTGCCTGCTACTTGGGGACAGCAGGTAAACAGACATCCTTTTTGTTTGACAAAGAAGCCCTCCTCCCTTTCCTTTCCTGTTACAGTAATTCCTTTAATATTTACCCCACATGCAGTGTTTATTCTGCAGTTAGAAGGGAAATTCATCTGCTGTGGCTGTGCTAGTGAACCCCTGGAATTGCCAGCAGTAAATGTAAACTCCAGTGTGACCTCTTGGGTCTGTAAAGCCTTATGCCCTCAATTGTGTCCTGCTGTTTTAGTTTTTTAGGATTCCACAGATGCCAAACATAGTCTTAGTTTACATTAAGTACACTAAAGACACTCCACTGAAGCCAAGAGAACTACTTACACGAGTAGGGCCTACTTGTAGAAAAAGGATTGCTGGTAGAAATAGGGATTAAAAGACTGAAGCCATCAAACTGTAAGTCTCTCTTTTGCTGTGTCAGGTCTTGAGTATGTAAACTGGCCACTGGAGCTGAAAGACTCCCAGGATGACGTTGCCTGGAGATCACAGTCCCACCTACATTCCCCTAAGGTTAGGCTTGAGGCCTTTGAAGTTTGTGCCATTTTGGAGGACACCCAAGCCTAATTACGGCAGGGACTGGGTGCTGCCAAAAGCACAGAAGCTGCTGAAAACGTCTTCATACTCCAATATTGCAAAAGTTGCTTGGTGAATCTGAGCAGTTGGTCCAGGCTCTGGCTCCCAGCAGAGAGGAATATTAAGCAGTGACAGGTAGTGACAAAGCACACATAGCAGTGACCTTTTCAGGGTTGTCACAACACCCTGCACTAGGACAAAGTGTCCACTAGCTGGCTGGCACAAGGGTTTTCCAAAGCACAGGAGGGGTGCATCCTTTGACAAAGTCACTAACAGGTGCAGGGGGACCCAATCAGTTAAATCTCAGACACTTCCAGCAAAGGGAGAACACTGTAATGTTGAGTCATGTCACACAGCCACTACTTTGGACCAGTGACTTGGCTACAGCCTGGGATGCTGCCCTGCTCCTGCTAGTTGGGGCACAGGGAGTTTTGCCCAGACCACAGCCTGAGAGTGTGAGATGAAGTGGCTCTAGTCTCTCTCTCCTAATTTAAACTACAAGCAAGTCTGCCTTTTACAACACATCAATCACCAGTGAACTCAGTGGTCCTCTGTGGTGGCTCCAGCTCTGTCACACACTCTGTAGTGGTGGACATCAGAGCACTGGTGTCTTTGCAGCACAGGGGCTGCTGCTGGTTGGGACTGCCCTGCACACATTGCCTTGGTACCGGTTTCCCTCTGGCCACGCACAATGCACAGCTCCCAGAGAGGACCTGCAGCCTGGTAAAACCTGCTGTGCTGGCAGGAGCCACAACCTCTATGGGGTGGGTAGGGGCAATGAGGAGAAGGTCCACACAGGGATAAAGCAGAGAGCCTTTTCCTAGGAGCCTCCAGCAACAGCAGCATTTCAAACCCCCACACATGTGCAAGTTGATATTTCAGTGCCTGCAGGTTGCTATGGACAACCAAAGATTTCAAAACTGCCTTATGGAGCAGAGCCCCAGTACACTGTACACTGCAGTAACACTTGGCATTTCTATTACCAAGAGCCACATGTTAGAAAGTAAGAAATACTGTCATCACTTTGCAACTGAAGATTTGGAAAGTATGATCACTCCTAGGTGAAACCGATCCCTCATGTAACCCCTGCCCATTGAAATGGTCTAGTACCTGAAATCACCTCCTCAAACATGAAGGCCCTTCAGGTAACCTACACAACGTCAGGGACTGAAGCACAGGCAAACTGTATGGAAACAAATTGTTGGGATAAGAAGAACAGGTTCTAGAGAATGACAGGGGCGTTAATGGGAAGAAAGGTCCGTGAAGTCAAGTTTCCCCATGCCTGTAATCCTGGCTCCTTGCAAAGGGCTCCCCATAGCATGGGTCAAGGCTTGTGTTCCCTGGCCATCCCTTTCCTAGGGAAGAGGATCATCCTTCCCAGCTGGGCAGAGGCATAGCAGGGCTACTCTTACGTGACTGCATAGACAGCAAGTGGCATTTCCAAAGACATACATAGAGCCATGATGAGAAAGACAGGGACAGGGTGCAGAGCCTCTAAGACCCCAGCCAGCCAGCTGGCATCTGCCATGTGCAGCACATCCTCATCTCGTATGGCTTCAGAAATAAAAAAAACCACCCCCCCCCAAGTTCTTTTTCTGGATCTATCTCATGAACATTAACATGGTGTTATTAATGCTGTGCTTCTGGATGCAGGGGTACTGTTACCTGCAGCAACAGTAGGGGAAACGAGGTAAAGTGAAATGGAGTGACCTGCCAACATCAAGTAAGAGGTCTGTGGCAGAGCTACGGCAGACTTAGGTCTCCAGAGCCTGCCGACAGCATTGCAGTTTCTGTCAGGACCAAGACTACTATGACAGGTAGTAATATTACTCCCATTTTAAGATGGTGACAATGCCTGTACAATCTGCAGGCACAGAAATTCCACCCCCATTTCTGTTGCCTTAAGCACAGAAATACACTTTCATTTGCTCTAAAACGAAAACTATGGTACAAAATTATGCAGAATAGCTAATAAAACAACAATCTCTGAACCGTTCTTTGGCTTAGCAAGGGGAAAATCTCAAGGAAAAAGATCTAGGAGTAGATTTTGCTTATCCTTCTCCTTCTATACTCAATGCATGCCCTCATCTCTTTCAGATCTGCAGTGTGCCACCTAATTTATCTTCCCACTGACAGACACAGAGAGCACACATCCATGATTAATGGAGTTTTATACCCAAGGAGTTGGTTACATTGCAGCAGACAATGAGAAATTTGATTACCACTAATACGGTATTGACACAAATGTCAATGTTCTAAGGCACACAATATCATTTTGAATCAAGGATCCCTTTCATTGTTATTACTTCTGTTAGCTTCTTCCAGTTTAATAAGCTGTTGCTCTGTGTGTTACCCAAATACTCCGGACTAAAACTATCTGGGGACAATTTAGTTTTCATGTAACACTTCATTAAGTAGGAGGCACCTTTAACAAAAGGGTGCTGTGTGCTTACATAGCCCTGCTATCATTTAAACACACAGTACTCCAGCCAAAACCAGTGGTCAGCTGATGCCTTTACCTTAGTGATAACTAATCCATTGTTTTATCGAAGTCAAATGTATCAGGAAGTGGAAATAATGGCTTTTTCGTTTTTGTCTCTGGAGAATTGTACTGATCAGATCACTCAAATCTTGATGAGTCAAAAATTAAATTAAGCCCAGTGATCACATCACGCAGCCAGACGGGATTCAGATCCACAGGTGGGATCTCTCCTTGCAAAGGGCTCACCACAGCATGAGCAGAGGCTTCAGCTGGTCAAGGCTTGTGTTCCCCTGGCCACCCCTTCCCTTGGGAAGAGGACTGTCCTTCCCAACTGGGCAGAGGCATAACAGGGCTACCCTGCTGGGGTGTCTGGTACGAGGCTGAAGGGCTTTGGACTCAAACATCTTTCCTGGTTCTGGACTTCCTTGTCAAGGCTGCTGGTTTAGGACTGTGGTGCCTGACCTTACCTCCTGCCTCTCTCCCACACCCATCCCTTCCTCTACATTGCAGAGGCCTAGGAATCTCCCTCCTCTGAAGGATGATAGCTTCAGCTGTTTTCCCTACCTGCCTTTTCATGAGTGCCTTTCATTTCAGTGCTTTCTGATGGTGCCTCCATCATCTTTGGGACCTTCCAAGCACTGCCTGCAAGCCCCAGGTGTTAAATGGCTTTTGGTTTTGCCAGTGGAAATAGGTCCATGAAGAAACTCAGTTACGCTCACTGACCAATCATTAAATTTCCATATCTTCAAGAAGGAATTAGCTTAGCTTCTGACATAAAATTTCAGTAAGGACTAGAAAAATAGGCAGTATGGGAGAAGAAGCAGAGTTTCTGGGGGCTAGGGCTCTTAGTGGCATCCATGCAACCATTAAAGTCCTTAAGCTCAGCATGGAGGCTGCTCAAGAAGTTATACCAAGCCTTGAGGCTGATCTCATTTCTGTCCAGAAACTAGAGCCAAGCAGAGGGAGCAGAGCAGAAGACAGGGGAGAGACAAGTGTTATGATCAAGTGGAAAAGTTCACGCATCACTTTAAACTTTATACCTGTTCTTCAAGAACAAACAGGCAAAACAAACACAACAGACCTTACCTGGGAAAAACCCAAGTGGAAGTCGGCAAGACCAAAGAACTTTAAGAGCTAAAGAAATTGAAAAAAAACCTCTCCATACTTTTTGTCAATATATTAAAAGCTCAGAGTCTGTGAACATTTATAACCACCTGAATGGAGCAAAGTATAAGATAAAAAAGCACTGTGAGGCAGCTAAATAATGTCCTTGTCTCAGTCCTGCTGCAGGATGCAATAGGGTGGCATCTGCATCCAACCTCCTTGTCCATCCAACTCCAGCTGGAGTGATGGACTGGGGACTGTCTTAGCTGAAAATAAAGCATGCCAATAAAGGAAAGCTGAACTGTTTGAACAAGTGAGTGAATCATTCATGCTGCTGGTATCAACTCCGTTAAAACAACCATCTGCTTTTCTTCTTTTGACATTATGGCCTTTGACTTGTTTAATCTGATAAACATGTTACACCTGCTGGCCAGCAATACTTAGGTAGAGATTTCTTTCTTTCTGAAGACCTAGATATTCTCACAACCCGGTTGTTATCCTGGATTTACTATTTACTGATGACAGCATATTTAAAATCCAAAAGGAAGAAACTGAGTCACAAAGAAGAACAATTGGATACTACCTTCAGGCTTTGGAGAGAATAAGTTCTATAAATCAGGAATACAGTCCAATAGACTAGAGAGAAAAAGGCTGATTTGGAATCTGCCTGGGTGCTCTCCAGCCATGGAAAGTCAGAGGACAGCTCTGCTCTTCACCACCTCCAGGTCATATTCCAATTCCCAGAATATTAAAGGAAGAGGACAAAGTTCACTACATGAATGGCTGGCCGTTAGTTCAATCTGTTAAACAATCAGAGACAAGAGCTACAATTACACCAGTGAATATAAGAATTGTATGTAAATGCCATCCATTTCACACTGCAGGCTATGAAACAGGCAACAGCTGTGATGAGGAAAAACATTCCCTTCCTCATCACTGGAGATTTAAAAAAACCAAGTTAGACAAGAACCTGCCTGGTGAAAGGCAAATCCAGTCATGCCCTGGGACAAAGGGGTAGCCTAGATGACTTAGAGAATGTTATCCAAGCCCTATTTGCTACAGTCATGCATGTGCAGCACTTCCCCACTGCAGTACTGACTGTCCAGAAGTCTGTGTCTGCTGGCAGATAAGATCATGGTTACTACAGTAACCACGCTGGTTTTCTTTTCTGAGGAATAGACAGAGGAGGGTTTTTTTCCTCAAACTGTAAGTATGCTCAGCTCACATGCTTAAAAGCCTGCTGCTGCCAGGCTCTGCAAACATGCCCTGAACAGCATTAACAGCAGTGTTTGGTCCGGGTGTGGGCAGTGGTGGCACCCTCAGTACGGAGCTACAGAGCTTAGCACTGCGCTTCCAAGAATTTAAAAAAAAAAAAAAAAAAGCCCCCACAAATCTCCTCCCTCCAGATGCAATGCTCAGGTTTTAAAAATTGCAAATTAAAACCTAACTGGGATAGGTACAGAGACAGAGAACTGTGATAACCAAGAGAATTAAGGGTTTTCATTGACAGGTTGAGAACAAGCTTGGTGTGAGACTGGGAACTGCTGTATGCCCTGTAAATCAGATGTGTGGGCCGCCCTCTGCAGTGTACCATTAGACTGCACTTGGCTGGCATGTTCCTAAGTCACTAGAGCTACTTTAAAATTCGAATTGGACATGTAATTTACCGCCACACTTACCCATACCATTTGAATCTGAGTGTGAGAGCCTGATCTGACACATTTATCCGTCTTTGCTTTAGACATATCTCCGTTGCTTTAAGTTTACTTTCTGTAACAGATAAATAAATGCTATTTTTCCCTTGCTAACCCACTACCCCTCTATTGGTACTCATATTTCTGACAGGGAAAGTTTCTAATGCTTCTAATACTCCAGTCCTTACTCAGGAAGACAGTACTTTTGAAAAATTAATTTTGAATCATCAATCTTGGCCTGAAATTGAAGTGATGGAGCCTTTAGTCACCCCAGATGAGCATTAAATGCTCACCAGTAAGAGCAAAGGCTTTCTAAACTGGCCCTCACTCTGCAAGTGTGACTCCTGTCCCAGCACTGATCAACTTGAGAGATAATCCCAAGGATATTTCTATTGCTGAGTTAGTCTGACATTTTGTGTGAATTTATTGGTGCCTGGTTTTATGCCTTGTATCCCATTTTCATTGCCATATGTAAAATTTGGGGTTTTTTTCCCCCTTTCCATGAAAGTCTACCACTGGGGTGTGCTTCTTTGTACTGGGCACATCTAACAGGATCGCAAACACCTTTTACCCAGCACATAGTTTTCCATCCTATTATATTTATGTCTGCTTGACTTTCTCTGCCAGCACATTTGTTGAGAAAATAACAGCCCTCAGGGGCAGATATTTTTTATATTTTCTTCATGCCTAAAATAATTGTATCTACTTATTAAAAACCTCACTGACAGTATGATACAATAACCTTTGTGATTTATTTATCTTTCAGTGAGCTTTAGAGAGAGCTACTGCCTCTTTTCCGACTTTGTGCTGTATAGTCCATCATCAAATGCGGTGCTGCGCTCTGATGTTTGCAACATACTACAACAAGAAATTGGTCTTTGAATTACATTTATTCTGCTCTTATCTAGTTGATTTACTGGTTCCTCAAATATTTGCTTCTTTATACTATCTTAATTGAGGATTCTTCCTGCCTGTATTTTCTTTCACTGCTATTCTGTAGAGAACAACACTCTCCAAACTGCATCTTCCCCATTTTCTGTGCACACCACCATACCTGTTTTTTTCCATCAGTTTAGTCTTTAAAAAAATCCAAGTAAAAGATTTCAAGGGTATCAAAACTGGCTGAATTCTATAATGCATTTTTTCCTTTCCCCAAGGAAGGCCTGCCTTCTGAAGGCACAAGCAAAACATAGGCAGTAAGGAATCTCCTTAAGGTCCCTTGTCCTTGCCTTTTTCTTGTCCAGTATTTTTCTGATAACTTGGCATGCAAGACAAAGAGCCTACTAGTTGTGGCTTTGTTTATATTTTCCAGTAGACATGCCTGAAAATATGACCAAAACCTCACCAGTTCCTGCTCTGTTCCTGCCATTCTGGCTTGGAGTGACTCAACCATAATCAACATTCCACTGGTATAGTGCAGATCAACATCTGGCCCCTCCACCTGCCCAAAGCAATGTTTGATACACCCAAAATCAAGAAGTTTAGCCTTCCTGTGGTGTCAAAAAAGCACTTGTTCCCTCTGTATGGGGTATCACAGACATGCTGACTGATGGCACTGTTGGATAGGGCTCACTGCAAAGCAGCTCCTTCACTCTGTGCCTTGCTGCTGAGAGATTGGTAGTACCTACTGTGGTGAATTTATTCCTGGAACTGACTAGGTGGGCTGATCCCAGCATTGCTCCACATCTGTTGTGCAGATCAGCCTCGGGGGGCACTGGTACTTCTTTGGAAGAGGCTGCTTATTCCAGATCCCTGCCCTGCAGTGGTCTTGGTTGTGTGCTGAGGCTCTCACAGAGACCAGCTTGGAAAGCAGGAAGAGCCCCCAGCAGACTGGAACAGCAGAGACAAGGTTTTGCCAAACAAACAATGAAGCTCTGCTAGCTCAGCCTCACTATCAGTTGGATCTGTACCTGTGAATGAAAAGCAGATGAAAAATCTAAAAATTTAATCTGTTGGGTTGTATTTGTTTTTTCTATCAGGTAACTGGAGTAAGGGATCTCTCATCACAGAGGAGACTAACAACCCAAAATTGTAAGTAAGCAGTAGCAAAAAAGCAAAACAGAAAAGGTTCTTCCAGAAAAATACCAAACAGAAGAGACAATTCTTAAATAGAGAAGAGGCAAACACACATGGAGCTGGTGCCACTCAAGGGCAATGACTGAGAACTTCACTTTATGCTCTCTCCTGTGCTGTTCCAACCTCTTACATAAAGTAGTATTTATTGGCAAGGATTTACACAGATAAATTTTAAGCATTTCTTTAGTTGGTTTAACCCTTCTTGATTTTTGTATCTTTCATTGTCTCCTGCTTATCCTCAAAAGAGGAAAGGGAAATGGAGCACCTGATTATCTCCTCACAATATCTCAGTACGTGGCATGGCACTAGTTCTCTTCTAATACCTATTAAAGTTTCCTGGGGCTACTAACACATCTGTAGCCCAATTTTGAAGCCTCCTTTTTCACACACACACAAAAAGTCATCCAGTTAGAAGGGAGCTTAGCCCTTGACAGCAAAAGAAGTTCTCAGCTTTCCTTTCCTGATGTGTGCAGAAACTGAGCTATGTCTTGTTGGATTTTTATTTTTTAATTAGATTCAAAGAAGGTGACTAATAATGACCAGAAATAGGAAACCTTTGCCTGAAGTTGCTAATAATATTCTATCATCTTATCTTTAAATTCTTTTTTGTGGATTAGCAACGTTAACAATTATGAATCCCCTCAGCTTCCTTTTATCTAGTACAGTAACATAATCAAAATCATCCTGCTCTAAACTCTCTATAGCAAATCCTCTCTTTAAAGCCCTTGTTCAACGTCCTCCCTCATTTTAATTTCCTTTGCTACTGATTATTATACTAAAGCCTGGCATCTGAAAACTGAACTGTAGTGTTAACCATTTTTTCAGCACAGACCTATTCTTTCTGGATATTAATGCTTTAAGTATATTTTTAAACACCAGGCTGCCTGCAGTGAAATGCCTTGCATTCCTATTGTGTTACTGTAAATACCATTATTAAGAAGAAATGATTGACTTTATTTAATGTGCTGTTCAGATAGTCTGCAGAGATGTCTGTGGTGCCAGTATCATTGCCGTGCTTTAATTACAATTTTAATCATCCGTGATCTTTCATTTGTTTGTGCTGTAAGCTAATGATTTTTTCTATCACAAAGCACCGAAACAATGTCTTAGCATTATTATTTTGTATTATTAAGTAGACTTGCACAACACTCTTGCTCACTCACTCTGCTAGATCCTCAGTTTCCAATGCTGCTCCTAAAAACCCGCTCTCTAATGGTGCATCCTAAAAAGCCCTGCTGCATCCTAAACCCCATCTAATTTCTTCTACCTCCCACCCTCTACACATAACCAGGGCATTTGATGACTTGTTTAGGTTAGGACTTGGTAACAAGCACACACCCACCCACCTACCTACAGGGCAGCAGAAAAATTTAGTATACCCCACAACCAGGGTCCCTCTCTGGACACCCGTCAAACCCCCTTTCCTTGCTCTGTGGCCAGTAATCCACATCAAATGTCCTTCACAGCTTGCAGCAGACTACACTCTTTTCACTCGGGTCTTCAAGTTCCCACGAGAGGAGAGATGTAAGAGTGAGAAGCCCAGTTTCCTGTGACGTGTCTCTGCCTTTAACACTACTCCTCTACTATCTTTGGCAGGCAGACATAGGAGAACTTGCTCTGCTCTGCCACCTGAACACCCTGTAGTCCCATAATGTGGCACCAGTCCTGAGACAGTAACTCCAGGTGAGCAGTGGATCATACCTGTTTGGGGCAATGCACCTCTTTCATTACACACTGAGCTCACCTCAGGCTGCAGCAGAGCACACAAGACTCAGCTGCAAAGGACCAACATGTTGCTCAGTTTCTGAGGTCGCCTCAAGCCCCCGAAAGCTGTGCCAGAGGCTAGAGGCACTCTCATCCTGACTGTGGGCACAGCAAGAAATCATACCCAGAGATGCTCAGGTGACTGTCATTGCCTTGCAGCAGGTAGAGGATCTACCTGGCTAACCAAGCTTATCCTAATATAAGGTTATAGCTTTATTTCTAATTAAATTCCAAGCCATGCAAGGGGAAACACTGAAGCGCTATTAGCAGTTATCCTCTGTGAAACAGAAAACCCTGTAGCAGCACACTGTGTGTAATTATAAGCCACTGAACTATGGAAAGTCAAAAACAGAACAAAACACTGAGTTTGTAGGATTTGCTGTATTAGATCCTCAGAAGGAGATTCACTGATAGGTTTTGACAAAAACTGTCTTTCCCTGAATATAAATGTCAGGATGCAATGAACGGATCCCTGCTAACTCAGACTTACGGGGGCGGGCAGACGGGGCCACCGGAGGTTCACTGCAAAGGCACAGGAGAGGGATCTGCAGCAGCTCTACCCTGACGTCTGGGGGCTCAGTGTTCACAGTGCCTGTACACAAACAGGTGCATGTGTTCATCTGCAACTTTGATCACACCTTCGGGTAGATTAAAAAAATCAGCCTAATAAGAACATGCCTCAAGTCTGAAAACAGAAAATCTGGAACAGGACTTAGAACTCTTGCTGGGCTGAGCATACTGCTCCCCACAGCCTTAACTCTAGCAGGGACATGAAGGACTCACTGGCCCTTTACCAGATCTCTGCTGCAGCAAGCAGGCTGCACCTGGGCAAGGGAAGCATGACTTGTTGTTTTTTAAAAGATCCCTAAGCATGGCAGGTATTTGGGTATTGGTTGTTAGTTCATGTCCATTCCTGGAAATGCTGGAAATCTGTGTTACTTTTCTGCTTCTGTAATTTTGATGAGCAGGCATTAGACGTGTTGCAATGTCACTTGATATTCTGCTTTTCTACTTTTATCTGTTTTGTGGATTTACATTTCTTAGCTGCATGTGAAGGGTTTCTCATCCTCCAGCGGGCTGCTGGCAGCTGCCTGCCCTCTCCTGGCAGCCTGGGGCTGCAGAGAAGGGACTTGCCCATCAGGAGCTGGCTTCATGCAGAGACAGGGACCCAAAGCACATCCACACAAAGGTTTTCACAGGCTGCAAAGCATGCAAGAGTTTTCCATGGATTAATCTTCTGATTTGAACTGTGCCAAAATACTATACTTTCAAATGTATCTGAAATAATGGAAATATTGCAGCAATTGTAAAGCACAAAAGGATAGAATCAGAGCAAGGGGAAAGGGGCTTTTTTGGTCAGTAGCTCTTGTATTTTGCGTCCAACAGCAAAAACAGTAGCCATTTCCAGAACAGCTGTACTACTGATGTAAATATACCAAGTGAAGTACACCCGCAAGAGGTAAATAATGCTCATCAGATAGCTACAAGGAAAGCATTAAACTAGGGCTAAACACACTGAACATGCCTTCATCTGTCATGAGGAGCAGACACCAGAGTGACCTGAACAAAGCAGAAGCTGCAGGATGGAACAAAGATCTCACTGCCACCAAAACCTGAGGCAAGATCATGAGGTCTTAATCTGCCTTCTTTTAGTTTCAAGCTATTACCTCTTGTCCTATCATAACAGGCTCTGTAAAAATGTCTGTTCCCAACCTTCTTTACAGGTCCCCTTTATGTACTGGAAGGCCACAATGAGGTTTCCACAGGGCCTTCTCTTCTCCAGGCTGAACAATCCCAACTCCCTTAGCCTGTCCTCATAGGACAGGCTCCCTTAGTGGCTCCTTCTAAATTTCAGGCTTTCCTGGGAAATGCTGTTCTCCAGCATTCCTTCCAAGTGATAGCAAAGATGAATCAGATAGGACTTAGAGCAATGACTACTAGCTTCCTAACAGTCCTGCCATTCCTTTTAAAGACCAGAACAATTAGCACCTAAATCATCAACCTGTATTCCGAATGCTATCCTTGTGAGAGCTGTGCACTCCTCAGCTCCCATTTCACACTGCCTATCCAAAAGGGATGAAATCATTCTCACTACATGGTCAAATTCACATATCTTTCTCAATCAGTTTAACTTCACCTGGTTTTGCCAGAGAACAGCTTGTGCATCTTGACTGACAGTGGGCCAGAGCAGAAAGAGGCTGATGTAGAACAACCCTTGTCTGTCTTTTGCATTATACTGTCTTTGTTTTCAGAGAATCATAGCACAACTTGGGTTGGAAGGGACCTTAAAGATCATCTTGTTCCAACCCCCCTGCCATGGGCAGGGACACCTTCTACTAGACCAGGTTGCTCAAAGGCCCATCCAACCTGGCCTTGAACACTTCCAGGATGCCAGGGATGGGGCATCCACAGCTTCTCTGGGCAACCAGTGCCAGTGTCTGACCACCTTCACAGTAAAGAATTTTTTCCTAATATCTAATGTAAGCCTGCCCCCTCTTTTCTACAGAGGTTGTGCTTTTGCATTAAATACTGTCTTCCTTTTAACACTACTCAGCTGGATTTAGCTCTGGATAAAATGCCTTAAAAACAATTATATAGAAAACAGCAATAGCCAATGCTTAGGAGTGATATGTCATCACCCTCTTTTCTCCTCAGTGAGACATGAATTAAAAGCCAACTCAGGCACAGGTAAAAGGCTAGCACCGGTTCCCTAGCAGGGAGAGAAGGGAATGCTCACCTGGAACTAGTGTAGACCAGGGGCAGTTGTGGGGATGGAACAGAGCACAGCTTACATACCCTCACCCTGTCTGCCATGTTTTGCCCACACCAGCCCAACAGCATCATCCCCTTGCCCTCTTCTGTTCTGGGTGCTGACACCTGAGGAGACAGTGATGATAAGCTCCTACCACTGCTGCTGCTGAAATCACTTAGCTCTGACTCAGGGGAGAGGCATCACAGGACCTCATTTACCACTCCCTACCAGGGTCTAGCACAGGGTGAGGGGCAGGCAGGTGTATCTGGAGCCAGTGCTGCCCTTCCTGCAGCCCCCACTCTGCTCTGAGCCCCTTTGCTCTTCTGGGAGTAGACTCAGCCTCAGGTGTCTGAGCTCTGTCTTTCACATGAGGCTGTCCACAGCCTTGGGAAACAAGAAACCAATATGAAATATTATGCTTTAGAACTTGCATAGGGTTCAGCTGGCTGAGGACAAGCTTCAGAGCCTGCTCCAAAGTCTGTGAAGCTGATGGTAATGCAGAGATTCCCCTTGACTTCAGAGAGATGAAGTCCCAAGGGAAGAGCAAGTTGATCACTGACCCTGCCTTGCAGCGCAGTCTGAGCAAGGGAGCTCTAGCACAAATCTCTTTGGTGCATCAAGCTACAAGTGAGTCCCCTGATGCTGCAAATAATACAGGAAAGGTGAACATGAGGTCTGGGTCTCCCAGGGTTTTTCATTGTTTGGATTTTGCTGGAAGCTGCTGTTACACAGAGACTTCTTTGCTGATCTGCTTTTGCCCAAGTGTTTGTGCTTCAGAGTCACTTAATTCAGTTAACAAACAAATTCCAAACTCACACAAAATCTTGGCATTTCAGAGCATTCCCGTGCTCATCCATATCCTCCTTGCTAATATTTGCCCATTTCCTTCCCCCGTCCCCAGCCACTTCACCACTATCAAAGCTTTCTCATCAGATTCTTTCCTTGGGCTTTAGGCTCACAAACAAGCAGCATCCTTTCTTGTTTCCCCCACAGAATACCAGGATATAAAGGACAAACTGCAGTGCTGATACAAATATCAAATTAGCAACAACAAACAGGAGCAAACTCCTTTGTATAGAAGTTTTCATGGGAAAGCCCAGGGACAAAACACTATCATATGTTTCTCACCCCACATGCCTTTCCAGGCTTTGTTAACAGTGTTAGTTTTACAGTCCCTGACTGAAAAACTGGGCCCTGTGCATGCTGGCAATCAGGTGTGCACTGAGAGAACAGCAAAGGAGGAGATCACACACCATTGAGACACTGAGGCTGGGCAGGGCAAGGACTTTAATCATCGAAATTCTAATAATTATGTAAATAGAAGCTCTCCTTCACTGCTGGGGTGGGCTAAGGAGGTACACAAAATGAAAAAAACCAAACCTGTTCACAGAATTTTATTCATGCTAGCCTAACATCTGTTACTTTTTAAGTAGGTGTTTAAAGAAGGTTGTCAGGCCACAGTTACCCTTTATTAAAATCCTGTAGGTCAATATGGGAATAACTACCCTTTATTGAATAGATAAATTATACATACTAACAAAAAATTCATCATAAATGAGAAGTCAGGGGCTCTTTTCTTCTGCTCTCACAGTATCTTTTAGCATACTGTATAATACACAGCATGTGTGGTTTCCATTATAGAAAAAATGGTTTGGTGACTGTGACAGGCTATAATTAGACTCTGATACAAAGCAGGGCCAGTGTAACACTCAGTGTTCATGCACTGTGCATCACAATGGGATCTCAGTCTTGTTGCCTGTTCCTTGTGCCTGCTATAATGACCATCAGTAACAACAGGAATGGGTAAAAGCTCTCTTCTTTGCATGTAGTCGGCCTATGGGTTCCACAGAAAGGAAGATGTTACACTGATCATACCAAACACGAATGGAGCTAAAAAATGAGCTTCCCTCTGACACTGTATTTGGTCATGACCTCTGTCATGCAACAATTCAAAGAGAGGAGAATTTACAAAGTCACAGTGCAAAAAGCTCAACTCAGCTGCGTGTTCTCTGAACTGGAGGGAGCTATTTGCATACCAGGGTGCAAGAGGCTGCAGCCAACACGAGACATGTTGAAAGAGACCTGCATGTGGAAGGAAGCACGAGCTCACTACGTGTTATCTGAGCTATTCTGGTATCTTCTGAAGAGCTGGTGAAGAAGCTGGCAAGGAAAGGACTCTCAGGGGCCTGTCACAGCATCTGTGCTAGCAAATAGTCCTTGGTGACAGAGCCACGTGGCAGCAGTGTGAAAGCTCTGGAAGGCCATTTCCAATCTCTGACTTGCTTAGCTTCCTCTGCAAGCAGCTCCCATTCAGATGCTGTGATAAAGCAGGTTTCTCATTTGCATTTTCCAAAACAGGCTGATGGTTTGTTTGCTTTTATAAAATTCTTTCCTATGACCTTGGGTGGAGAAAACCCTCAAGCTACTTCCACTACTTGACATGAATTGGAAGTGGAGAGAGGGACATTTTTGCAGCTGTCAGCCCATGCAGCTGCCCAGTGTCTCCCAGGTTTGAGGTCCAGGAGCTCACCCTTTCAAGCAAGCCAGTTTGATATTAAAAAACCCACAGTATAGGAAGGAAATAGAACATTGCATATGTCTAATTACTGTTCCTCTGCTACCCCAACAATTAAGAGCAATACAAAATGATCTGTGGGCTGTCACCCTCATGCCCTGACTGTGTGCTCTGAAGGGTTGATTTCACACTCAGGGGGACACATGGCACATGGAAAACAAAGACCCCTATTTTTTCCAAGGCAGTGACTGCTTGCAAAAGCCCATGCAGCAGCTTGTTACAGCCTGTGTCAGTGAAAATGCTGCCAGACAGTCAAAAGAGACAAGCAAAGATCTGAAAGATCTGCAGAAAATAAAGCCAATCACCAAGGCTAGGATTTTCCAAGGGAAATTAAGTGGGACAACCTTACTGAAGAGTAGACCTAAAATGCTGTGAATATTGCTGTCTTGCTGTGACCATATTAACTGTAACGTGACTTAGAATAGACCTGACAACCCCATATGTGATCCAGAATAGCTTCATACAATGCAAAACTCTTTTATTCACTTCCATTAAGAAGATTTTCTGCCTTACACAGCCTAACCACAGGCAAGGCACAGCGTTAATGAGAGGGGGTCTGAGCAAAGGGCTGAGGCTCCCAAGCACAGACGTCAGGCACGAACAAGCAGAGCTGAGTGTCACGGACACAGTGCCTTGTAGGAGGATGTACCAGATGTATTTTCTATTGAAAAACCTACCCTCTTTGTTCAAGGAAATCTTAAGTGGTTTCATTTCTCTGCTGCAAACAATTCACTTCCTCCTTCTCCCAGCAGAAAGGAGATGAGGGGATTTTAGGCAGAGCATTAACCCCAGAGAGAGGCCACCTCTGAAACACACCTACGTACACCAGTCACTCCTGGCTGCCTCAGAAATGCTGTTTTGCTGCCTGACCTATTTCTGGTTTCAGCAAAGGAGAAGAAAAACAACACACCATTGATTTTGCAAGTAGTTGTTCTGCAGAATAAACCAGTCCAAACCCCATGTTTATTTTGCTTCCTGGGGATCTGTCAGAGAGGTCATTGGAGAAGTAAGAGATTTAGAACAGGAGATAAAGAGAACTTGTTTTCAGTTCAAGAGGTGTATGCTTCCTGAAGCTACCTACCTGCCCCAGATTCCCCTATCCTACAAAAGTTTGGCAGAAAAATAAATCTTATAAATGCCAAAATCGGTGAATTACAAAGTGGCTCTGATTCCCCAAAGGAAGGATGTAGAGCAAGCTCTTAAAGACCAATGATAAATGATAACCCTCCACACAGGCTCCCAGCATGAAGCACAACCACAAACATCTTCCTTTCTCAACAGTACCTTCCCCTGCCCTCCCTGCTGCCCCAGCCCAGCCAGCTTTCCTTTCTGCTGCCACGCAGGGATGAGTCCTCCCTTTGCCCATCCTGCAGCAGCTAACAATTGGAAAGCTGCTCTTTGCTAACTATTTAGAGAAAAGCTGCCCTGAGCCCCTGGATAGGCAACCAAATGGAAATCTCCTGCAACAGCAATATTTTTGCCCAGCTCAAGACCCTGTGCAGGGAGAAATGCTCCATGGGAAGAAGGTAGGTACATCTGACCTCTGCAGAGCCCCTCTGGATGGAGGTCTGTCTCTAGGGAGGGCTTGGGCAGGCACTGAGAAGCAGACATAATTTCTGGCAGGTTTCAAAGGCTCTAGTTTTTAATACTTGGGCTTGTGACGGGTAGAGGCAGTAAAGTAAAAGCTGTCTAAGATGCAGCTTCCCAGGCAGGTGCAGCGCTGCAGGGGACTGGTTTTACATCAGGTGTCACTCGTTAGGGTCTCCTGCATGAGCTGGGACTCACAGCACTGCTGACAGTCACCTTAGAAAGAAAACAGGTGACATCTGCCCACGCAGAGCAAAGTGAAACAGGAGGCAGGAGGCAACACCATGACAACACCCAGCAGCTAATTTTTTTTTTCTTCAGCACAAGATGCATGCAAGAATAGCCAGGCTGGGTAGGCAGTCTTTCCAGTGCCCTTCCCTGTCCCTGACAGTAGCCACCTCATAGACTCACAGAATATCCTGAGTTGAAAGGGATGCACAAGGATCATCGAGTCCAACTCCTGGCTCTGCACAGAACAACCCCAAAAATCACACCACGTATCTCAGAGACTGGAAAGCATGTAGCAGAGTTTCCCCAGAATATTTTATCTGAGGATTTGAGGAACTGAAAGGTCCCTCCGAGACTTACGGCAGAGGGTTGGAAATGCCAGTGTGCCCACACAAGTTCTGTGCTAGGAAGCAAGGAAGTAAAATGCCCTTTGAGGTAGATCCAAGAAGAAAAGAGGAGGTTCACGGCTCCAAGGAGGCCTTGTGAAATGGCCCTGTGGTAAGAGTGCCTCCAGGAGGTGTGCAGGCAGGCACCAGGGCAAGAATAATTGCTGCCCACTCAGTGCCTTGCCCAGCAAGTCTCCCAGCTGTAGCAGATGCAGATCATTATGTGTCTCAGGGGGCAGGCACAGGAGAGGGAGCTGCAGGACATGCTGCTCCGGTTCCCTTGTCTGCCTCAGGAACATCAGCCCAGCCACCATCATCTATCCATGGTTAACACAAGGAAGCTGGAAAGGAGCAGGAAAAAGTTGAACAATTTGTGATGAAAGAGACTGTAAATCATGCATGCAGGGGACGTGGTGATGGGACAATCAGCTGTCGTTAATGAAGTCCTGGATAAGAAAGATGAGGAAGCAAAACACTGCACTCTCCCCTGGCTTCTGCAATTATGCACCCAGAAGCATTAAGTATAATTAGACAGACACATCTATTTTTGGAGTTAGGAAGATAAAGCAGGAGTGCCTAAAAAACAGATCCTTCTAAAAGAGATTGGGGAGAGGGGCTACAGAGAGCAAATGCACTGCCTGGAAAACAGCAGCAGTGGCTTGCTATGCTCTCCTGACCACTGCCAGGAGGACATTTTCCACCTAGGGGTCACCACAGTGAGAATCCACAAGTTTTGGCTGCAGAATAACTGAAGATTTCGTAATTCAGGGCCTTTTCCCATGCCCAAGGACAAACTGCCTGATTGGCATCTTGCAGTTAAGTCTGAGCTATCAGATATGTTTGGTATTCTGAGAGGTGAGGAAGAACTTCAGAGGGGCTGGAGAAACAGCAGTTTCTCCCTTGCCAGAGGCCATGTCTGCCAGTAAGGAGACAAAAGAACATCCAAGATGAAAACAAAGCAGCTAGGTGGGAAATTCCCCTCATTATAAGTATAAAGAACATTTTCCTACTAGGAAAAGGGATAAAAAAAGTCCTCATCTCCTAAACAGGTATTTTTTTCATCAGTAATTCAGACCTAGAAACTCCCCTTCAAATATTCCCCCTCAGAAACTGGAGCTGTAAAATCTACAGAGGGATGATGCATTTCACCTGGGAACTTAAGACACCTAAGAAGAGGGACAGTAGGAGGGAAGAGAGCCATCATCAAGTGCTTCCCTTTTGAAAAGCTGGTTGCACATAATCCAAGTCTGACCCCACCTTTTGGGGAGGCCTTAGTCACAGGTGGTGTCTACTTGCTCACTAGCCCTCAGAGGCTTTCTCAGCTGATGCCAAAGCAACTTCTCACATGTATGTCACACAGGGAAGTAATCTGTCTATAGCAGTGGTCTGATTTTGTCATTGCTGCTGTGCAATATCAATAGGAAGCCACTCAAGGAACTGGTGAGTGACCAAGATCTGAAGAGTCTCTGAATGGCTACTGCCACATTCCCTTTGTGACCAACCAGCCTGTCATGTCCCAGAAGTACGAGCTACGCCCAGATGTGCATAGGGTAACAATTCACTTCTCACTTGCCTGGGTGAAATGAAACACAGGGGTGCCTGGGAACCCTTCATGCTGTGGGTGTAATTCACACCACATACTACCCCGTCCAAATCCCAGGCAGTTCTCACCCCACCACCCTGGGTCCTTGTGCCTCCCTCAAACCTCATCAGTCAGCAGAGTTCTTACACAGTGACTAAGAGCCGACTATTTTCTCAAGCTGTGCCAGGATTGTTGCTGCAGTTCCCATGTAGGGCAGAAGGACCCTAGAGACTCTTTCATGTCTGCATCCTATAGCAAAAACCTATCTGGGAAGTGATAAGATGAGAAAGTTGTTATCAGTCACTTCCCTGACTGCAGATATTGCCTGCCCAGCACTGTGGTTGCTTTTCCTCTGGAGCTCACAAAGGCTCAAAGGCTATTTTTTAACTTGGGATTGAAAATAAATCACTCCAATCACTTGCTTTTCTTGAGGTGCTACAAAACAAACTACAGTGGAAATGTTATCACTGGTAACAGATTTAGCCTGCGGGACCATGTGTTCATTTAAATTTTAACACTTAAGAATAGTTTCTGGTGGCACCATGTAAATACGAGGTATGGCCAGCACAAGCAGGTACAAATTGAGTGACGTTTTATGACTTGAAGTCACTTATTTCTGCTTCTGACAGCTACTGATGAAACCCTACCTTGTTTCTTCTCCGTGCCCCCTGTGCAATCAGGACACTGGAGTGAGACTTGGAAAAAGAAGAGCATGTAAGGAGACAATATCACCTTAATGATATGCCTCACTGATGCCTCTCTATCACACCTACCTGCCACACAAATATCTGGGAGGAATAAAACATTTACTGTCTTGACAAACCAACTGTGCCTGATTCCCACCACTGCCAGAATTCTAGCAGTGCCTAAGAGCCCAGAGATGCCATCACTGCACTCCTGCTCACCTTGCTACCTTTGCAACCTGCTGGTACAGGCTTGATGAGACAACAAAAGGGGGTTTGAATCCACTTCTTTCCTCAAAAAAAAAAAATAAATTCTGAAAGCTGTATAAATAAACCAACTGTGAGGGAAGAAAACAGTTGCATAAGAGAGATTTTTCTCTGCTTAAAATTCAAAGCCTGCTCCTGCATGCCAGAGGCAGAGACAGCATGAGCAGCAGCAACCTCCCTGCTTTGCTCTCTGAGTGCCCTGGCACTGGCTGCAGGAGGAGATCCTGCCTCACTCACCCTGGAACCACTGCCTGCAGGGCATGGCTGGACTCTGCTCCTCATGGGCTCTCAGGCTGTCCAGAACTGAGCAGATTCAAGCCATGTTCCTGGCAGAAGCTATCATTTGTCCATATGCCAAGGCTGTGCCCTGCAAGACTATCACAGCCTCTCAAATAGTAGGTTTTTCCTCCTCTTCCCTTGTCCACAAAAAGGATACTTTCCTAAAATACAGATACTTTCCTAAAATACTCAGCTATAGTCCTGCCTGGCACAAACCAGCTCAGGCCACACAGTTAGATCTTGCTGAATTTAAAACAATCTGAGAGCAAGATCCAGTAAGTAGCAATCAAACAACCCTTAAAACAGAGCCACTGAGCAGCAAAATGAAATCAGGCAGTGCCTTTATACAGGCCAAGGCCAAACAAGAACCAAGGAAACGAAGCCAGCACGTGAGAGATTCCGTGTCCTACCTTGTCAGAGCTTAGAAGGAAAGCAGGGAGTTGGGGAGACCAAGAGTTGCCTTTGCAAGGAAAAAGGCTTCAGCACACGAAGCAAGGTGTGCTCAGAAATACAAGGTTTTCTCCCCGCTCCCAGCTAACAAAGGGCTACTGGTCAAGGAAAACAGGAGATCTATCCTAGCATTTCCCAACTGCACCTAGCGGGATAAGCATTCCTCACACCATGATTTTTTTGCCCATGCTCCATATTTCCAACTGACTGTGCTGTCTGGTATTGCTAGATGATGTCCAAGGGCTGCCCTGTAAAAGTGTTATCTTTAGGGACATAATGACATGAGAAGAGAGAAGGGGAGAAGCAGCAACACAAAAGACTGACTGGTAGGGCCCAGAACAAGTTTTCAGGTGTGGTATTTAGGAAAATTCTATTTCTGATGTAAAGTAAACTAGATCTAGAAATAGAAAAAAAAGGTAGGGAAGTCCTCAGCATCAATCTTTGAGGCTGGCTTTTCAACTAAACCAGCTTTTAGGGTCATGGACTCATCTGCCAGGTGGCACATCTATTTCAACTGAATCCTCACCACAGGCAGGCTTCTAGCTAGATTTGTTCGGAAAAAAAAACCCAAAACCACCAAACAAAACAAAAGAAAACCAACCCCCAAACCCACACATGCAGCCTTTTATGTGTACATAGGGGAAAAACTGTCACAAATGCAAAGGCTTGTCATTTCATATCTTCCATAAAACAGAGATTCTTTCATAACCCCACAAACATAAGGAATCAGGGAAATGATAGGTCTGTATTACAAAACAGACAAGATCATCAAGTCCAACCTTTGACTGAAAACAACCATGCCCATTAAACCATATTTTGAGGTGCCACGTCTACTCAGTTTTTGAACACTTCCAGGGATGGTGACTCCAACACTTCCCAGGGGAACCTGTTCCAATGCTCAGCAACTCTTTCAGTGATGAAATTTTTCCTAATATCCAAACTGAACCTCCCCTGGTACAACTTGAGGCCATTTCCCCTTGTCCTGTCACTAGGTGCCCGAGGGAAGAGGCCAATTTGTGTGAGTCAGAGTGGCTCCTGTACAGGCAAAGTATTTGCTTTTAAGTATCCTACATTCAAAGCATTAATGGCAACAGTAGGTCATCAAGAGCCATATTAGCTGTGATCATCCCAAATATTTACTGGAAGTTGTGTTTTTATTTACATTTTATTCCTTTTTAACATTTAACAAAATATTCTACTGCAAAAGCTAGAGGGGAAGAGAGACTGGCCACAGTCCCCTCCTCTCCAGGCTGTTCCGTCAGTCAGCAGGGAATTGCCACACTTACCCACGTCCTTATTTAACGCTTCAGTCATTCTTCACACTCCTGGGCAGGCGATGCCGGGGCTTTCAGACAGGTCTAGCAGCAGGTGCACCAGGACTCGAGCACACTGTGAAGGAATACAAACACCAGCTAATTAAATCCATTGTTAAAACAATTTGCTTCTTGCTGGGGCCGAGTTCATCTCACAGCGTTTAAACAAGACAGGTTTCATTTCTGAGGGCAGACTGCCATCTTCACTCAGGAGCTCCTCACCCCACTCATTTTAAAGTGCAGATCAGCAGCAGAGAAATAACAGAAAAATAAAAAACGCAAGGCCAAAACTCTGAACTCTTCTTAAAGAGGAGTAGAGTTCAGTGGGAATTTCCATGATTTAGCCAGGCAGCATAAGGAACAAACAACAGTGGCGAGCAATGAGATCCACAGCACACAAATCATAAAGGTCTATTTCCAAGGAACACCTGCCCCCAAGAGGGCACTGTGACATTATGTATTACTCTTGTCTTGGGCACTGTGATATTATATATACTTCATGCCTTATTATATGGATATTATATATATACACTTGGATATTATATATATATATGGATATTATATATACTTCACCCCACTGTCTGAGCAGTGAGGTGAAGGCGCACCATCCCTCCCTCCCAGCCCAGCTCCGTGCTCTGCAGCCACTGCCAGCACAGCGAGGGGAACACCTGGCTTCTGCCTTCCATGGATTCATTTCCCTTTTAGAGAAACATGCAAGCAGGAAAGCACCAAAAACTCCATTTGCTGGAAAGCAGAGCAGCAAATGGAAAGCAGGAGCTGCTGCTACTGGTGCGAGCAGGTCCATACTCGCTGCCCACCCAAACCACCCGTCCCTTCACAGCTGCATGTGATAAGCCTCAGTCTGCCTTGGTGGTTTTCCTCTCAGGGTCATGGCTATTTTCTTGCTTGATTTCTCAGGCAGTTTCAGCTTCAAATACCATAAAAGCCTGTGCAGGGAGGTATAGAATGGAGTAAACAGATGGAGTCTGTTCCGCAAACAGACCTGCAGACGCTGTCAGCTGCCTCCAGCCTTGTTCCAAAAGTGCCTGCCTGCCTCCCTTCCTCTTTGATATGCACACACCAACTATCTGGTCCAAGATTACCTCCTTCTGCCACTTAGAATGTACCTTTAGAATTTGTCCTTACTGTCTTCCAAACCTCAGTCTGAACTTTTTCATCAGACTTGACAGCTCTGAAGCTCTTTGGTTTGCACATCTAGCCTCTAACTCCAGTCCTCCCAGTCTCTCAGTACAAGACTGGCTCACCCAGGGCTAACCAGACCTGTGGGAGAAGCCACCTCAGGCTGAGCACCTTTAGAAAAGGTTTTGGAACGTGACTCCACAGCACCTCATGAAATCAGCCTCTGGTAACATCCATACCATTCAAAAGCATTTAAACACGTGCTTCGCAGCTATAACACTTTGCCATCAACTTTCCAACCCTCTCTACCATAGGCTGTCATATCCTAATTACAGACTTCTGCAGTCCTTAATTGGCCACAAATTAATTGCAACAAGTGCCAGACAGCTAAATTTCTTCCCAAATACAGAATGCTCTCCCCAGGAAGAAATTTAAGTATTGTTCATTTGGGATAGTTAACCACAAAAGGCTTACCTGCTTTTCTAAATTGTATTTGGATTTAACAGACATTATTTGATGTGGTAAGAAAAGCTTCTCACTTCCCAACTTTTCTCTCTACCCTCATCACAACCCATTTCCAATTCCAAGAGGCATTTGCTGTGGCTTTTGAAAGCTTTGCCTTGCATAAATCCTCACCTGAAGCCCTCTCCCTCCTGTCCGACAGCCAGCCATGATGGAACACCAGCTAGCTCTGCCTGGAGACAGACAGCAGGCACACAAACACAGATAAGCAAGTCACCAGCAGTGGCAGGCATATAATCTTTCAGCTATAGGAAGAGATTTGTGGATGCTGAAGCAACAAGGAGAGCAAAGAGATATTCCCTGCTTTCAGGAGATGTGCAGCATGGAGCCCCAGTTCCTACCCACACCCTCTTTACCAGCTGTCCAGCGCCAAGAAGGATCTCAGCAGCTCCCTGGACTTTCTCCCCAGCCTTGAGGAGGGGCAGGAAGAGCAAGCTTAAAGCTTCTCTCGACCCAGCAGCCTGTCAGTGCTGCTCAGCCCTTCCCTTTGGCTCGGGAGGATGTTTGGAGGATCTCCCTGGTAAGCACTCAGGAATCAGCCACTTGAAGGCCAAGCCAAGTGTCTGCAGCACGGGCCAAGGGAGAAATAGCTTCCCAGCTTTCGGAAGGGAGGTGGTGGGAAGGAGCCATCTGAACAAAGACACAGGGAGATCAACACATCCAGCCAGGAAAGGGTGTGGTGAGCTCTGAGACCAAGTCCTCCTCTCTGCTTCCCTCTCTCCCCAGCCATGCCTTCTCCTCTCAGCAGGCATTCCAGCACCAAAAAGTAAAGCTTGCTTCCCTACACAGCTGGGTTTCCTTAGCTCTGACAAGCCAGGCATGACTTTCCACTTACCACAAGGATGGAGACATATGATCTCACTTTGCTTCCTCTTTCCATAAGAATTTTGGTGCAAAGCTTCTCAAAGACAAATTTGCTTAAAGAGCCTTCCTAATCCTCCAGAAGCACACCAATGCCTGCTTAGCCCCTTTTGTCTCCTACTCCACTCTAGTTTATTGCCTTCAGGTTTGTGATTCCTGCCAGGTGCAGCCTGACGATGCCAGCTGCAAAATCCTGTTTGCAGACCAGCTCATTAGCCCTGCCATCTTTCATCTCATTTGGCACCTACAAGGCACTCACAAGGTGCTCCAAGAGTTGGTGGTATGGCCTATTGCCACATAAATATTCCCTCTGATGGCTTACAAACCCAGTTTATGTCCCTCACACAGTTTAAATTCTTGTTTACATGAAGAGAGGTTTCTGACACATGAGGCATGCCAGCCTCAGGTTTCTCTTTGGTGTCAGAACAATCTTGTTCAATCAAGTGAATATCCACAGAGCTTGATGATGTTCCTCTCATCCTGCTGAATTTCTAGGAGACTTTGTACCAGTCCCACGACCAGCTTCACTAGTTTATTCTGTTTGAAAAGAGGGTAAGGGCAAGATCTGACAGCAAGCAGCTGTAGGAATCACAGCTGCTTCTGAACACCAGGAATGTGAGGTCCCAAATCTCCTTATCTGCCAGAGGGATAAAAACCTTAACATAGCCCAAGTATTTTAAACAGACACCAATCCCTGGAACATGAGAGGAAAAAATGAAAAAGCAAAAGCAACACCTTACCATGCACAGCTTTCTGACCACCTGCAGCTTTGGTTTTCTCCCTTGCCTGTACTGCTGTTGCTGCCAGTCAGGAGCCACAAATTTAGGCTGCTGTTGCACACATGCACAGTGCTCACAAACAAAGCTTTCCAGTTAGGTTTATACCTTTGACTTCCCAGGTCTGTTCAACATCAGTGTCTAAAATAACCACACAGACAGCTTGGTTTTGCAGGAAAGGATCTAGGGCAATGTCAGCAATTCAGCTCCTGAGGTGGCATGGATTCGGTGGCTTTTCACGGGATCTGCCCCGTTTTCCAACAGCTCAGATATCACACAGGTCAGCGATCAATTACCTTTAAATAGCTCAGTGAAGAGTTCTTGGCAAGAAAGGGGCAAATAACATCTCTAGAAAAATGAGAGTACTTGCCAAGTGTCATTTTCTTTACCGGCTATGCCCTAGGTGATGAGTGCCCTAGCTGATGAGTACCCGTTACAAGTTAGCCTCACCTTGGCTTGTTTCCTTTGGTCCTGATACCTAGAGGGTGTAGTATAGCTACATGGGATTACAGAGTAATTCTCACCTGCAAAATTTTCACCAGCCTTATGCACCTGCAGCAACCAGATGGATGGAAAATAGTGCTGTGAGCAGCACACTTCTTTTCAGGCCAGCGTTCTCTGTGAAAGGAAAACAATCTTATTGTTTAAAGGTAATAAAATCAGCTACAGGATAAAACATAGAAACTTTTGTTTAAGGTTTTCTTTACCCATTGCTGGCCAAAAGATCTTGGTATCTTCAGCATCTGCTGGGAAAAACTGTGGTTGCCCTTTGTGCTATCCATAATGACTTAGTCAAGCAAAAATGTTAACATTATTTTTACTTCTTGTGCAGCAGTTTGCCCATTCCCACGTTCACAGGGTGCTAAGCAATAAGGTCTGGTCATGGACTGGCCACAAAGTGGGCACTTAGGAATTCGTTGACCAGTCTTGAACATTACAATCCTTGGGCAAAATATTTCTGCTTGTATGGAAACAGAGGTATTTAAAGAAATCTCAAGGGCTCTTTGCAAGTGCAGAGGTTGTTCTACACATTGTAACTTACAACCTCATGGCATAAGGTATAAAAATACATTTTGTTTTGGCTTCTAGGACATCTGCATTCACAGGAGTTATATTTTGGTACACTTGTGCCAGCAGGACCTATATTATGCTCAGCAGTGTCCGCTCACATGTGAAATCCCTGCCCCAGAGGTGTCAGTCTGTCATCAGATCAATGGCAGGCATCTGAGCCCATGTGGCTGCTCTGCCCTTCTGCCCCCCATGCCAGTGGGACTCACACAACCCTGCCCCGAGGGATTGGGCACAGGACAGAGGACCTTAGGGGTGATGGGTTCACAGAGGAGAGGGAGGAGCTCCCAAAGCATCTAATGGCTCTCTTGTTCACTCCCTCGTTGGCCATACTGCATTTCATCTGCTGTCTCAGTAATTGCACTGAGATTGCGTTGCCTTGCTGAGGTTCGTCAAGAGGGCAGCACCCCCAAAAGGGACTGCACAGGCATGCTTTTAGTGAAAAAAAATCTATGGGATGATGCAGAAAGAAAAAAAACCCTCCTCTGTTACATCTCATGGCTTGTGTGTTCTTCTCTGGTTGAAGGTAGCTGTACTCCATGCAGAGGGATAGAGACCTTGAGCTGCTTTAACTTCTCAGCAAGGCTGAGTTAACTTGAGGGAAAACCTTATAGTGTAATTGTAACACACCTAGGGCCCAAAGAGGGTTAACTCAGAGCTTCTCCTGTTTCTGATGCAAGATGCCCAACACACCATGGCATCTGGTGATCAGTCCCATCCTGGGCAATGCAGGACTCACCCAAATGAACTTACTCAGAGACTTATGCTGAGTTTGTAGTAGGTGAGTTGCTCTTGGGGCACCAGGTAGCTCCCTGGGTACAGCAGCCTGGATGGTCCTTCAGCAGCTATCCTCTTTGGCAGAGGGACTAACTGCATGCCAGACTGATGCACAACCATGCCAGTAGAGTCAGAAACATCCCTTAATGAAAACCCTGACAGTGAGCTCCCATTTATACCTCTGCTGACCAGCTCCTCCTGCTCACATACCACATATTTCAGTAATTGCTGCCTGACTTCTAATTGCTCTCATTAACAAGAGCAATGGAACAAATAAGTTCTACAAACACAGCTTTGATGCAAAAAACACACTAGAAAGAGCAGAAGCTCTTATATATAAGAGCATCCTCTTATATATGTTGGTACTGAGCACACTACTAAAGTATACTGGTGTGACCTAAATATTTATATCACAGTTAGCAGTGCTTGAGGTACAAGGACTGAAAGCAAAAGAGATTTTTTTGGTGCATTTTTATACCAACAAATGTTGAGCCAGCAGCCAAAAAGGCACAAATCTGTTTCTCTGAGATCTAAGTACAGCACAGAAAGCTGAGCTCAGCTGTCTTTCCTCCCCCTCGGCCTGACAGTTCCCTACCAAACCAAAATCTCTCATCCATGCCTCTTGCTGTCTCTCTTTGGAGCTGTTTGCATCAGTCCCAGGCCATTCTGTCAGCTCTGGGGCAGGAGCACAGTGCAAGCAGGGATGCTTGCAGCCAAGACAGCTCACAGAGCTTCAGCCAGGAGTGTACAGGAGGGGGAGCATTTGCTACAATAGCTGCTTCCTTCTTGGGAAACCAGGGCTTTCTTTCATGTCTCCTTCAAGCCCTTCAGCCACCAGGATGCTCCAGCTGCATCTAACTGCACAAGGCTTTTTCTGGGCTCAGAGAAGGGCTTGCTGAGACTGAAACTGCCCACCTCAGCCAAGCTTGCAGAAAACTTCCCAAAAGCGACCTGCTCCCTCAAGCAGATGGAGAATTACCAGAAGTGCAGAGTCCACAACATTACTCCTTACCATTGCAACCTGGTCTGCAGCTGCCACTTCAGTTTTGACACAGCAGTGTGGGCACTCCCTCTTCTGATTATGTTACTATAGGGTCTTCAAAGGGGTTTCCCACAAGCAAGGATTTACCTGTAAGCCTTGGGAACATGCCTTTAATGTGACTGCCCATTCCTATTTTAAAAGACATACTGAGCATCATCCAAGCCCCTATAGACATTTGCAAACACATCTTTCTATTCGCTGAAACATGCAATGGCATTTTCCAGAGGTGCTCTGATAGTGAGGAAGGGCCACCTGGTCTAAGCATTTTCCCTTGTAAAAATGCCCAGGTTGGTTTGGTTATGTTTAACCATCTCGAAGTTTCCAGCTCCTCCAAAAAGTCCAGCTCAGGCCTCTGCTGAAGTCACTGTGGTTATGACTCAAGGGCTAAATACGTCAGGAAATCATGCGTATCCAGCAAAATCCAGCTTTCTGCATCTGGCCTACTGATTGCTAGGTGGGACTGTTCTGTGTTTAAGTAACCACAGTTTCTGAACAGGAACTTCTGGAAATGGCTTCTTTCTGATCTGCTTCGGAAATAAGTAATCTGGGGGCATTTATGTGAAGGCCCAAACAGGCTCAACCTCCACAAAGACATCAGCCCCAGGCAAGGTCCTTGCTGTCAAATGGGCCCGTGCTCTCTTTGGGGGAGATAAGAATGGACTGAGAGTGTTCTTCAGTGGCTAGCATAGAGTCATAGAATAGTTTGGGTTGGAAGGGACAGTTAAAGGTCTCCAGTCCAACCCTCCTGCCATGAGCAGGGACACCTTCAACTGGATCAGGTTCCTCAGAGCCCTGTTCAGTCTTACCTGGAATGCTACCAGGCAGGGTAGCAGGGTAGCCCCTGCACAAGAGCAAATCCTCCATCATGTAATGTACATGCTGCTTGCCTGGCCTTCTGATGGCATGTCTGATGGTAGAGCCTGATGGTCCATGCCTGGTGGTACATGCCTGGCAACCACACTTCCACGGCATGTTGAATACCCATACTCCCAACTGGCTTGTATAAATAGCTTCTGAAGTGGGAAAGTGGTTTGGTTTGGACCCACAACTTCTAGGCAGGTAAAACTCGACATGATGGTTACATTACTTTCTCTTAGCATCAGAGCAAAGCACCCCCACAGCACACATAGGCCTGTGTTTGTGGCTTTTAGCTAATTTAATTTCCTCAAGTCACCTCAGAATACTGACAAGATGGACTTACAAGAAAGATTTTCTTCCATCTTCAGCTGATTACTATTCTTCTTTAAAAACAGCTTGAAAAGTGAAACATATATTCAAAAATTAAAAATATCATTTGGGTTGGTATATAGGAAGACAGAGGTTTTGTGGTCCTAGGCTTCTTTGTACAGCTGGAAAGGACATGAGCACTGCAGGAAAGACAGGATCCTCGAGCAGCTTAAAAAAAACAGCACAAACCAGAAACAACTATTTGTGAAAACCAACGATGCAGCACCTGTAGGAAGGAGTCAACACTGGCCTGAGATGCAGCATGTGATGGGAGGGATGCTTTTCTCTGGAGTGGATGTTGTAGCCCAGCCCAGCTGCCCTCTGCTCAATTTGACAGCCACCTTATGGCAAGTAAAACTGACTAAAAGCTTTTAAAATTTCCTTTTCTCTGTCTCAAAAATATAATTTTGATAAAAATAGATGGAGAGAAATTCCAAGTTCAAGAGACTGAACAGCTCTTTCTTCTGAAAGATGCATTTAAAGTTCCGCTGTCCACATCACACAAGGTCAGAAAGTCTACCTAGTAATAGCTCCATGCACCACCACCATAAATAAGTCAGTATTTATAGCCAGCCAAGGTAGTTTGCAGTTAGTGCCAGTAGAAGTCACTCCTTTTTACCACTCTGTGTAGTTTGGATTTTAATGTAACTAATAACCTGCAGAAAAATGGTACAGGTCCCCAGATGGGTCCCTCATCCCAGAAAACTAACAATTAAACTCTCTTCATCCACACAGCCCTATGTTTAGAACTCAAGTGAAGAGGCTGAAAGAGTAAAAACTCTGAAATATCTATCCCCAGCAGAGTTCTCCCCCAACATGTGTGTGGGCACCTCATGAGCAGAGGGGACCAAGCAGACGCTCATGTCACGTCTCAAAGGTGTTGCTGCACAACATTCCACCCCATCACAATGCCTGGGAGGGGCGTGGAACCCACAGAGGCATCCGTGGAACCAGTGGTTGCCATAGGCGAAGGTCGAGAGCTGCCATGCACCAGACATCACACCTTTCAAATTCTGGAGCAAGACATGAGCTCTGATCAAGCCCATCGCGATCACAAATCATGCCAAGAAACGATGGAGGAGAAAGGCTACTTAATGAGCTGGGCTATAGGCTGGGTCAAACATTAGGGGAGGGCAGCTTCTCCAAGGTGAAAGCAGCCACCTCCAGCAAACACAAGGGCCCCTTAGCCGTCAAGGTGGTGGATCGGTCACGAGCATCCCGAGCCGTCGTGTACAAGTTTCTGCCTCGGGAGCTCTCCATCGTGCGCAAGATCCAGCACCCCAACATTGTGCACGTCTTTGAGCTCATCGAGGTCTGCAACAGGAAGCTCTACATCGTGATGGAGGCCATGGACACTACCCTGCTGCAGCTGGTGGAGCACCTGGGAAAGCTGCCCTGTGTGCCCAAGGCTCGGGACATCTTTGTGCAGGTTGTGAGGGCTGTGCGCTACCTGCACGACCGCAACTTGGTGCACCGGGACCTCAAGTGTGAGAACGTGCTGCTCACCGCCGACGGCCGCCGCGCCAAGATCAGTGACTTTGGCTTTAGCAAGGAGATCCACGGCTACCCGGACCTGAGCACCACGTTCTGTGGGACAGCAGCCTTTGCTTCCCCAGAAGTGCTGATGGGCATCCCCTATGACGCCAAGAAGTACGACATGTGGAGCTTGGGGGTGATGCTCTACATGATGGTGGTCGGCCGTGTTCCCTTTGATGATACCAACATCCAGAGCATGCCTCAGCTGCAGAAGAAAGGGGTGCTGTACCCAGAGGGGCTGCCCCCATTGCCAGAGCCCTGCCAAGCCCTCATTGCCCAACTGCTCCAGTTCATCCCGGCTTCCCGACCCGGCGCAGGGCAGGTGGCCAAGAACCGCTGGCTGAATGGAGGCATCTGAAGGAGAGCCCTCCATGAAGGTTCTGGAGGAGCAGTAACACTTTGGTGCAATAAATGCTGTTGTGAAAAAGCATTTCTGCGGTCTATTGATTATTTTGAGGCACGGGGTGCCTGATTGAACTTCAAGCACTAGCAAGGCCATGTGCTCTCAGGAAGTGGTCAGATCCCTTCCCAAAACAGGTGTATGAGCCTGCTGCAGGCTAGGTTTCAAGACAGAACAGCCATGCTGAGCTGGTGGTCAGAGCAAACCATGGGGTGCTGACACCAGCAGTGGCTGCCTGACCACAGCAGGGGCCTGCACCCCCTGTCAGGCAGGTCAGGGCTCTCCCACAGAGAGCCACATTGCCACATTGCCAGGGCAGGTGGCAAGGTGCAGCAGTGCAGCCCATCATGGTGCCTGCCCTCTAATGCATGTAATGAATAGCAAGACTCTGGCAGAGCCTCCTAACACACATAATGAATAGCAAGACTCTGGCAGAGCCATCCCTCTCTCCTGCTCGCCACCCACTGCTGCCATGTGCACAGGGAGGAGAGCTGCTCTCACAGGGGTCTTGGCCTGTTCTCAGCCTTGTTCACCACCAAAATGGATTTGAGCAGGCAAGAGCAGAGAAGTAGTGGTCCTGCAAATCACTGCTGCAGAGAAAATGTCACATTTTTTGCATGCTACTGTTTCAGCCTCACAGTGATATTCACAGCCCAAATTCACACTAGCATCTTTGCAGGCAACTGGACAGCATTACCCAGACAAAAGTTTTGGTGTGGGTTTGAAGATCCACACCTTACATTGAACATCATTTCACATATTGATTCTTAGCAACATTTGAAATGTCTGCCAAAAGATATTTGATGAGAAATGCCACTGGCCATGGAGAACCTGCAATGGGAAAGTGATAAAGGTGTAAAGGAGAACCGCTTTGCTAACACCTGCTGTCCAGCTTCAACATTGAAATTTACCAATTACTCTTAATGCAAGTCCCAAAATCTACTATGGGTCCCTACTGGCAAGTCCCATTTTCAAAGGGTTAGTTACAAGTAGGAGGTGGCATCTGAAATGTGGTTTCATGAGACACTTCAAACCTCCTTTTAAACAATCTCCAATCTAGCTTCCCCTGGAACTGAAGTCAAAACAGGAAATATCCAGTTGGGTGGTTCGATGGTGTTCATGTTGCTGGTGCCTCGTGAGCTGACACAGCACAGCCCCGGCAGCAGGGGCTGTGGCAAGGCCATGTCTGACAGGAACATGTGCACATGGTTCTGCTGGAAGAGACAGAAACACCTTTTGCAAAGCAAACATCTTGGGCCTATCCAAAGCAGCAGTTTAAAGAGAACAAGCTATGGCACCAGAGCCAGCCCAAGGCTTTTCAGCACATGGACTACAGGGAATGTTGCCACCCTCAGAATGAAGATTTATTTTGTTCTTCTCCTTGCAGCTGCAAAATAAAACTTCATAGCAGCAGCAAAGTCCAAAGTAGACAGAGTAATGGGATATGAAGGGTATCTTGGGGCCATACATGGCTGGAGAAACAGGCTTAGGAAGGATCAGGAAGATGCTGGGGTTGGAAAAGAAGGGGAGAAGTCATAAGGATGTGGGGAGCAAGGAGGTGGATTTCAGGGTAGTAAAATTTTCAGCAAGGCTCAACTCTCCTTTTCCTATTTGCCTTCCAGCAACTCTGTCAGTCTCACCTCTCTCCAGAGCCACCAGCTTCCTTTGGAGAGCTCCCAATCCATGCCCTAGGACATCCAAGTACCTGTCCATCTCCATCTACTGCCTCACTCCAGTTCTTGCTTGCCTCCAAGTACCTCCTTACAACCTGGAAAGCACAAACCTGGTGCTACTGTATTGCCTTTCCTTTCCTTTCTTTTAATTTTCTATCATTAAAGACAAAGCTAACACAAAAGGAGTCATTCTAAAACCCAAACCCTATTAATCTTCCCCCAGCACCCGCATTCTCCTAAATGATTGCATCTGTTGAGGACACAAGCTGGGGCAGACGACTAATGTTTTGCAAGGATGTACCCCCTTGGGTGGCTCGGGAAAGCAGCTGGGGTTCAAGTGGTGAGTGCTTTGAAGGAACCCCGGGAGGCTCCTCAGGCTGCCCGGCAGCCCTCGCCCTCTCCAGGCAGATGGTAATCTCACAGGGCCAGCACTAACGACCTCGGAGCAGTCCCGAGGCTGTGAAAATAGTCCATTACAAGTCTAATTATGCAAATCAAAAATAAAAATCACAATTAAAGACGCTGAACCAATTCTTATCTAATTTGCACCAGTGGGATATCAGTTTGGGAGGAGGGCAGGACCAGAGGCGTTGAGCAGGATGAGGCAGAGGCTGTGCCGACAGCAGTGGGGCCAGGGGAGTGCTCTGCCAGCATACTTCCCCTCCCCTCCTCTCCCTGCACTGGAGGGACTCCCGAGGGCTCTGTATGTGCTAAGCCTGCTGCTCTCCCAGCTTTATTTCCTCCTCAGGAGACTAGAAATGCTTTTTAACCTTCCTGAGAGGTGCACAGTCGACAGAAGTGCCCCTTCCCCGACTCCTGGCAGATGAGCCCCATTATCCCACCCACGAAGCACAGTGCCCTGCATTTACGGGAGAGCCCTTGAACTTTGAACGAGCATGTGTCAGAGGCATAAACAGCCACAGTGGGCTATCAATATCCCGATCAGTCCCACCAGACTCATTCTACACTGTGGCTCTCTCCTCCCTAGGCTGTTCAGAACGTACTGGTGCAGTGTGATCCGAAAATGAAGGGTCCTGTCTGATACCAGTCCTGAATAAATAACTTTCAGCAGGGGACCTGATGATCATGCAAGTCACACAGTAACTATATTTTATTTAATCCTTCTCCAAGGATAAGAAGGTAATTGTTCAGGGTCTGTGGGAGGCAGCTGTGTGATGTGCCACCACCCAGCTCCTGTCAGCTCACCACAGGGCGCGAACATTACCCCATCCACAGCCCTCTTGTTGACTGTCATTGTGCCCTATGTCACCAACAGGCTCACTGGAAAACCTTCCATATTTTTAGATGTGTGTCTTAAAATCAGTCAGAGGGACTCTTAAAAGGATTTTCAGCAGAATAGAGTGGTAAGTATTTTCTTGAGATATTTTCTAAGCATCTTGAAGCAATTTTACCCTATTTAATTTCAGAAGGGTGTTAATAAATTCAAAGACATCTTCCAGACCTTTAGTATAGATTTCCTCCCACTGCTCCTATGTTCAAATTCTGCATCACTTTTCCTGAAATATAGCCTTTATTTTAGGCAAATGAAAGGTAGGGAGGTAATTCACTGCATGCTGACATTGAACCTCCCTTTTCAGCTAAGCAAAATTTGCTTTCAAGATTTTAGGTCATGGTTGATGTGTCTGATAAGCTTTAGGACTCAAGCTACTTAAAAGTCGACACGTTACAAAACTCTGGAGATAAGTATATTCATGAATTGTGGGAAAATACTGCTGGGTAATCAAACACCTCACGTGTTCCTGCACTAACTCTGGGGCTGGCTCTCCCAGGGCTCTCTGTCTGTGCCTCCAGCCAAGCCAGGCTACCCAGCTGGCAGCTAATGACCTGCTTCAATTACCCTCGGCCCAGCCAGCACCAGCAGGTTGGGCGAGAGACTTACCGGAGTGACCCTGCCCCACTGGGGAGGCAAAGCTTTCAACAGGCAATTTAGCAAATAAATATACCTCGCCCTGCTTGAATACATTACCCTTTCTATAATTGCAGCCTTCGGTGCTGGCAGCCTCTTACCCAGAGACCTGGAGTCCTCTTCCCTCTTTCCAGACCATGCTGCACCAAGTTATGGGTCTCCATGCTTTTGTGTGCATCTCAGCCCTTCTTCAGTCTGAGATCTCCTCATCTTCTCTTTTCATTGTCCCTCACTCTCCAAGTCTCTACACCTACTTGTCTGCTGAAGAAACAGGTTCTTTGTGATTTTCCCTGCAGACAATAAGCTTTCTGTGAATATTTTCATTTTCACAGCACCTAGGAAACATCAATCCTCCTGCTCATAACAAGGGGTAAATATTATTCTCCCCATGTTGCACTGAGGAGGCTAAGGGGCTTACCTCACCCGAAGGGGCTTTCATTTTACATTACAGTTCAAAACTTCCCTGGCTCCTCATCTTCTGGGTAGATCATGACTGTCTTGAAGCGATAATAAATTCAACAATACTTGATAGCCTGCAAAGACATGTGAATTCTCTCTCCCAAAACTGCTTCCAAATCAATTTCATTTTATCTCATAAATGGGTGAAAGGAAATAAACTACAAACATAGATGGCTGGAGCTTCTTTTCCATGCTTTGAATAAGGGATCCAAATTTCTTAACTGCATTTAACAGTCCTTTTCAACAGTCAAGGTGGCACTCACACCACAGGATTGTAAGGCAAGCCTAGTCTGCCCAGAGAAGCTGTGGCATCTCCATCCTTGATTTCCAAGGGGACAAAGTCCCAGGCAGCCTGGTCTGATCTCAGAGCTGACCCTGCCTTGAGCAGGATGTTGGGCTGGAGATCTTTGACATCCCACCCCCCACCAAATTGTCCCGTAATCCCACAAACACACAAATTTTTGTGCTACAAGGTGACAACTGTTCTTTCTCTCTCAGATACATGGACTTCTCCATGATTTTGACAGCAAGGATGATAAATAACTGTATTTTCTAGACCCACGAAAATGTGGGACAGCAAGCAATGCCTGCACCTGCCCATTATGTTTTGATTATTACTGGCTGCTCTTATGTGAGGCAACATGACATAAGGACCTAAAAAGACAGAGAATAGGAGTGAGCATGTTTGTTAGCTGTTTCTCTTTGAAGTTAAAGAGCTACACAAGGATGGGTGAGGTGTTTGTGCACCTTCATTCCTTCTCACATTATTATCAGCCACAGCAGCAAACACCAGATGCCTTGAAAGACATTCATGGTGTTATTTTTTCCTCTCAGTTGACAGATTTTCATTATATTCAGACAGCACCTAAACATCACAGGAGCCCTATTGGGATGGGCCCTGTGTACAGGTGTTATGGATCATCTCTGCCTCAGAAGGTCTCACCTCATAAGTGAGAGACACCTTGCACCCTCAAAGAGTGTATTTACAGAGGGGTCAGAAATCACCTGAGAGCTGAGAGCTCTCAAATCCTACTAAACTAGTCTAAAGTAAATAGTAGCTGAGAGACCTGAGCACCTCCAAGCCCTTAAGATCCCTGACTGTTCCTCCTCTATATGATCACTTTGCTTATTCTCCATGTACTGTACTGACCCACTGGAAGTGTACATGGCAGCATCATTTTTTCATAATACTCTGCACAGCACTGTCATTACATTCTTCAGAGAAATGCACCATTTCCATTAAAACCTTAATTAAAAATACATCTGGAGCATTTACTGCAGCTGACTTGGCTATAGCATTAACTCAGACATCAGCATCCCCCATCCAAAGGCTGGTAAGATGTTGTAGTTCCACCACCAGTACGTGGAAGGACCTGGTGGGTAGAGGCAAAAGGGAGTTTGAAAAGAGGAGAGGCAGGATTTGCACAGCACATGGGCTGCTACCTCCTCCAGGCAGAGCAACAACCAGCCCAGAGGACACCAACAGACCAGACAGCACTCTCATTAATTACAAGCAAAAAATCCCAAAATACACATTATTGTCTCAAAAATAATGATAATCCTTGGCTCCTTGTTTGCATGTTCATTAGCATGTTAATAGGATACCCATTATGGAAGATCTAAAACACACAGTCATGCACATATGCACCCAGTCATTTATTATAGCAACAGCTTCCTCTCTATTTGACATATTTCTCCCTCTCCAGAAAATGGTTCAAACTGTGCCATCCAGGGCAAGTTGTAATTGATGAATAAATCTTGAGGAAAGCAATTTTGCCTTGTGTGCATTAACAGACAATTATCTTTTTCAATAGTGAGACCTCTATTTATTTACCAGTGATAGAGCCAGGAGAATTGTTGGAGGAAGGGCCCATGAGGAGGATTGGACCTACTAGCAACCTTCACATAAAACACACCAGTCTTCAAATAAACACATTCTTACAAATACGGGGAGAAATGTCAAAAACAAGTCCCCCACAAACAACAGATCTACAAACCACTGTGTCAGAGTGGAAGGAAACTACTACTGGTGAAGGGAGCACCATCATGTAGACAAATGGCCCAGGC
This sequence comes from Manacus vitellinus, assembly GCF_001715985.3. Taxonomy (NCBI): domain Eukaryota; kingdom Metazoa; phylum Chordata; class Aves; order Passeriformes; family Pipridae; genus Manacus; species Manacus vitellinus. Next base: position 5,006,308 of record NW_021939471.1, on the reverse strand, counting down.
CAAGACAGACCTCCTGAGCTTCTCAGGCTCAGAGAAGGATGGAAAATGATGTGACACCTGGCAGGACAGCAGTGGTGGCACAGGGGGTGGCAGAGCTCAGCCAGCCTGGGTAAGCAGGACAGTCATTTAGGTGCATGTTGAGCTGATCCTGCAATAGTTTCTGGCTAACTATGAAGATGTGAGTGAAATGCATCATTCAGGGCAGGCAACTATCTAGGACAGTCCCTGGAGAAAATTCACAATAGTGACTGTAGCCTTTCCTGCAGCCACCATCTATTCCATTTCATCTTCATGGCAGAAAAAGCAACACCATTTTTTTGTCTTCTGTTAAACTATTTCAGGCAGTGCCTTTGTGGGAGACGTTCATGGAGAGAACTGTGCTGGTGGTTTTGGGACAGAGCACCAGTCTGTCAGCAGATTAAATCTATTGCAAATGCTATTCTCAACACATCATGCAGCATCTAAACTTCAGACCAACAGCTCAGTACGAACTTAATTTCATTATGAAACTGGAGCTTTTCATACTTTGGCTATAACACTCCTAAAACTTTTGTGTTTTTCATTGCACCCTTCTCTGTTTCTTTGGCTTTACTCTACCCCTAAATTTGCTGCAAGCCTCAGATTTTACCATGGGGAAGGAATAGCTGCACCCCAAATGCTTCACCAACAAGACTCCATAGCCCCACAGCAGTCAGAGAGGGCATCAGCTGGTGACCTTCCTGATAGCAGGGGAGCAGCAGAGGTTTGGATAAGCAGGTTGGTGGGTATGTGGAATTCCATATTGAGTAAAAAGAATCAGAGGAGACTTTGGCACATAGGATCATGACTTTACCCAAATCCACACAGTAAAATGCTGACTACCTCAGTTATGAACTCTGCTGGAAGTTCAAGTATTGCTGGTCTCCAGAATGAATGGTCAGATGAAACAAATCACTATATTGAGATGTGGTTAAAATCATCACCCACAAAAAGATCCACAATGCATCTCTTAAGCTGAGCCCAGGTTGGCAAGATCTTCCCCTAAATCTATTGGCAAGAAAATTTTAAGTAACTATACATCCCTGCAGATCTGCTATTTGTGCTAGAACGGGACAGGATCTGTAGCTCATTCCAGTATCAGAGAAATACAAAAACCAGCACACAGCTGGTTTGCCAACTAGCAAAGCACACACAGTCTCACTGTGGGCATGCTAAACACGTCATTACCCAGGGCTTTTATCATCTCTGCCACCAGATTTGCAATTCATTACTGCAGCATAAGCAGCTTGGATGAAATCTTCTCTCCTCACCACCAAAAAACACACTTCCACTCATTAAACTATGAAGTTCACAAGAGGGATCTGACCTCACCGAGCGCTCCTGGGACACTCACTGGCCTCGAGCCTTCTGCTTCAGGGACAACACAGAGAGCACTGGCACAGTGGCTGCCCCCTGGTTCCCCAAGCACTGAGGAAGGAAGCTCAGGATTGTGCACTGAAGTGCTGCAAGCGGACAACATGGGAAAGGAATCAATGATGGCATAGGCTAGGCAGGGTCAGGAGAAGACTGCTGCTGGTCAGGATGGTCTGTTGTGGTGAAGATCTCAGTGTTCAGTGTTCTTGTCAGCCACAATTCAGGAAAAATGTTCTACAAAAACAAACTTGCAACACCAGGGAGCAAACTATGAGGTTCTTGGAGTGCTGGAGATTGTTTTTCACGTCGGAGGCTGGGGATCAGTTCAGCTGGGGCTGGGGAGTCTGGAAGCGTGGCTGCTTGGAGCTGGTAGGAGGAGGAAGGGTCATAAGAAAAAAGCCCAGAGACCCACGGAAGGTTGGAGAACACACACACAAAAAAAGAGCACGTTGTGTCCAAAGAAAGTTCAACAACTTTCCCAGCTCATTGGATTGTGGGAACTTCGCTTTTCCAGGGAATTACTATGCTATTTTCAGCATTTTTATTATTCAATTTGTCACGGGCTGTCTCAGGAGACTATCAACAATCAGTTTCAAGCAGCATCTGACCACAAACACTTCTCCACATGTGATTTAGAACATCTGGAGAGAAGGAGTCAGCTTTCAAAGCATGCCAGCACTGCGCTGCCTCCCCACATTTCTTTTTCCTTCCATTTTCACGCCCATTGTCAGACTGTGTATAGAAACTGGGCTCGAGAAGCCAAGTTCGGAGGCCCTGACAGTGCACTGTCATTCTCTCTTTGCTGCAAGCACGAGGGGAGAGCGGGCACTGCCTGCTTTGAAGAGGAGCAGGGTTGGGGATTGCTGGTGGCACATTCCCTGCATTGCTGAGCTGCAGTGATTTAAACCTCACATTCCCTAAGGATGGGAGATGTGATCCTTGGCCTGGAGGCGGGCCAGCCTGAGGACTCCTGCCAAAGCTTGTACACTGGATATTGCATCTGTGGACCCCAAAAGGAGGTGTGTGCTTTGCTCCATGGCAGTTGTATGCACTAGCTCTCTGATTAGTGCAATAATTTCTTCGGTAACCCACAGAAACCTTTACACCAGAGCTATCTGGCAGGTAAATGGTAAATTCACAAAGCAGTTCTTCAGCAAGCCTGAGGATGGAATAGGAACATATGAAAAGGGAATCCAGTCAAATAGCAAAGGAAATGACATTATGATCCCAGCTGGAAGCTCTCTAATGAACTGCTTGGTGTCTGCACAGAACCCTGCATGAGAATGGGGAGAGGTTTTGGCCCCTGCAGAGCCGATGAGAATTTTTACCATCATCTGGGAGGGGGAAGGTTTCATACAGTCATTAATTTTGTGTTCATCTTTAATTTCCCTGAGTGACCCACACGGATGTGGTGCAATGACACAGTAGGCTGCATTCACACAGCCTGCTGCCTTGCACGTCTGGCTTCCCTGTGCGGCTGCCAAGAGCTGGGCTCATTAGCACATGTGCTGTGGTGCTCCCAGCACTCCCCAGCCCAGGCCTGGTAGAAACCTGGTCTGGTTTCTAACAACAAAGTCAGCACCAGGGCAGGGAGAAACTTTGAACTACACTTTGAGAAGAGACGGTGACATTGCAGCAGGATCTGTATCTGCTGCTTGTTCTCCTTTATATGTCTTCAAAGAACACCTGGAAAAATTCAGGGACATGTGTCTATTTTAAGTTAGAAAATCTGGGATTTTGACACACCGTGTCTTTTAAGAGAGCTTATGAAACCCCTGGAACCTGCTATGGCCACAGAAAGCACAACCACTATCCCAGCACAGGGCTGTGCATCACACCTGAGACAGAGTCACAGATCCACCTCCTCTCCCTCTGTCCTACCCCACAGGGCTGCACAGGAACCTGTGTGCCCTCAGGGAGCTCCTGTCACAGGGTTACTTCTCTGCCCTTCCATCCCCTGGCCCCAGCTCACCGCAGGGTCCAGGTGGCACGGCTGGAGCCGCGGGCAGGAAGGGCCAGACCATGCTGCTGCAGTGGCAGGGAGTGCCCCTGTTCAGCTCATGCTGAAATGTGAAACCACAGCCTCAGTTTTACTTTTCCGGCCATTTTAAGGAAAGAAATAGCTATAAATACAGGTCTCATTTCTAGTTGCTAGGATCCATTTTGTTTCTTTTTTTTTTCCAATACTGAGAACAGTTTTCAACTCCATTAGTAGTCAGTTCATTCTAAAAGAAAAAAAAATGTGTAAAATTACTTTTTTTTCCATGAGAAAAAAGATGCATCCTTAAAGCCACAGCAACCTTTATGTCATATTGCAAGTGCAACAATCCAAAAAAAAAAGAAGAACAAAAATACTCCACTTAAATTACGGTTTCCAAAAGGGCCCAGGCACAATCTTCAAGGAACAAGATGGAAAGATCCATTAGATAGTGAGAAGTTGCATCCAGGGGCTGTGCCAGGCTGAAGATGTTCACACACCGTGCCCATTTTCATTTCTTTGAAGCATGTACATTCACACACTCCAGTTGAGGACACCAAAAGCAGTTTCTCAGGCACTACAGGGAGAGTGTTTCCTCAGTGCTGCCCTGCCACCAAATGCATTTCCCACTGATTCAAGTTGTTGTTGGCATTGAACTGAGCAATGACACGTTCCAACAGCCACCCATCAAACCTCACAAGCTCCTTGTGAGGCACCAGTACGATGGTGCCATTCTGACCAATACTCGGGTTTTGGAGCCCAGGTCTTCAGGACCAAAGAGCCAAAGCAGCAAAACCCCAAGGCTGGTGGCTGCTGTTCAGCAGTCACTGACAAGCTCCTGATGCTTGGCAGCTCACATGCCTTTTCCAGATGCCTCTTACCCATATCCTGCTTTGGATTTGCTCTTCTTTCAGAAAGAATTTCCCCTGCCCCTTCTTACATCCCATTAGGTTCTAGAAAATACCTTGCAATGATCAAGACCTAGCAGAGACAGGCAGGGAGGTCTTGGGGAAAAGGGAGCTGTAGGGCACACGCTGGGGCAATGCAAGAGAAGGGAATATCTGGCAGTGCAAAACTCAGCATGAGGAGAAAGACATACCAAGGAAAGCCTCTAAATAACACCACAGATCAGGATTAGCACAGTAACCAAAGACAGATCAAATTTACAACAGATTTTGCTCCACCCTGGCAGGATGTAGCCCCCACCTGTGGCATCCCAGGGCAGCTGGAGAGGATGCTCTCCTCTTTTTGGAAAGGGTTTTCTCACCCCCTTTGTACAGAAAAGCCTGAAGATGGTCAGACTGGATGGGGCTCTGAGCAACCTGATGTAGCTGAAGATATCCCTGTTCATTGAAGGGAGGGTTGAAATAGAGACCTCTAATGGTCCCTTCCAACTCAAACTATTCTGTGATTCTATGGGACTGAAACTTAAAGCTTGGATCTGGCTCACAGTCCCCCTTCCTTATCCAGTTTGCTCTCTTGTAATTTTGTTTGTTTCACTGTGAAAAATCCTACTTCTACCTCAACAGAAGGAAGAAAATCACCCAGGTAAGATCAAATCTCACATCCCAGGAGCCAAGCATGTGCAGGACAGCAAGTCATATCAACACAACACTGCTTTCTAAACAGTGTTCAAATAAAGGGCTAGGGAGAACAATCTCTGTACCAGTAAAGGGCTGACTGTGAGCTGAAAACAATCCTACACTTATGTTACAATAGCTTTGCTGTTTGTTTAAAACAAACACCTTTTCCCTCTATCAGAAATAGCTGATTAAAAAAAAAAAAAATCATCCCCAGAAGAGTTCATGAAAACTCAGGAACCTCCCATCACAAGGCCACAATCGCCATATAATATTAATAAGTTTGAGATGAAATCAACATTTAGGATCTTCCACTGCAAGCTCAGTCACAACTTTTGGACTTTAACACCTAATTTTTAATAATAATCAATAGCTTATGGTGAACTTGATCACCATAACTTTGAACACCACCAATGTGAGTCTTCATGGTTAAACTTACACCAGGGTCCCTTTCCATAGCTGTAGCAGCACACGGGCAAGCAAAAGGATACATAAGTGTATTCACAGCTATTTAATGCTCCTTTGCATTAGTTAAAATGAGTTCCTTCTTTTTGGCATCACAGTTTGAAACTATCTATTTCATATTCTGATGGATTCATTTTTTTCAGGCTACAAGAAGCACACGCAGCAACCTTGAAGGCCTCATGCAGTGAACCAAGCCAGCACAGACTTCAGCACAACATCACTTTGAGTAGGTCTCTCTTCTAGCAGGAAGAGACAGAACACATAGCAACAGCAGCTTTTATATTTCAGGCTTCAAGTTTGCTTTTTGTCACAGTTTTGGGAAACACTACCATAGAGCTAGCAAGTTAACTCGGCACAAAGCATCTCTCATTAAAAACAGCTCTTGGTTAGAAGGGAAATAAAACATTTCCTGTATGTTCAGCTGAAACCAACGTGCCAAGATGCAGTGGTAGATAATGCAAGGAAATAGCCTAAGAGAATACATTGTTGCTGCACCCTGGAGACATAACACCTCCCTTTATCGCTGCAGGGAACATCCGAGGCAGGAGGGAATGGAGCCAGGAGGAAATCAGAACGTGATGTGAGCCAGAGTGGGAAACGTCACCCGGCATCTCTAAGACCACCCAGTATCCAGATACTGGTAGGGAAAGGATTTGTAAAGTTGAGAGGGGATTTTGCCAGGCCAGTAAAGATCACCATCACTGTGGCAAAACCCACCACCTCCCACTTTCAGAGAACAACCTAAAGGCATTTGATGTTTCAGTGGGTGAAGCTGAATGTGGGCAGTGAAGTGCCAGGATCCTACAACAGGGCTCCCTGTAGATCCCCAGCACTTTGCCATGTTTCCAGGAAAAAGATTCCAGGCTAGAAGAATGTTTTTATGGGTTTTTTAATAATTGGAGACCATAAACAGTAGAATGTTACATAGCAAAGAGATCCTTACCTTGGATTCTTACTGCTAAGTGAAGGATGCAGCCTTGGAAATCAGTTGAATTATTAAGAGATTCAGATTCTTCAGGTTTTCCTATCATTCATGTAAAAAAACTTTTGTGCTTTGTACTTCAAAATTTTTCCTAGTCAATTAACAGTAAGGTGCCAATGCCTTAAAGGTTTAGGATAAAGGAGAGAGGCAATCTGTTTCTTAACATTTTTAGGACTCAGTGTCATCAATTGCTTATAATCAAAGTTAACTGCAATGGCCTCGAACTGCTCTAACTCCCATTTTGAGTTAAAGCCTGAATACCCAAGTCATCTATGAGTGGAAGGGAACAGGAGCAGAACTGGCTCTAGCTGATAAAGAGATTAAGTTAATATCAGAATCCCAATTCTTTAAATAGCACTGGTTCACTGTAGACAAACACCGCCAGACATAAAATAGTGATGTGTTTCCTTAAAAACAACAAATTCCTAGGAGCACTTTTTCCCTCTTTGTATTCCAGCTAATTTTTAGAGACCGCCCAATGCAAAATCACCCCAACCTATGCAAATACAGATTTCTACAACAAAGCTGTAAATTCACCACAATCTTCCAACCTTTCTATACTCCACTTCAAAAGTGTGGAAGAAGCAAGAGATCCAGTGCTGCTGAGTGAGTACCCTGGGCAGAGTTATCCTGCAAGACAGAATGTAGCAGTTCCTTGCAGTGTCTGTACAGTCTGCACTTAAAGCAGCAACCACTTGGACTTAAAATGTTTCAGCAGAAGCAATGATATTTTTTTCCACATACTAAACCTCTCTTTACCTTTATCTCCAGGAAGAAACACTCCAGTGAGTCATAGCACAGAAAGTCTCAGTGTAACTGGGACTGACACATGAATGGTGTTGTCTCTGACCCACTTTAGTCTCCTGAAACTACTGAACAGATCACACAGCTGCAGACAGGCAGCTCTGAGGTGCAAATTAGCAACTACTGTGCTGGAATGGTTGCAAGGTTGTGCTACATGCCAACAACCCTTAGTTGTGTTGAAACTGGAAAGCTGTGGGACAGTGACATTAGCAATTAGTTTAAACCACTTGATTAAAAGCAGTATCCAGAGAATTTTGATCACTTTGAGGGGTTTTACAAACACTGGCAAACAATTGTGCCTCCCACTCACAGTCATATGTCCGTGTAAGCTACAAAATATTACAATAAGAATGGAAGCTAGATAGGAGGAGAATCAGAACTCATTTGTTAGTCATGCTAGAGATTCCTTCAAATCACACTGTTCTGTATTGTTATAAGTTGGCAGCATCCCCATAGTCCTCTCCAGTTCTGTCTTTGAAACATGTGTTTGTTGGGAAGTTCTAGTGTCCAAAGCAGCATAGACATGTGCATCTCCCTCCTGCCCATCACCATCCCACTACAGTGCAATCTTTTAAAAATAACCATGACCATTTCCTACAGAATATGGAAAATTTGTTGTTCTTCTAGATTAAGGATCTAAAAGATTAAGAATTAACAGTGAAATTTATGCAGACTGGGGAAACTTTTCTCATTTCATATAAAAATTCTGAACTAAGTCTTCAATTTTTTTTCGCCAGAACTGTAGAGAAAAAGGCTTTCATTTTGGCAAAGTAAACAAACCTGAAATAAAACTGAAGATGTTTTTTCTGATTTTACATTTTAGTTTCTTTCTTCCAAAATTTGTATGATGAACAAAAACATATATAAATCAGGATAGAGTTGTTAAGGATAAAAGGAGAGAAAGAGATCACAAAACAAAACGTGGAATATAATAGGTTTGTGGCACAAAGCCGTTTTTAAAAATCACATTTAACTGGCTGTAATACTGTTCTTAGGGAATCAGTCCAAACCCTCATGTTAGAGAAGTTGAGTTTGAAGAATTTTCAGTGAAAACTATGTCAAGGAAAGACTTACACTAAAGAACTGGACTGAAAAAGGATGACATGCTGCTTCTTAAGGAATCACAAACAAAATAAAAACTTCTCCAAGTCACACACCACTGTTGTGTATATTTAACCTAAAACCCAATCACCTGCTCTTTTTGCAGTAAGACAGATACAGATATAGAGAAAGCATAGGTCTAGGAACAGAATTTTATTTGATTCTAGAAAGCATCATGCAACAAATCTCATTTTTTTAATGATCCTTGCCCAGATTTGAGATGAAAGGTTAGCATTTACAAAGTAAAAGGATGCAAAAGTAAGGTTAGCACCATAGGAACAGTCTTCTCTTTACAACTCCATTGAATAGACAGTTATAAAAGAAAATAGAGGAAAAGAAAAAAAAAAAAGCTAGGTGACCGTGCATTATTTTTGACATCCTAGACACTTAAATCTAAACATCAAGACACTACGGCTCTCCTAGCATATCTAATAATTCATGTTCAGCAAAACTTGCTCTGTACATTGAGAAAGATTAAGAGTCAAAAGGTAATTGTCACAAAGTACCAGGTAATATGCAAGGTAAAAATTGTAGAGGTCCAGAAAAAGAAAGGAAACAAAAGAAATTAAAGTGAGGAATTTGTCCTTTTTCCAGTCTTTTGTAGATATGGCTACTATGACTGGCTGCAAAAATCAAAAAAACCAGAAAGGATGCATACTGGGTCTGGCTGGGATGGGTCAAATATCCTAATGTTATGCTGTAATACCCTAATTTCATGTGCCAATTATCCAGATGTTTTTAATCTAAACTCTCCCATTTCCTACCTGCAACAACTACAGGATTACATCAGATTTCAAATGTTTGTTTTCCTTACTTTTGTATTAATTTTCAAAATTTGCTCCTTGTGGTTCTTACTGTAAAGTTTTCGAGACAGTCAACAGTTTTACAAACCCTCCAATCTTTCCCAAGCAGAAATTCTAATACAGGATTTAGGAGTTTTGAATGCTGCATTATTATGTGCTGTCTTCTTAAGGCAATGGAATAATTCCTTTCAAGTATTAATTTTGCATTACAAATCGATTCTAAAATTTCCTTCGTAAGCATCTATAATTACAAAACATGTAAAATTATTTAAATTTTGTTAAACTATTAACCTGACTCAGTTATTAGAAGAAGAATTCTAACTACAATTATATTGAAGATGCAACTTTTTCTCAGAGTTTGGGAAATATAGCTTTTGAATTACTCCCACCTTTCAAGGTCGCACGCTTGGACTTTTAACAGAATCATTAAAGCAACCACTTAAAACAACTGTTTTGTATCCAAATCATAGGAAAACTGGTTAATCCCAAAGCAGAATGTGGTATTACCCAAACCAGCTGTATTTTTCAAACTGATGACCATTAGCACTTAAACATCTTTTGCAATAAATGACGTTTTAATGCAGAGAGCAAACAATAACATTGAACTACCCAGAGGAGCCTTCATGGCCATGAGCACTGTGTCACTTCACCACCAGGAGAGTAATGAGACTATGAACTTTTCTTCATCTTTCTTTTATTTATGCTTGGACTTCCAGCACTGCACATCAGATAGCCAGGGTCTTAACCTGTCCTATATCAGACTGCAAAAATACAATGTGCTTCCTCCACTGTCCTTGCATCAACAAATCAAACAGTTCACATCCAACAAACCCTTCACTTGAATAGTTACTTCTACCTAGAAAAGCATCTCTCCTCTTAAGGATTTCAACTAATGCTTCTGGCTTATAAAAGATTAAGTGCAATCAGTTACACTGAAGGTTGATAATGCGGCTCTTGATTGTATTTTCTGTGCACGCATTTACATCAGGCACACAAGTTATATAAAATAGTCTGGAGTACAAAAATATGGTTATAACACAGGAGTACCAAACAGCACAGAATTAGAACTGTTTTATTACCATAATACCTATTTATATACAGACCCTCAAATTAAGGATTTTTTTAAAGTATTCTTCCCAAATTGACAACTGTAGTGTACACTCTAAAAACTGCAAATTAACAACACAGATCTATTTTAACCCCTACACTGTCTATGCAGTCTGCACCAATCCTCTCTCTTCCACACAAAAGTGTATTATAAATAATTTTCACAAAATGTCACGTATGTTTTATTGCACATTGTACATGCCAATATTTAAAAGAAAGGCTCAAACCTTTCACTTGATAACTAACTGTTTAAATAACTAGCATTTACTTGTGTTATGCATTTTTCAGGCTCTAATCTTAAATGATAATTTAAAAGAAAAAAAGCAGAACAGAAACTATGCCTTGAACTGTATAGCTTTTGTGAAGGAAAAAAAAAGCACTTCTTAAATTTTGCTTATTTCTACTTCATAAAGTTGTTATAACCATCTGACCTAATTAAAAATGCTGTTTCAAAATTTCTGCATTTTTTACTACAAAATTACGCATATAGCTGTTTGTATAATCACATATTCCTTCTATTTTTGCAGAATTAGATGTCTCTGTGCTGCACTGATGGAAAGGTTGAGTTACGTAGGTCCTAGTGTGAGCTACAGGAGTCGTCGTATCAGCCTCTGTTCTGCCGGTTTCCACAGCAGTGGGAAGTGAGGAGCCTGTCAGAACACCTGAACAGGTCAGTATAAAAAGACACTGGGCACAGGTGGCCATCAAGCATCAAGGCCATGTTCCTGTTAAGCGGATCTCTAGACTAAGGAATACGAGTAATTTATCATTAATATGTGGGTTTATGATATGCTGCACTAAAATATGACCGCTAAACAAAGAGAACGATTCGTGTATGACAGATACGTGCCAGCTGGTAAAAATGCCTCGCCGGATAAAAATCTGCATTTCGAGGGTTAAAACGTGAACAAGAAGATTGAAAAGTCGATTGATCAAATGTTTTGCCAAGGGTTTCTAAAGCTATTAGCCATCAACAGCTCCAGAAAGGGATGAAAATAGCAAAACCAAACAACTAAAATTGCACTATTACAAAGAAACAAGTCCATGAAAGGAGAGTCACCAGCTGCAGTTAAGGGACAGCCACTTCAAGAAGCCGATTGTTTTTTCGCTTGCAAGTTGGGATGTTGCCGTTTTTCTGGCTGCCTTGTATGAACTTCACGCACACTTTGTCTTGTTTGAACTGGACCAGAAACCTGGGAGAGGGAATAATACAGAGTTTAGTTAAAGGTGGGGAAAAAAAAAAATAAACCACATATGAAGAGCAGAAGTCTCTTCCTGTTGGTTCCAAGCATCACTCCAAAGGATGTAATTTTTAGCTCTGTATTAATAATAAAGAGTTGGGGAATAAAAAAAAAAAAAATATAGGTTATGGTACAGCTTGAATCTCCTTCAGGTAGTATCTAATAATTATTGCCTTTTGCCTATAACTGTGGACTTTTTATAACAGTTAGCTTGCTATTCCTTTAGAAAAAAAAGCAGTTTAAAACAGAATTTCTAATGTACCAGAAATGCAGCAATGACTATTTCCAACTGCTTCACTGTCAGCCAAAGGAACTTCTGTTTCCATGGAAGGAAGCTAAATACTTCTATAGCAACATCAGGAGTGCTATTCCTCTGGTTTATGCTTAATTTACTACATCTGGTATTTTAGCAGCTCTCATATGTCTAATCCTTAGTTAGCCTTTATAGCCCCCCTGCTCGCCAACTGGAAGAATTCACTTCCTTCCCAGCAATTTCCAAATTTAGACATTTTCTGCAGTTCAGGGTAAATTAATCTGGTTTTGACTCTTCACTTTTTTACTGGAAGGGAAATTTCACTGAATGTGGAGAATTGCTTTGAAAAAAAACCACCCCCAGCAGGCTTCTGTGGAGCCTCAAACCTCTCACTGATCTGGGTAGTGAGATTAAAAGCAATAAACAGGGCAGTGCTGCCTTTTGGCTCACATGCAGTGGTTGCTGACCTAAAAAGTCCTTTGTAATACAGCCGATTTTCCCTTTTAGCATCCTTAAAAAGTCCTCCAGCGGAGGCCAAAAACTTCAAAGAATTTGCTCTGCAGCCGGAAACCACAAATCAAGCTGACGGCAGAGCTCAGGGGAGGAAGTGGCCTCTGCTGCGCTGAGCTGCCCTTCGGTCCCGCTTTCCTGCTGCACAGTCCAGACACTCAGGACTTGTTCAGCGCTCCCAGCCATGCAGGCAGGCAGCTGGAAAACATGAGCAGGCCTCAGCCAGCACTGCATGCCCAACGCTGCATTTTCCTAGACCCACTGTTCCAGTATTATACAAAGGGCGTGTCTCTTACTGAACACGCCCCTTCACCAACAGTATTTTTCTTATATCAGGTCCCTTCCCAAAAAGCAGTGTAGCGTAGCCAAAATAAGGCCACATTTTCTTCCCAATCTCTAGCTGTGCTTGTATCTAAACGTTCTCTTGCATGGAGAAGAGAGTTCTGCTTCACCATCAAACAGCTTAAAATTATTTAGTCTGGATATACTCTATACAAGCAATACGCACTTGAATGTTTTTAATCTGCAAGGCAAGAAACAAAAACATCCCAAAAAGCAAGACTCCCAGGAAGCAGGCTGTTTTCCAGACCTAAGGCAGGCAGGCAGTCCAGACTAGTGTAATGCATGCTTATACTTTGATTTAGTAGTTTATTCCTTTGTAGCCATCATTAAACTAGAAACTTATTGGGGATAGCCACACTCTTTTAGAGACTAAAAACACACACACCCTTGAGCAAATTAAATTACATCTGGCAACAAAGAACAAAGGAAAATGGCAGATGTCATTTTCAAGGAAAGAGCAAAATTAGCCTTTAAATAAATCCTTAAATCTGAACAGATACCAACTGTACTCACTACCATGACTCCAGAATACACACAGTGCGGTGCAGCCAAATAAAAGGTTCAGTTTTTGCCTACAGGAATTTTACTTCACTATTGTTAAAAGGCTCCAAATTTTCTTCTATATTCAAAATGAATAAACCCCCCAAATCAACACTACTGAAAAGAGGGGCCCTTCCACAGAACAAATGGAGTGCATGACAATGGTGGACTAAGTGAGGGACTCTTACTCAGCAAGCTTTAGGAATTCACACACACACACAAACACTTTTATTCCATGGCTATAAACACTGCAAGTGCAGTCCTTACTTAAGGCCAAAATATGAAACTGTACCAAGTAGAAAGAAATACTAATTTCAGATGTAAACTTTTTTATCAAAGGAAGCTTTTTAGCAACCAGGAAGCCCCAAACAACAATAGGTGGTTCAAACACCATCAGCAGGAATTTTAAGAATATGTTTTTAACCTTCAAAAAAGAAAAGGTAGAGCTTTAAAAACCTAAATTACTAGCGCCATCATTGAGTTGGGGAGGAGCTTTGCACTCTGTTTTGATTGTTTTCAGTAGAACTTGGCACCTAGTGTCCACTCTAATCTATAAATCTCATAGGAATTTGTGAACTTTTCACTCACACGCAAAACAGTTCTCTCAAATGCAGCATCTCTTAATTATTTCTACAGCAGCAATTCTGTTTCACAAGCCTATTTGAAACTTTAGGAAAAGCACATTTTCTCTAATGACTTTAAAGGAAATAAGAGACAAAATGAATACTAGAAATGAGTACACATTGAAAATTTGATCCTTCTTTACAAGTATTCTGTCAAGAGAAAAGAAGTATTAGCTACACAACAGTGTTTTGTTATTCTAACATTAGACACTTGACTTCTTAGCATGTTGCATTGGAGCAAATCCACTTTTAAGCAAACAAGAAACATACTCATCAGATATCTCAATGTTGAGCTTCTGTTTGGTTTGGCTGAGAGTAGTGCGGTAAAGTTTAGTGGCCATTTCAATAAGGTGATCGCTGCTGAGCAGGAAATCTCCTTTGGTAGCTGCTTCTGAACCCTGAAACAGGAAGGAAACTAGTTAGGACTACCAAAACCTGGAATATGACTAAATACCAGACAAGCAAGAAGTTCTACAAAGAGTCTTCTCTTCCCAGTTCAATGAAACAACAATCTTTTGTCTTGAAAGTTAAATAGGGAATGCAGTGCAGTGTAAATAGAATCAAAATGCAATTCACTATAAACCATCTGAGAAAGGTTAAAAAAAAATCCCTTCTGACACTAAAGGAGGGTCACCTTCATTTGTCCTACAAAACTCTAGTGTTTCCATGTCCACCTCCTGGATACACCACAGCAAGCTTCCAGTATTTGCAGAAATGAACAGAAGCAAATTACCAACACCAGTATGAGGATGAAGGCGGTGAGTATGAAAAGACACTGTATATAACAGTCTTCAAATCCATTTAAGCTAAAATATAAATGCCAACTTAATGATTTTAGCAGAGCAATGCTGACAGCGCAGTGAAGCAAATATAGCACTGAACTAAGCTCTTTAGAACTCAGTAACCAAATTAACTGCGCCTTAACGAGGATTTCTTGGCATCCCATAAAGAAGAGAGAAATATTCTACCAGTATATGTAAGGAAAACACTGCTACAGGGCACCTGAACCATATTACAAATGGAAAACTCTGATCCTGAAGAGGTTACAGTGAAATATGAAGTCTGATTTTCACGAGTAAAAAATTGTTCATAATGTAATAACTGTTCCCATTTGGTTTGAACAGTTTTAAATCAAAGCTTTTGCAAATATGACAAAGTTCAATAAAGTTCTAAACCTACAGGCTAACCACTATGATTTAGTGCTACAAGATATTTAACAAACGGGTTTTACATCACTGCATGTAAAATGGTCATATTCTTGTGCTATGAAGTTGTAACCAACCTCCTTGAGGTGCACTGCAAAGAAACCATCATTCTGGGAGCTCATGGACACTTTGGTAACATCTCCCAGTGGAACCTCTGACTTGATAGTTCCATTTTTTTGATCCGCAAGAAGAACGTTATTTTTGGTTAACAAGAAAATCCTGGATGTAGCCTGTGAAAATGCAAAAATGCAAATCATTATCTACACAAAGAGAGAAGTGGTCTTCACTGAGCACCTACTAAAGCCCCAAGGAGTTCATAGAGTTAAAAAGCTTGGCCCACATTAGCAAACATGAACATTTGATGCTCAGTAAAAGCTGCAGATCAGTTAAAATCAGGTCATATTTATTTATGTGTCTAATTATAGATTGAGAAGCTTAGCTCATTTTGGCACATATGCTTAGGTATAAACAGTTCCTGTAATTACTAGCTTACAGTTATAAAATTCAGAAAGTAAAACTCTGAAACTATGCAAATCAGGATAACCTCATTTCTCATGCTCTGTCAATCTCCAGGAAAACCAACACACTTTTTCAGTGATAGCTAATGCAGGACCAAGCCTCAATACTGACCATTATTCACCAAAACTGTGTTGCAGAACAACACAAATCACACAGGTATTTTCAGTGTTCTGTTTTGTCCTCCCTTTATCTATTGGCATAACTCTTCAGGAGGAAAAGCATTCATATTTTCAAATGACAAATATTTTTAAAGCATGAAATGTGTGTTCTTAAATTTGTCGCAGTAAGAAAGAGAAATGAGAACCTAATCTACATGCAGCTTTTTTTTTTCCTGTAAAATTTTAAATAATAAAATGTGGATTATAATGAAGACGTAGCTCTCCTAAGCACATGGAACCATAGCTCAATAATTTATTTTTTTTTTTAATCTTGAGAGCTGTAGCCTATGCAAGTACAGGAAAGATACTGTTTTCATTTAATTAGTTTCTTCTAAACTGGAAAATTAACTTGGCATCAACAACAGGCAACCTAATTTCACTCCTACAAATGCATAAATGACATCTACATCTGAAAAGTTGAGATCTACTACTTCTAATGTTTAGACAGACAGAGCGAAAGCAATTAAATTTACTAGAGTAGAATAATACTTCCTGTTTTAATAAGTATAATTTAAATGCAAAATGAGTTCTGTGTTGGCAGAATAAAAAAGTACCCACCATATTTAACAACTTTACTCAAATGATACAAGAAACTTGCCTCTTCATTCCAAAGAGCTCTTGATTTCAATCAGAAGACAGGCAAAGCCAGCAGAGTATGCCACTCATAATTTTAAGAGATAATAAAATGTGACAATCAGTAGCTTGAGTGACAGTGTGGATTTTGAAAGGTTAAGTTTTTTAAATACTTGAACAAGAATAATATTCTCTAAATGTTTATTTACTTCAGTTGGCAAACAGAAGATCTTAGCTGGGTACAGAGACTGCATTTAGTTGTGATACAATACAGTCTGTTGTCAGTTGATGAGATATACCATTTTTGTTTGAAAAAAAAAAACACTGAAAACTGCAAACCTAAACAAGATTTTAGTAATCTTTATCCAAATTTAAAACAGGTGTTTAAAACCACCAATCTACAGAAATCCAGCATTTCCAGTCTTGCCCTTAAAAATAGGCATTAAAAAAAAAAATCCTTAGACATGACAGAAATGAAGTCTCCCTCTCAATGTATTTATAACAAAAATTATCTACCCTTCTGGATAAAGCAATTCTGTTTTATTACCTTCCCATTGGCTCTGTTGATCTTATTCACAACTTCTGCAATAATGATCTTTTCATCCACGGCATCTTTAAGTTTTTTGTACTTGGGGTTCTCACTGATCTCCAAGTAAGCCCCTTGGAAGGGCTGTCCAACACTGCCCAACAGAAGGACAAAGGAGACATGAGTTAGATATGTTAACACCTCAGGGAAGATGCAAACCTCCTGACAACATCACAGGCTTCACAGAGCCAGGAGATGCACCAAATACCATTTTCAATGATTCTACACTGCCAGAAGCTTCCCTAGACTTTGACACACCCTCTCCCAGGAAAAGTGACTCGCTGCTTCATTTTTAGTCAGAGAATACTCTTAAGAAACCAGAAACCTCTGCTGACAATGTCTACCTTTTCTACCTGTTCACTCTGGTGTTGGCATTAATCTGTGCCACGCAGGCACAGTGTGTCAGCAGAAAATAACGTGGCAATTGCCACAAAGTAATGTGGATGTATCTCCCAGCATATTATCCCAGGGGAAAGCAGAAAGGAGGAGGGGTAAGAAATGGTAGGTGTATTAGACACAGAATCTTATATACATTAACAGCCCAGTGATGGTGAATAAAGAGAAAGTTATCACCAAAGACAGAAGAGGATGGTTTTTTTCCTTGCTCTGGAAACATTTTCCAATTAAATGAGCCAAATTGCTATGGATATCAGACACAAGTACATCCTTGCACATGCAATCAATTGTGATTTAAAATCTCCCAGTAACAGTCTCTGTGAAAATGGAAAATGAAACCTCAGTAGGACTGACACAGTATTAATACTGACAGGTAGACTTGAGTGAAGGACATGAACTTACCTTCAAGACCCGCAGTTGTTTGAAAAACAGGTAGCAGCTCTTTGTCAAGACCTGCTGTGCCTGCATATCCCCCCATCTTTATCCACCTCAGGGTGTTAAAGTAAGGGCTTCACTATAGGTTAAGAATTGGTGGATAGAGTCACTGCTTGCTTTGTTAGCAAGTCAATTTAACTGATCACTTTGATTAAATTACAGTCAAAGTACTAATGCAAAGCTTTGCCAAGACTAAAGCCCAAGAGAAACGAATATATTATGTGGAACAGCACTGCCTTTGCAATCTCTGGCACACAGGGAGATAAGATGGGAGAGAAAAGGAAGGGTACTGCAATTTTAGCATTCACAAAAAGTTCTTCTCTGTTCTTAAATAATTATATTATACTCAGAAAATTAGTGTCATCCTATGAATCATTATCATACTAACTAAACAGAAAGTTTATACAGTAATTTCCTCTACCCTTAGGTCAATTAAAAAAAAAAAAAAATCAACCCCCCAAAAAAACAACAAAACAACAGTAGGAGTTAATCAGCTCTGAATACCAGACAAAAAGAAATGGAAATAATTGTAAAAGAGTGCAGGGTGAGGAAGGCATTCCAAGTTTCTACCATGTTGGAGCTTTGGGGTTTTTTTTTGTTGTTGTTTTATTAATGAGCATTATGAAACCATAGTCACCAAAACAGTACATTCCTCGTGGACTTTGTCCCTAACCAAATGATGACAACTTACAATCTAAAACTGAAATGAATCAACAGTTACTCTCTATCACATATGCCACTTAAGAATGTCTTGGATGAAAATAACTCACATATATATATACTGCTTTATAATATTTCACTGTTCAGTGTTGGTGTAAAAAGTAACAAACTAGGGATATAAATAGAATTTCTTCCTTCCCAAAGAGCTCTACACCAATCAGATGCAGACTGACTAAAAGCAAAAAAAAACCTGCTTCCTCCTAGAAAAGTCCAAAGGCATCACCTTTCTCTTTTCCCAGCAGCGTTAAAAGGCATCCCAAAGCAAACAAGGAGCAAACCACAATCTAGCCTATACAGTCATTAAACAAGTGACCTACTGAAGAGAAAAAGAGAAACAAAACAGAAACATATATTGAGCCTATTACAGGAAAACGGGAAATGGCTCAATAAAAAAAATTACACAAACCAAAACCAATAAAACACACAAAAAACCAAGCAGAGCTTGTCCACACATGGAACTGCTCTCATCAGATTCCTGTTCCTCTGCTGAATCTTGCTTCTCACTCTACAAGTGCCTTGTTCCTACTGAGTTCAAACTATGGCTTCTAAGAGAGAACTCTCCTGAGATGGACAAGACCTTTGTTTCCAAGTAAAACACAAATTTCTAAGCTCATATTCACTCAAAAGTGTAAATCAACTTATTTCAAGGACATCAGATCTCTCTTCTGTCAGTTTCATTGTGTACATAAAAACCTGTATTCCTTAAATAAAATCAGATACTACTGCACTTTTTTGAGTAATGCTAGCTCTGTAGATAGCAATGACAAGAATTTGTCAGTTTTTAATAACTCAGTCATCTGACAAACAAAAAAAACGTATTTGCAGAGATTTCTCATTATTAAAGAAAAAAAAAGACTAAGATGGAAATAGCTTTTTTTTTTCTTTAAGTATCCTTTCAAAAACATATACTTTAATGTATGTAACTCTTACATTACCTAGTCTTCACCTTAGAGCATTATGGTGAATGTACCAAATTTGAACACAGGAGAGCTCCCTGGAGTGACACAGTCACGGCCTTTCAGCTCACTCTGCCTTTACTAGTTGCAGGAAACAGTGTGATGGAAACTAGGGGAAAGGGTGGGAGTTATTCCCTTCTGCAAGCTCTTCAAACTTTTACGATGTGAACGGGTCATGGGGAGTTAGAACAACAAATCATCATGGATTCTGGACATAAGTGCTTGGTACCACAGGATTAGTGGGCTGCAACAACGTCTAAGAAGCAAACTGAGGTCAATTTTCAGGACTGTAAAGTAAAATGATGGAGGGACACTGTCAAACAAGAAAAATGCACTTTCCTGCTTAAGATAAAAAGCAAAATCTTGCTTAGTTTCCTAAATCCATATAAGGACATTGAATTTATTGTACACTAAAAGCAGCAGAACCAGTCATTACCTGGCTGGATATAAAGCCTTCTTGTCCTTGAAAAGTTCACTTGCTTCCAGTTTTTCTTCATATATAAGCTTCTGCTGATCTGTGAACTGATCTCTGTACTTTTTACACTACAAAACAGGATATATTAAACAAACCATAAAATTATCTTTCCCAATCACAACAGCACCACAGACTAATGTTTGCTCATTGCTCAAGATGCACATTCTTTGTACGCTTCTGAAGTGACTCGGCTCCATCCTACATTGCCACTGTAACAAACAGCAGAGGTGTTTTTCTCCTCTAGATCCATTCTAGATGCTTTTGAATTACACCAAAAACAATATATAAAAGATCACTATTTTGGGATTAAAAGCACGTTGCACTTGAACATGAGCTTAATCTATCACATACAAGTCAATGGAAGACTGTGCTAAAAAGCTTCACAGAAACATACAGACAGTTCCACAACTGTGGAAGTTTATATGGACAGAGAGAAAATAAAAAAACACATCTGAGAGGATGAATTTTGCAGGCTCAGAAAGAAAAACTGTTCCTTGACAATTCACAGAAAACATACCCCCTCGAGGTCAGTAAAACGTCCCATCAGCACTTGTACAGATCTCACCATTCTCTCCATCCAAAGATCCAAAACAAATTTCAGCTAACCACAGCTCATAAGTAAAAAATTCCACCCAGCACTTCCAACGTTGGTCTAAGAGCTAGTCCCATTCCTAGCCATGGACACAAGTATTACAAGCTATTAATTAACAGACAACAGACATACTGCTTTACTGTTAATGTAAAAGCTGATGGCAGGAAGCAAACCTCTCTCCCCAGCCCCAGAAAGTTATATCCAGGATAGTTATATCCATTTCAGGCCAAAGATAATGATTGAAAACCATACGTCTTCCAAAGGAATAGAATTATCCTGGCTGGAATGGAAGGAAATACATCCTAAAAATAGGCCCTTCGTGAACTGTTGAAAATCACATGAAGAAGTTCTGTACAGACTGGATCAGAATGTGTCCTACCCTCCACAAATGGAAAATCCTCTTTAGTTCCTTGTGAGTTGAATCCAAGAAAAGG
Organism: Manacus vitellinus; assembly: GCF_001715985.3. NCBI lineage: Eukaryota > Metazoa > Chordata > Aves > Passeriformes > Pipridae > Manacus > Manacus vitellinus. Next base: position 4,985,538 of record NW_021939471.1, on the reverse strand, counting down.
TAAGGCCTCGCTGGCCAGTTTTTATCTATTGGTGATAAAGAAGGCATCTTTTTCTTCATTTCCAGGAAGTATTTTTGCATCTGTGGTAAAATTGAAACAAGATGTTTTACTAATGTTCAAATATCAAGGTTATTGAAATATACAAAGAAAAGCAGATGCTCTGTTAATAAAAAGTACAGTTACCAAACTGCAACTCTCAGCTCTCAAAACCTGAATAGGGATTTAAAAAGCCAGGTATATTGAGAAATGCAGATTTATGTGTAAAATACTTATAGAAGTATGGCAAATACTTAGCACCATTTGTACACCTACAATACTATCACTATCCTTTCTTTACAATGTCAGAATATTAACTTGTCAGTTTTCCATATGGACATTTCCTTATGAAGACTATCAAGGCCATAACACAGCTGTTACATTTGATTGAAAATAAAAAAAAAACTTAAAACACAGAAAATGTACACGTGCTTTGTATGGATATATACATACAAGTCTCTGAAGGGTAAATTCATAAATTTTTCTTCCAGCATTGGCTCTGAAGAATTTCCTGTACTCTCTACGGACCTGGAAAGTTAAACAAACCCTCAAAGTGAGTACAAAGAACGGATTTGTTTGCACAGGTACTCTTTTATAAAGGTTTATGGCAGAAAATACTAAAACAAGCATAAATACATGCAAAAGGTTCTCTGAAATAGGAACATTACCTGGGTACACTTAAAATGTATGAAACAGACCATGGACCAAGAAGTCTGAAAGATATCTGGGCTGATCTGAGTTCAGCCATTTGCAAATGTAACAAGGAATCTGAAATACTTCCCTCCAAAAAGGCAAGTGATTCAAATATTGTTGAATTCACAGTATTAATCAATTTTCAATAGGCTTTTGCATAAAGTTGGACTGAAAAAAGTGAGGTACATTCAGTGATATAATTTTCTTGTGTCTGAAGTGATGCTGATTTGATGTTAATAACAGAGTTAACTGGTGAACTTTTCTGATTTTTCTCCTTTAAGATTCTTAATACACAGACTTTTCTAAAATAAAAAAGAGATTTTTTTTTTTAGAGCAGACTTCTGCATTAAAAAAGTTCTTTTCACACAAGCAGTCTTCATTCCAAGACAAAAATAAGATTTTGGTACTTGATAAGAGCAGAGAATTAACACAAAGGTTGCTTAATGTCAGCAAGCTTGATATTTGCTCCTAAAATTTATTTAAAAAAACAAAAATAAAAAAAGTGATCGGTGAGAATAATTTTTGCAGGTGATACTAATTTTTAGTATACACTTGGGAATGCAGGCTTCAGAGTACTTGTTTTGCCCCTTGTATTTCTATCAGTGCTGATTAGCACAGATCAAAATTCAGAAAAGGCAGTTTGAGAGAGCCTGACAGGTTTGCAGTTTTATGTGGCTCCCAGGTTCACATCAAGTCAACTGAAACATCCCCCAACTCTTTTTTTCATAGTTTGGCACAGTCTGCAACACCTATTATGAGTTTTGGGCAAAACCCAGAGAAAACATTGTGGCTTTGCATAATTCACCCCACAGCAGAATTTAGTGGTTTTAGCTAACTCCCTATGTGTTGATGGATTCTCTGTAACCAGAAAATAAAGGGAAACCCATAGAATAAAATCCCACATCAACTTATAGAAAAACAATTTCCTTGGCTTACCTTGGCACCCCTTCCACCTCATGATGACTGTCATGCATTTTAAAGTAAGTCAGCATTTGGAAAGCAAGAATCTGTCACCATTTTGGGATTAAAAACACCCCACAGGTAAACAGGTTTTGCTTGATTATGCATTAAGGTGCATCAACAAAACTGGCAGCATTCAGCTGTCATCATTCTATGCAAATTCAGCATAGAACTTTTTCCTCCTTTCCTTGTAAGAAAAATTATTAGAGTTCTTATTCACTCATTTTCTGTCAGGTTTAGTTCTCTGTAATTACTGTACACACTTTATTACTTATTCAGGGATGGAAATTAACACACTCAAAGTCACTCCAGCCACAATCATTCCAAATCTCACCATGTTCTCAGAGTCTCTCTTTAATGATCTTGCTTTATATTATTCTTTGTAAGCTGCAAGGTGTGCAAATTAATTTGGAACAAAGGGACTAATATACACCCACACATCCTATTGGTGCTGCAAGGAAGCTGCAAAGCAAGCACTGAGAAATGCAAGCTGCTCCAGAAAAGCCTAAATCTGCAAACTATCACAACGCTATTGAAATCTACTTATCATACAATTAAAAAAAAAACAAAAAAACCCCAAAAAAACAACAAACCAATAAACCCCTCAACAATTAATGGTTTGATCTCGATCATTTGTATCAGCTTTAAATCTTCAGCTTTATATGTCATGGGTGAAAATACTTTGCCATCAAATTACCTGTGCTAACAGTGATGTATTGGAATGACAGACTATGGCTGTATTCAGAAAAATCTGCGTATTTCAGGTGTGATAGAAATTGGAAATGCCACTTATATTATTTAAAAAATACATTGAAAACCACACCACAGACAGGCAGAAACATATTCCTGCTGTAATGCTCTGTAAATGTTTTGCATTCATCAGCTTTCATTTAAATGTTACTGCTTGATATAAAACGGCCTCTGAGTTCTCAGGAGGGACATATTCTTGTTTTAAAATCATAAAAACAGACCCACTTTGGCAGTAGTACCTGAAGTGTGAAAATGTGATTCTGATCTGCAGAATGACTTCTTAAAATGGCTCCTTTGTATTTTCCAGCTCTGGTTTCCATGTATGTATTGTAATGCCCTTTTTTTTTTTTTAAATACAAATTAACATGTATTATATACAATTCTATGTTTTCTAACTATTTTTCCCATTTCATCATTGTTTGGATGAATATAAGGATATGAGAGCTGAACTTTACTCTGTATTATCACATAAATTGTTCCTTTTATATTTCTGTAGTCTACAATGTCCCTATTAGCAGAAGGCACTCCCAGCCAAACAAAACTGATTCAGATTTCCGCAGCCCTTCAGGACTGCATCTGTAAAACTGTGTTATGTAAATCGTTTGGGCACAGACCTGAAACCTCTCAAGATGCCATTTTCATAGTCTATTTACAGAGCAGAACTACATTTTTCCAGATTACAGATGTGTTTTCTTTTGCCAACCAGTCCTTGAAAGCAATGGGTGGAAAACAGAAGACTTTTGTACATCTCAGTTTTTCTGGGAATTCATGGCTGTCACAAGGTATAGGTAACTGCATGCAATGCCACGCCCTAAAAAGGCTTCTGGATGCAACAGGACCTTTCATTAGCTTTACACTGTGCCCTCGACACCGGGGTCAGGGGTCTAATGTGAGCAGCAGTGAGAGTCAGACATCTCCAGTCCATTTCCCATTCAAACAAGCAGAGGTCACAATAAGAAAATACATCCTTGTAATCTTTACAGATAGGACCTTTGCCAATGTAGGTCAGGTTTTTTAAGTCAACAACTGTAATAGAGTCCTTTAATCTGACATTTGTCTTTCACTTGAAAACTGCAATTCCTGATATGGCCAAAAAACACCCGATGCCTAAATGTTGCTGTAAATGAGGCATTTTCAGCTTACGAATTTTTCAGCAAAGTCCATGACAAAATTAAACAACGGAATTCTCTGTAAAAAAAACATCCCTACTCGCGAGCCCACACAACTGCTTGAGTTAGTAAGATGCCACGCTTTATTGAGTTCACGTTGACAGATGGGAGTGTTTGAGAAAGTACCTTCAGTCCAAGCCAGTAAGCCCAAATGACTGCAACAGCATGCTTACGCCTAGCCTCCTCCTTCAAGCGTTTCAACTCCCTTCGAGCCTAAAAGGTTTAGATAGTGAACAAAAGAGACAGCCCGATGCAGGTAGCACATCAACCAGGAAACGGCCTCTCCCAAACAAAACAGCCAACTTAACAACCAAGGGATAAAAAGATGGAGGAAGAACAGCATTCAACCTTTAACACCCAAGGTGTCAGTGTGAATTGATGTGAAGCCACACAGAAGGTCAAAAAAGCTTCCGCTGCTGTTTAAGTGGCATGTACAGGTAAGAATTTTGTCTGACCTGTTACTATCAGCATTCCCCTCCTCCTCTTCTGTGCACAACTCCCTGTCAGTGGTAAGAATCCTGTAACTCGATTCTAATTGGAGAGCTTTGCCTGCAGTTTCATGATCAAAATGATGTGTATGCAAATCAAGACTTACCAAAATCTCACTACCTAGTCACTTCTTTCACTGGCAAGTGCCTGGGCAGAACAGAATCAGCTCTGAAACCACGTATGTCACGATGACTTTCCAGCATTGTAATGAGAGTTTTTATTCTGGAGGTTATTTTTTATATTGACCTTTATTTAAAAAAAATCTCCAGCCTGGTAAATGATGTCTAACTATGGAATTAAGGGGTAGAAGCCCCCAAACCTAGTGCATTCCTCATGCACAAAGAGGGAGGCACCTACCTACCTTTCATAAATAAATCATTCCATCTGAGGAAAGCAATGCGCAAAGTGTTCTAACCACAGAGGCATGTGTGGGCAACCTAACAGAATGCCACATTTTAGGAGATATCAGTACTATCTGATGACAATGTTCAAGTAAAAGAAAGAGTTCCAGCATTACAGGCTCAGTCATGGCAGCTCTCTCCATATATCTGCACTTGTCAAGTTACAAGTTATCAGACTTGTGCAGCACAGTTCCAGCCTGTGCCAGTCACGCTCCTCTGATGCAGCTGGAAAGGTTAATGTGTGTTAGATGTAGACTCTAAGATTACACTCATCTGCTGGGAAGGAAAGCTCCTACTACACAGCAATGTAAAAACAAGAACTATGCAAAGCTAAGTGTTTGCCTATCTTGTGAAAAGGAAGGGAACTTGAGTACTTGAGGCTCACTCTTGGGTTTTTTTGTTGGTTTTGGGGGTGGTTTTTTTGTAAAGCAAGTGATTTCTGACGATAACTTCTAGAAACTTTTGTTCCACATATTCCTCTGGAAAAAGATAAAGCATCACACCAATAAAAAGTCATCTCTCTTATCAGAGACTAATTGTTTTTCAAATATTAATTCAATTTAGATTATCATCCTTAGATATATATATATTATTATATTTCAACTATTTATATTTAAGGAATAAGGAGACAATTTTTCATTAAATTCCTGTGAGCCAATTGATAAAAATAATTACTAAAGCCATGTTAAAAATTGTCCAAATCTACTAAACATTTTTATGAGGAGTTTTAACAGAGTTAACACTATTGCATCCACTTTCTGGATGTATCTTTTAATTCTAAAGAACATCTTAAGCCTAGGAAAATAAATATCAATTCTGCAGTACTGAGTGATTTTTTGGTGAAAGGAACTCTGGTTAAAAATAAATTCTCAATGTATTGTGCTTAAACGAATGTAGAGGAAGCAGAGTGTCTGTCGAATTGTACAGCTACCTAAATATCAAACTAGAAGTGAAAAGTTCCAGAGGCTCTCTAGTATGAAGGAAATTTTGTACATGCTTGTTTGGATTCACAGGGCTGCCATTTCACTAGAAATCTAATAGATTTATATCAAAATAGCCAAGGTCAAACTCAGCATTATACTCCAGACGTAATTTGAGCACATTTCTCCTTCTAGTTGGCAAGGTGTTCTGACATCTGCCCCCTAACTTAAATAATAACTGAAAAATATTTTAAATTTAATACATTTACTGAATATGGTTTGCCACTAAATTAGGAATTTACTAATTGAAACCAATACATTTTTGACCTCTAGTGAGCAGCATTTCAAATGTTCACATAACCCACAACTACAGGCTGGGGATTAGCAAGAATCTTTCAGTGGGACTTTGCTTTTGAAAACAAACAGCTGATGCTGGAATTCCTGGGATTTTTCTAGGGCTGTAAGTTTAGAATTGCAAACTAACATCATTTTCTGCTAAAAGATCAGCTCATAAAATTGTGCTTTACTTGTACTTACTGAAATTTTCTTACTGGTTCAAATCACAGTCAGAGAATCAATTAAACCAATTAAAACTAAAATTTAAAAAAATAGCGTTGTTTTGAACTTGTAGATGAAGACTGTGCATGATGCAGATTATACAGCCTGGTGAAAATCTCAATTGGATCACTAACACAGTGTCACTGAAAGCATTTGTTGGGGGCTGGGGGGGAAGACACCAAAAAACCCCGACCTTCTCCCCCCACAAATCATGCTTTGCATATTCACATGTAGTTAAATGCATTCCCTAATTTGAGAATACTGTAGTCTAGTCATTTTTAATCTAGTCTAATGGCTTGTTAGTGCAAATCTTTACTTGGTTGCCATGCAAAAATTTCCTACTCTACAAAAAAAAAACAAACTGGCATACAGAATGCTATCAGATTTATTAAGGGTGGCATGAATGGAAATGGAAGGAATCGATGATCATGCTCTATTATTTAAGAGTGAATTGTATTAGTCGTTAATTCTCACTATTTAGTACTAATTAAATGTTGATATTGTTGGGTAATGAAGGGTGGCATGTGATTTGTGCATGAAGTACCTTATATCCAAGCCAGCAAGCCCAAATAACAGCAATAGCATGTTTATTTCTAGCCTCCTCTTTCAGTCGTCTCAGTTCCCCTCGTGCCTGTGATGCATTTGAAAATAGGATATAGAGAAGCTTAGGAAAGAAAAGGTTACTGCAAGTTCCCACTGGTGCAAGAAAGAAAGAAAGAAAACCAGTCACTACAAACAGCAAATATTAAAGCGTGTCCCAGCTTCCCAGGCTGCGGTAGCTAAAACGTGTTAGCAGCAAAGAGAAACCAAAAAAAAAAAACAGTATAAGCAGTAAGAGCAGTTTAAGCCACTGCAAATATTCACAGATAACCATCCTGAAGGGCCTTCTTCATTCCATACATTTAAAGGCACAGTTTATTGCCCTGTTCTCACCTGGGTACCATGCCAATAGGCAGCAATTATCGTGACAGCCTCGTTACAGCGCTTCAGATGCTTAAGTTCCCGAAGAAGTTTCCGAGCCTGCAGACAATTGAAAACATTATTTTACTAATTTTTATGATTCTAAACTAAGGCACTGCAACCTGTAAATCTAGGCAAAACCGAAAAACAACACCTCCAAATCCTCAAACAAATACTGTCACAAATGGCACACAGCATAACATCTGCTGTTCTAGGGAGGATTCTGTGCACGTGAGAAAGCTTGGGACTGGCATCTCAGGGCATCTTAATTCAATGTTTAGTTTTCTCCCAGATTTGCTGCATTATTTGAGATATCTATATGTCTGTTTGCACAATGGCAACAATACTTCTTCTCCACACCGCAAATGTCTTACCCATTTAGACTGCAATAAAGAATAAATCACAAGTAAATTGCCTGGCTTTAGGTCACACTAAAGGCTGCTGTCATACCAGGCTCTCATGCACAGTAATGCTTCTGCAAAAGAGCTTGTTCTCCGATGGCAAACAGAAAACCATAACTCAAGATGATGCTTTTAACCCAGTTTTCTTCAAATAACACTCATGGGAAAAGACAGCACATCAATAGAAAGACCGAAAGGATATTTTTAACTCATTTAAACAAAATAATAAAGACAAAGTAAAAATCAAGAAAAATAGCAAAATCAAATTACTCTAGCTTATTACTGGCAAACTTTAAAGCCTTCCAGGCAGGAGAGGGCTGTTTACACCAATAGCTAGAAACTGCAGCCCCTTCCCTGTCTGACAGGAAGGAAACTGGCTCCAGAACTAAAGGCAGTTCTCTATTCCTTAAATAGAGGGGACAGACACCTTTAGCAGGGTAGAGAAGAGTTAATAAGAAAACAGAGGAGCCCAAGGTCATTTTTTCTGAAGCTGGACAGCAACAGTTGCTTTGAGCACTGTGGCTGCTTTCATGTGAGCTGTTAACCTCATTTTTACCTCTTATTAAAGCATCACTCCTTAAATCTCTACAGTGACTGCAGAATTATCCCTTCACAAAGTACAAACCTCTCAGAGAAGAAGCAAAGTTATAGCAAATTGAAGCAGAGGACAAGCCAATAGCAAATAACTACTTGTTCAACATTTACACTCCTCTTCTTAGCAGACAGAGGAGAATTGAAGGCTTCATCCAAGTAACATACTGCCCAGACAATCCAAACTCTTTATTTTAAACCGGTTTTCAATTTTTTTTTATTCTCTGAGAATCCTGTTAACTGTAAAATAACTGTCAATCACAACTTATTTCTTACCAAATCATTCCAGTGCTACCATTTGCATAAGACCAGTGGCAGAGTCCCAGAGCATCCTGCTTTGGAGCTGCTGGGCTGCCTGATTAGCATGTACCTACGTGTGCTCTGATCACCAGACTCACTTATTCACACTCAAGCCCCTGTAAAGAGGCCTCCTCTCTCTAAATTCTTTGGCAGAAGATGCCTCAAGGATAACCCAGTAGATTAGTGTGGTCCCAGAATTCCACTTGCAGTGTTTGCAGGGATTTATAGCCCCGGAAGCAAATGCAGATGTCCCAAACTCACCTCTTCTACAGCAAACATGAGTGCTTAACAATGGCTACAGCACACCCACAGCTCCATGGATAGAAGGCACAAAAGGCAGGAGTCTCAGAGCATTTGGAATGTGTTTTCTGACCTGCTCCTTACCTCCTCACACAGAGACAGCTGCAGCAGTAACAGGAAACTCACCTTCCATCCTCTGATGTAGGACTGTACTATGATAGCTGAACTCTTTATCTTCTGATACCTTTTTTGTTGCTGTATTGGAAATAAATACGTGATGCTTAGAACAGAATATTGCAACTGTAAAATACTGCATAGTAAACATTTCATTACTAACATTTGACAATATGCTTCAGGATAAATGTAAAAAGTGAATGACTTTTGACCGAGCAGATCAGAGTGTAGATTGTGTGTCCAACTCGAGGGGAAACAAAGCACACCAACAATGCTGCATGGACAATGTCACTCTCTGTTTACAGAAACACTAAGTTCATGGTCAGCAGCACAAATGCAGATTAAATGCTAACAGTAACAGCTTTATTTGTCTTTCCCACCACCAGAGTAGCACACAAACTGTCACAAATGCTCAGGTTTGTTGGCTAAGCTTTTTACCACCTTTTCATAAGACTTACGCTGTTCCTGTTACCCGCAGACCCTTTATTATACCAAATGCTGATGATAACTTAGGAACAGGAAAAAACCAAAACTGTGGATTCCTGAATGAAATGCTGGAGTATTATTCAAGTACGCTAGTCTGAACAATAAATTCCCTGGACAGGTAAACATTTTCCTTCTAAAAAGCTCAGTTCCCCAGTAGTCCAGTGTTTAGTGTAATACTAAGTTTGACGCACTTCATAACAAGGCTTTTATACTTTTTATACTTTTATACGCTCAGTCCACTTGATGACAGTCAACTTCTCTGTGAGGAAGCTGGAGAGAATCTGCTCTAGGCCACATTCATGCCATGACTGACATCTGTCATGCCTTGCAAGGGGACAGACAGGCAAGTGTCTGCAGATCCTTGAGTCAAGCCTCCAGCACAAGGAGTTGTCAAAAAGCTTTTTTCATGCAAGGGATCAATTACAGAACCTTCCAGAGCACAGTGCCTAACAGTCATGTTGGGTTAGGAGAATGGTGCCTCCCATCTACATGAAGAGGCTGAGGAGATGTCTTTATCATCACCTGTAACTAATAAGACAATTGCTGCCATGTCTCACCAGTGACCCAATAAAGGTTTACAGTTAAAAAATCCACAGTGCTTGGTCATGTATTTATTTTCATTTCTTCATATTTAAAGCTGCACCAATCTAGCTGCAGTAACTCCATTTTAAATTGATTAAGATTTCATGAGATCATAATGAAGCCATATGGGCACAACGCAATTCTGTAGCGATGTGGTTTGCAGAAGTGGTGCATTCAATCACACAGCTTCAGAGAGAAGAGTTTTTACAATAAAAAAAGCATTTATTCATACTTTTTCCAAATTATCTATATTTCCCTTTAATTATCCAAGAGAAGTGAACCAAATACTAATGGCTTTCAAGATGACAAACAGAAGTGCTTGTCAACTGAAAAACAGATTGTCAACTCTGCAACATGTAGTTTAAGAAGAGTTTTTTCCATATTTTATCAAACTTTCTGATATGCTTGTGCTATTCTCTAACAATAACAAAATGCAGCTGAGATGTTTAAGAATGGGTTTCAAATTTAAAAACAAATAAATGTGTTTTATCATATAAGTCAATATTATTTAGTAACTGACAAAAAGACATGGAAGAGTCGTATAACAGGGCTGTTCAGTTCATGGAACAGAACATCCAGTCCACAGACAGATTTGAAACTGCTTTAGAACTGTATCAATAATGATACTGAATTACAAGTCTTAGGAGTTATAATTAAAATAAATCCCTGGGATCCTCCAAAGCAGCATTCTTGAGCCTCAAATGCAAAGGTTCCAAATAAGGCAAAAATACAAAAAGGCTTAGGAATGACTGAATTCCACAGAACTGCACATGTATACTACTGAACATTTTTTACACATTAACCATATGTTTTGAAAGCACTGTAAATGTCAGGCAGCACATCATCTTAGATGAATGAAAAAGACTGTTCCCAGCTGGGCCACAGAAATCAAAATCCTGATCTCCCAGAGTTAAAAGACTCTGGTGAGCTTTTTAATTCTTTAAGAGCAAGCGCAATGTAAACACTTAATAGTAGTCTATAGAAATTATCTTTAACTGTCTTTATTCACACTATTGGTACCCAAATATTAACATAAAATTGAATTCTTTAACACCTCTCCATATTTATCAAGGAAAAATATCCTATGAAAGTTAGATGTATTAAACTATGAAAAGAACCCCCCATATTTAGTAAGGATAGTATCTTACTGCATATCTCCTGGCCCAGGAAGCAATCACAACCTGGCTTTTTTTCATTAACAAGAAGCGAGTACGGCACTTCCAACCTCTATAAATCTTTTCAATCAGAGTAGCCAAGTCCTCCAGCCGCTGCTTTCTCAGATCTTCTAGTTTGAAGAGCTGGGAGGAGGGGGGGTAGGGTTTTGTTTGATATTGGAAGAAAAAGAGCAGGAAGGAAGAGACAAGGAAAAAAAAAACCCATAAGCACAGATACTGTAAGAGAAGTCTCTTATTTACTTAAGTCTCCTCTCAGACACATTTTATTTTATTTATCTCCAGAGCTATGAGCAGATACACCAAGATTTGTGGCAGATACATCGTCACAACTCAGTGCATAAAAGTTACAATAAATTAAGGCTGACAGCTGTTGTAGAGTCTTGATTCACACCAATTTTAAGGGGTCTTACATTAAAAAGCTCCTTTTTAAATGCTACATTCACAGAGATATATCAAAGCACTGTAGGCAGAAGAATCTGTAGGAACCAGGTAGTGAATGATGCAGCTCATAACAGGCTGTCCTCATGAGAGAGGGCTGGATTTGGCAGAAGGCATTTTTCACTTACTGTTCTTGGGTTGCGGATGAATATCTTTGATCTACCAAACGAAAATTCCTCTTCAGGGATTCCCAGTTCATCAAACAGCACCTCTACTCCAGCCCTAAGAAGGAGTAAATGAGCTTAACAAACATGACCCCCAGCGCTGAAACTTCTTAGTTTACATATTCACAGCTTAATTCATGGAAATTAAAGGAAAGCATATTTTAAACCCTTAAATAATGCTTGACATAAGAAGATTGAAAACTTAACTCATTTACTCACTGGTTATTTAGCTAAAGGCAAGAATAATCACTGCAAAGATTCAGAAAAATGTGATGAAATAAGAGCAATTTTTATTTTACAGCATCAGCAATGGCCTATTTTTTTCCTCTTACATCTATAATTATTTTACTTAAAAGGAAAAGAAAAGAAAAAGGAAGGGCTCTCACACTTATGTCAAAATGTGGAACACAGACTGACAAGTTTGACAAATGCTAGTGTTCCACACTTACCAAATGCATTTTATGAACATTAACAGAAAAGAGGAGAGAGGACTTTTGCAGATCTTTGCAATGATTATTACAATGCTATTGTTATCACTGCTGCACTTCCACCATTATCTTGGTAACCTAAAGATTTAAAAACCTAAAGATTTAAATTGCAGCTAAAGATGTTAATCTATTATGAAAGAAATTTAAATCATGCTATTGGTGGTCACATGCGAAAAGAATTATTAGAAGCTTATTTGCCTACCCCGGACATTATTTGCAAAAATACGCGTGAATACTATGCAATTTAAAAGTATATATTTAAAACAATTGATTTGCAAGAGGTATTATCTCCTAAGTGTTCCCCAATCACTACGTAAAATCATTCTTGAAAGGACAGAGGAAGACTGTATGGCTGTCTCCAAGGAAATGAGTGCTCCTACACTTTGAAAGTTGGTTATTAAAGGTAGAGTGCCCTCCTGATTGTTCCAGACTCTGAGTAATTTTGATTCCACTCCAGTACCTTTTGCTCTCTCTCTCACCTTTTCTTTCAGACCCAAATCAATAAAGGCTGCAATATATTCATTTTGCAACGTATGCAAAACATTTTAAAAAAAATCAGAACACGTGTAAGACAGCAATTTCACTCAGGGCATTTAAGAATACTGCTGTTTACCCACCTGGCTGGCCCTCTCCAGTGGGGCCATGTCTGCTTACAGAGCATTTTGTACCTCTCCAGGCAAGGCTCGTACGCCTGCCTGAACGCGTAACCCGCCCTTCTGACCCGGACGTTCTCCAGGAGACCGAGGTAGCGGATCTGGTGACACACCAGGGCATCATTGAAAATGTGTGCAGCCTTTTTGTCATTTGGCTTAATGCACCTGGAAAAGGAAAACGAAAAGGGACACTCCTTTGCAGCACTGTACACGTCAACAACTGCTCTTGTGAGTATAAGCCATAAATTTCAATAGTATAAGCAATAAATTTCTTGTGAGTATAAGCCATAAATTTCTTGATATCCTTGGATATCAAGACTTTCTTTAAGTTCACTAAAAAAAATTCACCAAAGCTTTGCCATAGGGTAATTTACCTGATATAGTTTGGATTTTTTGTCTGGAGATTTTTCATCAGGGTAGCAACTGAAGCCTTGAACTGTGAACCCGCTGTTGGTGGTCTCTTTAGATTGATCTTAGCAGGGTTACCTTCTGGGAACAATGCTTTGATGAGAGAGTGGTTGGCCTTCCACATGGCCTGGGAGAGGTCACGGTACAGAAGATCATTATTTTTATCAACAAATCCTTCCACCTGGTACATAACCTGAAAAATAGAGAAGAGTCTCATTAGAGCAGGTTTTGAACTATAACATAGGCCAGTTCAAAACTGACCCAAGAAATTAATTTCTCCCTCTTTCTCACTATCCAAAACAAACAAAAGACATTTCAGCTCTCTTTTTAAATCTGACATTTGGAAGACTTTTTGTTGGATAAAATTTCTGCGAACATGCTACCTGAGAAAGATGAATTTTCTCATACTGCTAACAGTTCCCTGGGCTGATCAATTCTGGTTTCTGAAAGGGGACAAACCCTTCTTACATGGTAACTGATATACCACCACCTGCCATACTCCAAACCAATCTCTTTTTTATGGCTGACAAAAGGTTTTCTCCCTCTCTTTCGACTCACAACAGCAAAAATACCTTTTCCTTTCAAATTACTAATGCTTACATTACTTGCCTAACTGAAACACAATATGAAATATCACCTCTTGCTATTGCAGCAGCAAGCAGCTCACTGTGCAATCCTCAGGGGACTGTTATTTTAAAGGACTTCTACCAGGAAAGCAGTCCAACAACAACAAGCACGAATACAAAGGTCTGACCTGCAGCTGGAGACCCAGGAGGCATCCAGGGGAACTTCACGCAGATCTCGGATTGCTACTGGCTTTTTTAATTTTTGAGGGTAGGAAACTTATTTGATTAATTGTGACAAGTCATCTGGCTGGTGATACAGACTCTTCAGCTTCGTGATTTCTCAGTTCTGCATAGATATGCACTATGTACACAGAATACCGAACAAAACTAGCACTGACATAGCCATATTTTACACAACAGCAAGTCAGTGGGAACTCAGGCAGCATTTTACTTCGGAGAACATGTTTCTGGTTCCGACAGGTGTAGTAAATGCCACTACTGAAAAAAACCTGTTCGTATGAACTTACTTATATTTCATAAAAGGAGGGTCAAACTTTTGTTGTCCAGTGACTAGATCAAAATGTTCTCAGACGAGGATGGAAAAACAACATTCCTCCCAAAATAGGAGGAATTCACTGGCTGCTCTGCTGAGTAAGAGAATGCCCGTAACAATCGAGGATCCTCAGTGTCTGCTAAGGCACAGTTTGTGTGCGGTCCTTCCCAAAGTACTGGGGTATTTTCAATTCAATTTGAATTTTGACAACCAAAAAAATACCTGTGTATTAATCCCTGCGAGATTATATGCAGTTACAAAATCTTCCTGGTAAATACATAATGTTAAGTTAATGAATGGTTGCCTCAAAGACTGAAAGTCTGATATTTCCAGAACTATTTTGACTGAGCAAATTGTTGAGCTATTCAAAATTGTAAGATTGAGAAAATATTAAAAAGTATTAAGCAGTCCAAGGGAAATGAAAAACTTTCCAAATAGTCTCTGCTCTGTGAAATTATCACTTCAGCAGATTCAGACAAGAGGTATAGTTGTAACCCTACATTTACTTTTGAATTTTTTTTTTAAAAATTGTCTTCACTCAACCAATTTAATTATTTTGATTTTCATTAATAAAAAGTCATAATGAACTACACATTGAAAGCTGTCAGACTCATATTTATTCATATCGCTTATTTTGTAAAAAGCAAATACTTTTGCAAGCCCTCTGTAGAGCTTTCTCTTCCATCTGCTTAAACACACAGAGTATCAAACTCAGTTCCTTCAAATGTACAAAACTCCACTTTCTCAACAACATGACTAAGGACTGCAGCTACTTCTGTGACAAAGAACATGTCCTCCAAAATATGTTGCCTTCAAATTTGCATGAATTTTTCTCATTGTAAACAATGTTTTCTTTCCAGAGAGAAGCAGCAGCACTAAAGCACATGATGAAAAGAGAGAACTGGCCCTGATTTTCAGCTAGGGCAGCAGGACTTTGTACAAGGGCACGTAGTGATAGGACAAAGGGTAATGGTTTTACACGGACAGAAGGCTGGTTTAGATCAGATATCAGGAGGAAAGTCTTTAGTGTGAGGGTGGTGAGACACTGGAGAGAGCTGCCCAGAGAAGCTGTGGATGCCCCAACCCCAGAATTGTTAAAGGTCAGGTTGGATGGAGCTCTCAGCAACCTGGTCTAGTGGAAGGTGTCCCTACCCATGGCAGGGGGGTTGGAACTGGATAATCTTTAAGATCCTTTCCAGCCCCAACCATTGTATGACTTCTGAAAACCTTCCAGCCCAAATCCTAAACCTTAGGCTTAAGACAGAAACGATTAAGACAGGTCTGGATTTTTTAATCAGCCACAGCAGCCCCCACACACCACGTACTCCCTGCTTCACCAGGTACCTTGCCAGCGTAATGCTGAATCCTGAAGCAGCTGTGGGGCAAGGAGGTGTCATTGAGGAACCGGGAGCACTTGCTCATCCTGCTCTCAAAATGCTGGTGAGTGGCACAGACTTGGTTCAGTTTTTCTAAAAAGGTGTCATCAGTAACAGTTCCTGGTCTCAGGCATTCTTCATCCAGCATGGCCAGGATTCCAGTTTGGTTCTGAAGTTTCAAGACAAGAGCTTTAGTACTTATTTCCATCACATTCCATCAAGGCATAAAAAGGAGACCGTTCTCCTGTTTGATCTCTGCTACCCAGAAAAACATTCTTCAAGCCACCTCAAAGCTTGGCTCTCTTCCTAATGACCATTTCCAACAGATTTTTAGCACCTGCATTTTTGAAAGACTGCTAATGAATCCTGAAATTCACATTGAAGTTTTGTGCCATTTACTCAGACTGCAGAAACTCCAATTTAACTGAAAGTAGCCAGTTTATGTGTAAAACCATCATATATTTCATGTTAATGGTTAAAAACTGTTCTTTTCTTGCTACATAGGAAGTCCTCTTATTAGTTACAAGTACCTTCTGTACCTCAAGCAATCAGTAACGTGTCATTGAGTTTCTAGTTTCCATACAAAAAGAAATGTTATTTACAATGTAGCATGTGATATCTGTTGTAAACAGCAGTAAATGCAAACATTTAAGAGTTGTTTGGTATTTTTTTCCATAGGTGATGCTGAATATTTCTAAAAAAGTAACTGTAGCTTTATAGAACACCTTTTTAGTAAAATAAACTTTTACCGTACAAAATAAGATGAATAATACAACAAATGTCTTGTTTCATAAAATTATAGTGTGTGAGGATGCATGCAGACTTAACAGATAAATTAAATCCATGCACTAATATTCAGAGATATTCTTGAATACAACTTACATTTTCTATTAGGTCACAAATTATAGCATTGTTGAAATATTCAATATTAGTCCATTCAATCCCCTATTAAAAAAAAAAAAATCAATATATGAATAGGAAAACAATCAAGGGAGCTCTTCCTCTAGGCAATTAAAATTATATTCCAGCTAACAAGGTTACTACTTTCAAACTTAATTCTGTGTGCTTACTAACAATTTTATTTTTTAAGAAATGTAATCATCTACTACTAACATTATCTGTGCAAAATGACTGTCCTTGAGTGGCTGCCAAACTTGTTCTCCATTCCTTTCCCCCACCCGTGTCAGCTTCCCATGCACTCCCCTGGCTCCAGGCCAGGCTCCTCCCACCCAGCACCACGCTGCCCACACTCCCACTGCTTAGAAGGAAATCATCCAGTTTCACTGCGAGCATCTGAGACCAAAATTTCAAAGTTCTTAGTTGTTGGTTTTTTTGTGTGTTTGTTTTTTTTTTCTGTTTTTTTTTGGTTTTTTTTTAAATGGGAGGAAGAAAGAGGGCTAAATTTAGATGAGACCATTAGAAAAATCCAGAGTCTGGCTGTTGTTCAGATATTTTTAATATCCTTTTTTCAAATATCAGCAATAAAATTTCCAGGATGAGATGCCAATGCATCACGAGGTAACACTCATAGGCCAAAGGACTGAAAGAAGGAAAATACTAATTTCATTCTCAATTTGCACTCTGTGGTACTTCTTACAGTTTGTTTTTTTCAGAGCATTTGAAATATCATTCAAGAACCAAATTGCAGTCATGATGGTTCACCACTGAATGCAAAAAGAAAAAAGACATGCTGAAATTTCACGTTATCCTCAGGATTATAAGGCAGGAACTTTATGTAATTTTTAAGCATGTTTATACAGCAAAATGGTATCCATCCAGTTTGAGTACAGGCAGCATATGCCAGTTTTTACAGCTGCAAGTTGGTATGTTGTCTGAGCTCTGTATATCACGTGGAATACTGCTAAAACCTATTAAAACTTCAGCTTGATGTTCACTCACAGAATAACATCAAACACAGAGTTCGGACCCCAAAGGACATCTTAAATGTACCCACAAAGCTCACACAGCTCCCTTCAACACTTAACTGAAAGAAAACCAGAACCAGAACTCTATTTGTAGTTTCTTTCATGTTGCATGCAATTGTTTTAGCCAGCCAATTCCCTTTGAAAAAGGACTGGCTGTGGCTGCTGTTGAGGTGCATCCCAGAAGTGTCTGGGTAATCCAAAACACAGACTGTAGGGTAATGGCACTAATACCAGAAAGTGATATTAGTCTTCTAATAAATTAATTAGTCCTTGCTCAGAACTGCCAGTCATTGTTGCCAATGCATGAATAAGAGTTGGGTCTGGTTTTTACCTGGAGGACTCATAATGTGCAACAAAGCCCAAACCAGCATTTTTTGCTTAATGGAACTAACCACACAGCCCTACACAAACATGCTCCATGCCAGTCCTTTGGTCAAAAAGTGACTCTGCTCCCTGAAAAGTGGTTCCAGCCTGCATGCCTGTTTGTCTTTACAGGGACAACAGAAAGAGGAGAGGATAAGGAAAGATCCATTCAAGTATTACCTCTCGGATGTACTCCTCCTGCTCTTCTTTGAGGGTAAGTTCAATGAAGATCTGTTGCAACTTCTCATTACAGTAGTTGATAATGAATTGCTCAAAGCTGTTGTCCTGTCAGATAAAACATGTTTGTGTTTGCTGTTTTGTAAACACCCTGGAACTCAGCTGGAGTAAGTTACCACAGCAGCTGCAAGTCAACAAGCTGCTGCATTAACTACTCCTTCCAGTTTTGTGATGTGATGGTTGGAGTAATATTTGATTGAGATCATGATTAGTTTGGAAATTCTAGACCAAATCCTTCCCTGAAGCTCCCTCCATTGGGAGGGACAAAATCCTCTGTAGGTTTTATTCATGATGTCTGCACATCGATTCCTTGGAATAAATCATAAGGGCACCTGTGGTGTCAGGGGATAAACAACAGAAATTTTGCCTGCACTGATCTGTCCCCACATGTAAAATGTAGTCCCCAGAGGGTCTGATAAATAAAATTATAATGATAGCATTAGCTCTTTTCCACTCAGTAGCCAATAGAGTATCCTATTTCACTACAGACTGAGGCTCAAACTGCTCTAGTTGCAGCTGAGCCTGGGTTAAGAGATTATTGGCTCTAAAGGTCAACCCACCTCCTCCCTGCCAACAAACCGCTCATGTAATTGCCCCTTGAAATGATGGGAAACAAATGAACTTCATCAACCAAAAATCCTCTAAAAGGCTAATGCATATAAAACTGGGTTAGGGAGCAAGCAGATGTGTGACCCTTTGCAGAAGGGACCAGGGACTGGAGCAGACCCCAGGAGAAAGGGTGGGCAGCGGGAATGCTGCTCAGTGACTGCTGCCCCAGCAGCCTGCCCCATATCCCAGGGCAGGGCTGCTGCAGGAGCAGGGCTGTGACACGACAGCAGCATGCTTCCACAGGGACACACGTCAGCAACAGAGACCATGGCCACACCAAGCCCTTCAATACCACAGGGAAAGCGCTCGCACGCTCAAGGCAGCTCAAGTTTTACTGCTATGTCCACCAGGGCCAGGACTGCAACACAAAAGCTGTGGTTCACCACTTTATTGCCATTATCTTAAATGAGTGCAGTTTGGAGGCCAGGTGCTCGTTCTGAGGACAAGGTCAAAATGCCTGTTTCAAAGAAAAAAGGAATCAGCACCTTCACTGGTTTTTTGAAAGAGTAATCAATATTGTAATAATTCCATATATATATATATATATATACACGCAGAAATAACTACACTCAAGAGTACTTTTGGATATCTGGTGCTGCTCTTCTTGACTTTGGGGTTTTGGGGTTACCTCCCTCCTGCCCTATATTTATTTTCTTTTCTTAATAACTAGTCGTCAAGAACACCCATTATTTAGGAAGACTGAAAATTTGCAGAATAAAAAACTATGCCTTTTTACACTACCAAATAATCTGTTTTACAATACCTGTGAAGCTCAACTTATGCTGGTAGAATTTTTATGACTGAAGGCAACTGCAATCATTTAAATGTTTAAATTATGGATCTGGCTGCTAAATGAGATTAAGAACACACAAGCAGATTAGAAAATATTGGGGTAGCACAGATTACTTTTGTCATTTTAGTTTTAGATGAAGCAAAATCATAGCTGATCACCAAACTTTTGCAGCCACATCAAACTGCCCCTCTCACCAGCTGCAATTATCACTCAGATTGCAAAACTTGCATAGCTCTAGATGAGAGTTAAAATTTGGCATGCAGCAAAATCAGCACTGCAAACAAGTCATACTTACTGCATTCTGTTGAAAAAGAAATTAAATAAACTGCAGTCAGTACTTATACTATTTCCATGACAATACAGAATACATCTATTACCATTTATTTAGTGCATTAAGTAGATCAATCTTTTTATCACTGAAAATGCAAAATACTACGTAAATGTTATGTATTACTCCTTCATAGATAAGCATATCTTTAGGTACTGTCCAAATATTATCAAATAAACCACGAGATTGAGACACATCAGAGTGTAACACAGAACAACATCCTTGCATTGTCCTGTCACTAAACCACCATGTACCTTTGGTCTCTAAAAGCCATATATATAACCTTGGGTATGCAGATCTCAGCAACAGGAGAGGAGAATGAGGAAGGGAAGAGAGAACAGTGGAGGAAGAATGAGTATAAGTTTATTTGACACATTCAGATAAGGCCATCGCTTCAGATATATTGAGTCTGAAGTAAAAGGACCCCAGCTGTCACATCACCTAGACAAAGAAAAAGGGTAAAATACACTCTGTGTCCTCCTGCCAGGAACGTGCCACTCAATGCAGAGAGACTGTTTCTCCACAGGACTATGTTATTCTGATTACAAGGGCTGCAGGACTTTTCACTCGTAAATTATACGGGCTTGGTCATCAAAAGAGGATGGAAACTGAACAGCAAATCCAGCTAAACCATCTAACTAAAAGGTCATTAACAATACATTAAAGTAATTGCTAGATGTTTTCCTGATTTGTTGTGTATCTGTGATATTTATGGTTTGCCAAAAAAAAGGCAAACCAAAATCCACAGAGTTCTTCACAAATTGCTCACTTTGAGCTATGAAATTCTATTTGACATTGCCAAGCCACTGAAAATTGCTGTTCCAGGAAAAAAAGTTATTGAAGAGCACCAGTAATATTATTCTTTATGAATGATACAGAGTAAAAGGCTAACAGTTAATTACAGCAAAGAAAATGAGGGAAAATGTTTGGAATTACTGAAATTCTCAAAATACTTAACTCTGAATTGACCAGAAGACATTTGGCAAATTAAATACACTCCAGAAAGAGACGTTTCCTTTTACAGGTTTTAAGAAACCCTGTATGAGAAACCAATCAGAGTGTTTATCTCTAGACAAATCTGAGTACAGCAACAGAGATTGTGCATTTACAGAATCACAGAATATGCTGAGTTGGAAGGGGCCCATAAGGATCATCGAGTCCAACCTTAGCCCTGCACAGGACCATCCCCAAGGGTCACATCATGTGCCCTAATGGGTATCTACAATTTTTAATTACACAAGGGCTTCACAAAGCATATATGAATGCTCACAAATGAATTGTCCCCCAATATTTTAATGAAGGCTTTTAGAAATCAATACAATAGAACCAGAAGGGAGCTAAAGGACTTCTGACATTGTTTTTCAGAAGGCAGTAGAGAATAACCAATATCAGCAACAGCACATCATTAAATCCGTTCAGGAGACACAGGCTGGAGGTACCCAGCCACCAGAGATGTACCTGTTCCTTAGGCTGACCACTCACATTAAGCAACAGAAAGTGTTTTGACCAACACAGAAGCAGCACAGTCAGACCCAAAATTTGGGCAGAGTTAGAGAATTCAAATACTAGGAGATGTTGGGGAAAAAAATAAGAGTATATCTTCTTTAAGTATCAGCCTCTCTTCCAGGCTGTAATTCTGCTACTTTAACATTGAGGGCATCACTTCCATTCCTGCATTTCTGTGTCAGCCTTTCCAAGTACGCCTTTGAAATCACCGTGGAATACAGAATAAAACCTTTGGGGAAGATAAAACCACTCTCTCAAATTAAATTAAAGGTGCTGGGAAACAGAATGTCACCTGAGATACGCTTAAAGTCATGTCAAATTTATAGATACAGTTCAACCAACCACCCTTAGCTTATCCTCTCAATCTTTTTATCAGATTCAACAATAAATTTAGACAAGTAGAAAAATTCACTGACAAAAATCAAAGCCTACTTCAACATGTTTCTCACTTCACAAACAATGGTGTCTTGTTCATACAGCTTTATTCCTTTCTAACCTTCAAATTACTGGGCATCAGGGTGGGTTATCATGAATAACAAGTTTTGAACTCTAAAAAAAATTCTTTTCCATGCAAAAATAAAGTGATTATATATACAAGTAGATAATGACATTCTACTCATTCAGGTTGTTAGAGTCAATCATGAAAAGCTACAAAGTTCTATTGTGAATCACTGCTACTATATGAATTACATACAGGTGCTTGAAAGTCTATGGAAAATATTCTTTGTTCCTTAATATTTTACCTAACTTCTTCTTTGAAACATTCCACTCGTGTATCATAAAATCATCTGAAAAAACATATATGAATGTTCCTGGCTTTATACATTTTTATACCAGCAAAATACTAATGGGAAACAGACAAAATAAAAATATTTTTGTCAAAAAAAAAAAAAAAAAAAAAGGTCTCTTACTGGTCTCGAGTAGAAAGGTCTCCATTAGATTTATGAAAAGAAAATATTTAAAACAGGGCATTTTACTATCCAATGCTAGATACCTTCTAAACTTCTCTCCCCGTACAGAATTCAAATTCACTTTTGAGTACCCATTTCCCAGGGATCTCCAAAGACAACAAAGCAACTACAATACCTGCTTAAAATTGAAACTCAGATACTTTTCCATACTAGTAGGCAGGAATAAATTCCTACCTTGCACCTGCCTAATAAAGTCCTAGATTAAGTGTTCCATTTTCTTGTGTCCTCTCCACTGTTTTCCCCAAATCAAGCAGATGTTGTTGATCTGAATCTGCAGACTCGGCTATATCATCACTATTACACCTCACAGGTGTTTCTCAATAGCTCTTCTTCCTTCTTAATCTTTCATCACACCAGTTTTTGTTGAGGGCCAATTCAAAAATCTACATATTGCTCAGTCTACAACCACACTGACAAAAAGGTATCCAGCAACACTTTTTCAAATACATTATATGAACACATACAACTAAAAAAATACATGAAAGCTATTTAAAGGAAAAGCATTGTGTGAAAGAAAAATTAGTTGAAATCAACAGGACTAATGCCATTAAAATGAACTTTACATCAATATGAGGAGGGAAAAAGACATACAGAGATACTTTTGCTCTATCACATATAGCCCCACAGAGTAATTTTTGCAGCTCCAGGCAACAGAAGTCTCTGACCTCCTCCTAATACAGGCAGGTGACCCCAAGTAGCTCCATCAGGCCCCTAGAGAAAAAGCCAGATGGCAAAAGTAATGATGATAAAAGACCAACATACTCGCTTCACTGAGATGAATAGTGGAATGAAGGATGAAACCAACCAGCAAATTCAATTTATATGCTACTGTGTTGTCTGGGGATAGGGATTTTTATGTATGACCACAGAAGCATATGAGTTTATGAGATGAAACTACAAAAGTGAAAATCAGCAAAATGGGAAAGTTGCACGTAAAGAAAGTGAAAAAAGATAATATTATAATCTCAGAAAGCAACGGCCCAGTTATAACGTGATTCAGTTATAACAATTTTTCAAATTTTTTTCAATGTTAGTGAAGGTATGTTATCAATATTTATCCTTTTTTTCTCTTTACATATACCAACATCTGAGTAATCAAACTTATCTCTGTAAATTAGGGTGCTCTGTGCTTTTATGTCAATATCTCTACAGGCAAAGAACCAGAGAAGCATATCATTTAACTATCTATATTCCACATATATATATATATAACTATCTATATTCCACATATTTGTAATCAAACCATATTTCAGTGTATCTAATGGAAGCAAGAAAGATACATGCCAAAGCTTCAGAGATTATCCATTTTCCACATTTGTGTAGCTCAACCAACTTCAGTCCTTACTGATGCTACTGTCACTGGTAGAAAACCTGGCACTCTGAAATCCATCTTGCTCTCAGCTGTGGTGTCCAGGCACACAGGTCTAAACCAAATTTGGACTTTAAAGGGCAAGAAACTACTGCGACTCCAGTGTACACAATGCACATGTGATTCATGGGAACACCCAGGTACAATCACTTCAACAAACTCAACCTGATAAATTACAGACCTGGGACAACAGGAATTACAAATAAGCAAGAAGCTACCATATAATCAGAGCCATTCCTCTACTAAGACAGAAATAGCTGCTGTAGGGCAAAACATTATTCTCACAACCTGAAGCAGAGCATTTGTGTATATTTGCTCCAGCATTTCAAGTATTTCCTCTGTAAACAGCCAGCCAATGGGATTTACTTCATAAACATGCCTTTTGCAAAATAAGCCTCTCTAAATACTTACATTATAATGTGATTAATTAAATGGTGATTAACTTCCTGGGATGTACCTCTGCTTCTGGTCATCCTAGTGCTTAAGGACATTATTGCTTTAACTGTATTTTTAAATCTCCATGGCACCTAGGAGTCCAAACCAAGGGTCCCTCTGTAAAGCTCCTCTCTTCCATAACACTTGCCAGCAGATATAATTGATCAATTATAGATTAAAAATTCACTTCTCCTCTTTCACACTAGACTGGCTTTGCCCTGGGGGATCAGATTGAATAGAGGGACGGGTACACACATTTTGGCACTGCCACTTGCCAGTTTATGATAAGCTGATGGGCATCAGCAAAGGGTTGAACAATTTCAAAAAGGAAATCTGTTGCAAGGTAGACAGGCTAGAAAAAAGCAGCTGGAAATTATTGTCTGGAGGATAAAGGCAACTACCAAAACAACAGATATCCATGGCTGAATTAGAGCCAAATTCAAGACATGAAGAAAGAGTTCCCAGAGTCTAAAGATAATTAAAAAAAAAAAAAAAAAAAAGGAAAAAAAATTAAGATAAAGAAAAATCCCGATGAGTCAATTTCCTTCTGTACTATTTTTTTTTTCTCTAATATGTCATCTTTCTAGCAAATAACTAGACCCTTCTCCTGTACAATAATCCTTCGGGGTGTTGGGGGAAGCCCCTGGGCCAGTGGCAATCTCTCAGAGCTCAGCATGCTCTGCAACTGTAATTTCCTTCATGTAATCAACAGGACAGAAAAAGACAAAGCAACCAGTCAGCAACCAGACCAAGCTGTTATACAGGTTTATGGAAAAGGGGGAAGTAACTCTCCGATTTTTTCATACCTTAAATATCTCAGAAAGATATTCTCAATGATTACCCCTCTTTATTTAGTTACCTCCCACTAAAAACACATAATTAGTACAACTATGAACTTATTAATATAATGAAACTGCATTCTTCATATTTCTAACAGATTCCTTCAGTAAGGCTATTGGCATTTTATCACTGTCCAAATGACACCTTGCACAGTACATGCAACATGACCAAGCTTCTTTCTGTCACTACAAGGGACTTCTACACACAAGAACCAAACTAATCACCATGAATAAAAAGAAGTGCTATCAAAATGCTTGTTTGGCTCTTTTTCTGGTGATATTTTTATTTGCTGCTGGGGTTTATGCAGAGTGTGATGAATACTGCTGTGTCTTTGCATGTTCTTGTTTACCTGGAGCAAAAGCAATTGGTCGGATGCTGTCACCAAAGACAAGGCATTCACATCACCTCAGGTCAACCCTCAGCAGACATCTGAGGGCCAAATGGAAACAGTCCCTCTCTTTCTGCAGCTCTGTCGCCAGCACATCCCAGTTTCTTGTCGGGCTAAAATATGTAGAAGTAACTGCTCTGCCAAGGGACTGAGCAGAAAGCATTCACACTCTCAAACTGTCTTCTTGGGGGCTGGCAAATTTCAACAATAAGCCTTGTTTGGCAGCCTTAACTTCCATAAAACTGCACTCCAAATCATTAACTTCATCATATGGACCAGCTACATAGTGGTATCTGAATATTCAGAAAAAAGCCTTTATGCCAACTAGCACAGATAGACATTTTTTATCTATGAGGCTAGGCAGGATGAAATATTGACAATTGCTCCATGACATTCATTTTTACATCCCCTAGCTCTTGCCTACACAGGAAATGTACACAACAGAAAACTAACGCCCAAACCAAACAGAGAGAGCCTTCTGCTCATCTCTGCTGAAACCTGCCAGGCCCTCAGTCACCTGCCTCCTACAGCCTTCATTTCTTCCTCATAAACCCCACCCTAACTCTACCCTGACATTTTGCAGAGATACAGAAACAGCTTCTGCCCAAAAATACATAATCAAATGTGGACCAGCCTCAAACCTACCCCAGGAAGTCTGGAATTGAGCTGGCTCTAAAATTCCTAGCGTCACCAGCCATCATCCCTACCCTGTCTCAAATCACAGTCTAGACTGCAGACTGACTACACATGTAGCCTCTCAAAAATACGGATAAACACACTTGGAGCAATTAGTGTCAGGCTTCAATCCATTGCTCAAGCTCCAGCAGCGTTACACAACCAACCTGGTCCTGCAGCCTACGTTTGCACACTAATCCTACTCCCTAAATTCCTGCCCATAGACAATTCACACAGAGTCACCCAAAATTTCAGTGTTTCGCTTTCCAAACATTGTCCCAGCATACAATTTACCACAAAGGGCACGGCAGGATTCAAAAATAAACACAGGTTTACAGCACCTATTCTGTGGATTGTTTAGCCAAGCTTGCTGATGACATCAGCCAAACCCACAGAGGCTGAGGATTATTGATAGTTTTAAGTTCCCTAATATGAATTTTTGGACAGCCAAGTCCTTATATCTGCTTTCTTGGATGGCCTTTGGGTTTGTCTGTAAAATGGAGTCTGTGTTTGATACATATACTAGCAGAAACCAAATCCCAAAGAGTATATGCCAGCATTTTCAATACTCCAGTTATTTTTCCTTTGTTAAATTTCAAGAAACCTCCAGATACTTTGTTAATTAACTTCAGCTTAAACTACAGAAAACTGTAGAAGTCACAGTGAATAGTAAATAATCACTCAAAACCAGATGAAACAAATCTCATTTATATAAGGTTCAATTTGTAAACAAGAGAACAAGACTGCTATTGTCCTCAAGAAGGTGAAGTGTAGGATCTCTTAGAATGGTAAATGTGGATTTCTTTACTCACTCTTCTTACAGGAGGAACTGCAGAATGATCAAAGGAATCACCCTAAACAGGAATAAGGCCCAAGAAATATTGTCTGCCCTGCCCATCATGAAATAAAACAAAACCCTCAAAAACCTCAGGCAAATTAATGTTTTGCAGTGGAAGTCAGACTACTCTATAATGTATTCCAATAACTTTTCAGTGAGAATCTCAGGAAAAATAGATAAACTAGAGTATCATTAGTTTATTCTTTCAGCAATCCTAGTGGGTAAGTGTAATACTGAAGGAAAAAAAAAAAACTAAAAATCACCCTTCAGTAAACACATATCTTGCTACTTATTTCACGGTATTAAGCTTCATGTGTAAATATTTTGTATGTATATAAAAATTTTATACACACAAGAACCAAACTAATCACCATAAATAAAAAGAAGTGCTATCAAAATGCTTGTTTGGCTCGTTTTCTGGTGATATTTTTATTTACTGGTTTTGGATAAATTGTGTTTCCAAGACACAAGGCCACTTAAGGTCAAAGAACACGCACTAATAAAAAAACCCACCTGCTTCCTGAGTAGAAACATGATTAACATAAGCCTTTTTACCATTAGCATGGTAAAGAGCTTACACATTTAAAATGCACAAGTTTATAGGTGAAGTCTTTTGAGTGCATTTTTGCCAACAAAAGTGCTTTGTAGAGTACAGTGTTAGTTCTAACTTTAAGGAATACACATGAAAACCAAAATCTGACTTAGGAAATTCTGTTTAAGAGGGAATTGCACAATATTAGTTATAAGTTTTAAGTAATTTATGATTAAATGGCTATAGTTACTGTCATTAACTACACTTCAGCTAATATTTCACATATTTAGCCTCTGTATATGCAAGTGTACCACACACCAAAACACTCCAAATTCCACTATACTTGTTATTCTATAAATCTTAAGAAATTATTAAATTTTTCCACAACACAGTGTTTTGCAGTGTTAAAATTTCATTCATTTATTGATTCTTTTAATATAATTAACTTCAAGCAATATATTTTCTGTGAAGTGGTTGCTTAAATTCTCAAAAATATAATTATTTTGTAATCATTTTTTCAAGATCTTTAATAATTTTTGTGGTATTCAGTAATTTGTTACAGAACTTCAAAATATTTGGCAGCATCCTCTTAATTGCCCTTACTGCATGACATTCATTCAGGCAACCACAGGACTAGTTACACTTTGCATATACAGTGCTCATTACAGAACTATTTTACTCAGTTTAGGAATTTTGACATAACTTCATCTTTTGTTCCAACCAGAGCGGCATAAAAAATGAATTTTGGGTTGCCTTGAAAGAATGTATTTGCTTTTGATTCAATTGAGAGTAAGTTGGCAGTTTCTGGTTATAAAACTAACCTGTCTGGGAACACAGGGATGGCTCAGTAGGTGGTACTGGAAGTACAGCTGATTCAGGATTTTCTAATGGACTGTTTTTCTATCATTCACCCTGAATTATAGTACTGCCACGTAGTCCCAACACCAGTAACTGTACTAGTCACCTCTAGAAACCTAAACCAATGAAATTTCTTTTTCAAACACCTTTAAATTAAAATATGGTGTAGTACCAGCTACACGTATGCTTCTGGCATACCACCCGACTCATTCTGAATGCTCAGAAATAAAATAATTCCATTATTTTTGTGATGCTGAACCAAGCTGCTTGGCTCGTGCTCTCACCATAGGTATTAACTCATGAGAGAGAGTCCCGCCTTGTATGAATGTGCTGATGAATTTGACCCTCAAGTCACAAGACAAAACTGCTACCACCTTGTCCACTAAAACCAATACACAGCATTTAAAGGAGTGAACAATAACTACCCATTATTTTAAAGCTTTTGAGTTTGTATGAATTGGGAAAGCTAATTCATTATGACAGGTAAGTGAAAAGAGCCTTGTTTTTTCATTTTTCTCCTGCACTCAACCACTTACTTGTGACCTTTCAAGGTGTTGAATTCCTACCAAAAAAAAGGAAAAATTACATGCGAGAAAAAAAACTTGTCTTTGGAACACCATCCCACAAACACAATTACTCAGTTGGCTTGTGTGCCAGTGCAAGCTCCTGTCTCCCACCTTATCACACATATCTATTCTAACCAAACACAAAAGAAGTAGTGAAAACAAGAGTCCTGCCCAAGGATGCCAGCAGTACCATTCCACTGTCCAGCTCTCTAAAAGGTATGCCAAGGACCAGCTCTAAAGAGATCTGGCACTGAGTTCTCCATTCAGCCACCTGGTCTCTCGCACTATATTTTCACAGCTATGCTCTTATGTTTAATTCAAACAGTACAACCTCGCTCAGTAAACCCTTGAAGCAAGTATCAGGTTTCTTCTTCCTCTCCATAGAGGTATTTTGATTTGCACATATTTGGATGTTGTGCTTCTGAAAGGAAACTTAAACCACTCTCACATGAACAATTACTCTTTTCTGGATTATTCTACACAGTTTAAACACATTCTCTGGATTTTCAAGAGGGATGTAGGGAAGTGGGTAAGGACTGCATGTTTTCTACTGATTTTTCTCCCTAGATGAGTTTCTAGTTTAAACACATACAGATTCCAATGAAGATCCGTATAAATCTCTTAAAAAAACCTGTCAGAACAAGATTTATGAAAATGCCCTGTCCTTGGTGCTCTCTAACCCAATTAAAAACTCCTGGTTGATTGTTTTGTTTCAAAATACCACAAGTCTAAAAATACTCTTGTAAACAAACAGCAGTGAGCCACAGATCATTAGCTAGGAATCAGTACAGAATATTTATCTATGTGAATTGAGATGAAATGAAATGTAATTCCTTGTTTAATTATGACAGGGGGAAAATATATAGTTATTGTTGTGCGTTTTTTTTGGGGGGGTGGTTTTTTTTTTTACAGGATCAAAGCTTGTTCAAAGACACCCACAAAATGCCTGAGGGCAGAAATTACAGTGCCAGAGTTTCTCCTATGCTCAGAATGTTTATCACAACAAAATATACTTAGTTTATCCATCATAAATATTTATTTTTCTATATGCAAAAAACATATAAATTTGTTTCAATTGCTAGAGATGCTAAGACATCTCTCTTTGGCTTACTTTTCTAGCGATTTTCTGTCAGGAATAACACAATTGATTCAAATTACATGTAGTCTGATTAAACATTCATGAACTACTCTATCAAGCTTTAAGAACAGCTCTCTCATTAAATGTTTACCATTATAAAGGTCTTACCTCAAAAATTTCAAAGCCATAGATGTCCAGCACCCCCATTACCTTCTTTCTGACTTTTGTTTGTGCCTTAAAAAAAAAATTAAAGATTGAGTCAGTCATCTGTACATTGCATACTTGAGAATCAAGAAAATTAATGTATCTCATAAATAGGCTGTCAAATTCTGTAAACTAAAATATTAGGTATGGTTTCCCAAAATACACCTAACGTGAATATTTTTATAAGCTTAAAAACAGAGCAGAGAGAAATTTGTTGAGCTGTGATACAATTATTCACATGTACAACCAGGAAAAACGAAACTGGTAAATACAATTTTACTGTCCACTTTAATTTAAAGGATTTCTATTGATTTTTTTTACAGGCACAAAATGACAATACCTTAATGCTCTCATTGATCCTGGTAACAAGCCAAGAGAACAGTCGACTGTATAAATTCTTAGCCAGAGCATCACGGGCATAATAAGCCTAAATAGAAAAAAGAAGGAAAAAATGTTATAAATGCTGGGCTAAACCAAACCTTTTTCTGTCACTGACATATCTTAAAGGTGCTGTGAACTGAGTAAGACCAGCACAGGCAGCAGTGGCTCTGCCTAAACAGGCACGGGAGACAGACAAGGGGTGCCAAGACACTTAGGCAGCATCAGTGTCTTGGTGGTGCACCCCTCTGCCTTCCTGGCCACAGGCTGGCTGGAACAGCAGTCACAACAACAGCACAAAAGCAGCACTTCAACTCCCTTCCTGCTCTTCCAGATACCCTCTAAAGACTCACATCCCCCACCCTAATCCTAAGCAAAGGGGACCTGATCAGCTGCAGTCAGAGAAACCACATTCCTGCCAGCCTGAGCTGATGAGACACAGGTGGCAATCACCCTGGCTCTGCAGCCATATAGGAAGAAAAATTCACACTGGCAGCAAAAGTTTCTCAGCAGCCCCAGGCATACAACTCACATGCAATTACAGCAGCTACCCTAAATGAAAACAGTCTGCCACAACACTTGCAGCATGTGCTTTTGTGCAGGTCTGTTTGTTTTTTCAATCTCTGCAACATTCTCCACAACATTCTCCTATCCCTCATCTTTTGGAGGTAATTCACACGTGAAAACAAAACATCCAGTATATCTGAACACTTAGAAGCTGCTGGAAAAAAAAAAAAGCACACTTACGCTTGTAATTTATTCAGTACAGTTGATTAGTTGTAGTTTTTATTTGGGCAGTAATGATTTAGTCACGTGGAATAAACTGCCACTTAAAATAATTCTTTCCTATAAAATCAGGACCTCTTTTTACCTGAGCCACATTTAGTGTTGTTGAAACTTTCTCTTGCTTGGCTTCAACCGTCCGGAAGCTGAAGGCTCTCTCCAAGACAGACTGGTCTATACCCGTCAACTCGCAGATTTCCTTGAGTTCTAGCATCAAAAAGCAAAGTGTAAATATAATGAATCCTTCCCAGCCATTGCTTGTTCTTCCCCAAAACTACTATCTTTTAAGTAGTGTAGCATTTTTCCAAAACAGGTGCTCTTTAACAGAAGTGTCACATTCTCTCCCCACTACGCTGACAAGCAAAGTTGTTAAAAATACGCACAGCACAACGAAAGAGAGTTATTGGTTTTGAAAGCACTTTCTATCCAGTTATTTTTGTGAAGAAACTTTCCCTACGTTTATCACAGATTACTTTTCACAATGAAAAAACTTTCAAATGAAAATAAATGGAGTTTCAAAACGTATCAACTGCAAAAATATCACCAAATGAATCTAACATTACAGGCAGAGATAATCACTGCAAAAGAACAAAAAGCCTCCACTGCAGAAAAACCAAGTGGCAGAAACAGAAACACACAGCACCATTTAACATTTCAGAAGTGCTAATAAAGTAGGAAAAAAAAAAGAAAATTATAATTTTTGGAATTTCAAACAGAGCAATCAAAATTGCACAGAATTTAACCCATATTTGCCTGAGGGTGACCTCTGGAAACAATTTAATTGTAAGGATATTGTATGTCTGCAGAAATGACAAAATTAATGACTTCAGACAAATTAGTGGTTTTCCTCTCATCACTAGTCTCATCTTACCATTTTTATCTTTGATTTTACTTTCATCCAGGCCATTTGCACGAGATTCAGGCTTAAATTCAATATTTCCCAATTTCAGAACGGCTGCCACTACTTCAAAAACCGACTGTGTTTCATGATCCATAAACCCAACAATCTGCATAGCATTCTGGAAAGGGGACAGATAAAATTATGAGATGAGAGTATCTACATTTAAACAGATCATACTAGAGAAATTTGCCATTTATCTGCATTAAGATAAATTAGAAATGTTTTATGAACTCTTTTGCTACTGAAAGTACATGGCATAATTCCTATGCTTAGATAAGTAAGTTTTTTAATACAAAAGACAGGCTAAAGAAGATGTGATAATGGAGCTGGCATTCAGTCCAGTCCACTTCTAGGGCTCATTCAGTATATGGGTTTCTAAAATGCAGTACTTTTTTTAGCCACTTAATTTAGTTTATAACCCATCCCAATATTTCACAGTCAAATGAACAGGTACTCCTGTCTTCTCAGACCAATAACTTTTAGAATCTAAATTTGCATACATTGGGTAACAAGGTCCTGTGGTCATCTTGTACAATCAAGCAAAAACAGAACAGTAAATTATCATGAGAATCATCCCAGCCTTGTTTTTATTTTGACTTGGTCGGCATCACCTGGGTCATGAAGCTCAGTCACTGCCACCATAAGCCACTACACAGTATAACTTTTCCCATGATCTGACCATGGGGTCTGGGCTTTTTTTTTCCTTCCTTTTTCCCTTCTATTTTGTTTCCTTTTTTTTTTTAATTTTATTTAAATTTTTTTGCTGTCCTTTTCGTATTCCCATAAGAATACTCCACAAACTTGGGCCTTCTTAGTTTCTCTCGGTAGCTAAGCTTCCCTGTGCAAACACATTCTGCCTGTGCATGAGGAGTGCCAGCACTGAGACAAGACAGCCCTCCCAGCCCAGCCCTGCATGAACCGACAGACCGAGGGGCGTAAGAACTCTGCACCAGTGTTGAGTGCTCAGCCAACCCCTGCTGCTTCTTACCCTGACTGTTCTGAAGTTTGAAGCATCATCCACTCCATTCACTTTGGCAGAATCAAGGCCCAGGTAGTTGTACCTGCTGAAGTCCCTCTCCAGTTTGAGTTTGCCTAATAAATCAAATAACAATATCATTAGGAACGGCATTCCTGCTAGTGGCAATTTTATCCAAGAACCAGTATTGCCAGGAACTGTTGTTATTATTGGATTAAATTTTCTTCAAGGATCTTTTAATTATAAGCCTTCTAAATAAGAACAGGCTTTCTTATTTGTTCATAATACACTGCAAAGCCAATTCTGATTCAGGTACCTGGATAATATCAAAGCATTTGTTGACTTCAGGTATTACTGTTGCCACTACCAACAAAAATTTCAAAAAATTAATCAATATCATATTTCCCACAAAAACAGCACATTAAATACAAAGAAATCTGAACATGGCAATACTTACAGAGAAACTCTTCCGATGCACCAGACAGTATCTGATAGAAAATGTGGAAGTTTCTTTCACCTCTTGGCTGCTTCACAACACGAGACTTCTCTAGTAGATCTAAACAAACAAACAAAATCTCACAGGTCAGGGACAGACTGTTGGAGCAAAACCCTTTAAAATTAATATAATCCCCCATCATTTTCTACTTCATTGCTTCATATCACCAGCAGCAGACTAGAAGATGATAAATGGGAGGTACAAACCTTATCATAGTATATCACATTTGTATATGTATCTCAAATATTTCTTTGAGCAAGTGGCAAGCCCAGTGAACTTGTAAATGCTGCAGTCTATGAGCTGCAAAGAGAACTCAGGTCAGGGAGGCAATGTGTTCGAAAAATGTCAACCAATTTACAATACCACCACAAAATTAAGATCTGGTGAGCATGACTGTATGGGTGAAGGTTTGAAAAGAAGCAAAATGTTAAGGCTAAGCACATGAAAGACGGGTAAATGAAAAGGAGAGAACAAATAAAGAAAGCATTTAACCTGAATAATCATGCAGCACCTTGTGATCCTCAGGTGCATCAGGCTATGAAATAATTCCCAGTGGGGCTGACAGAAGCTCCATCCTAATATACTTAAAGGGAAATGGAAAAGCAGCACTTTGAAAAGTGTCACTGCACTGATGGAGCAGCTTGACAAGAAGACTGCTCCGTCCACTGTCCTTAGTGACAGGCACATTTCTAAACCTTCCGTAAGACTAGGAATCCAGGCAGGCAGCATAAGTAGACTGACTTGTAACACACTGCAACCATTTCAGAGTTAACATCATATTTACCATGGAGGTGGCAATTCAAAGTCTGTTCAGCCTGTACTGCACTGGAAGGCTGTGGTTCACAGCACACCAGGAGAGGGAAGAGGGATGCGATAAGAGAACCTCTGGGCAGGTTCAATGTCACTCTCTCTTTTTGTACAAAAGGTATGCTTTTTCTTCTTTTCTCACTGGCACACAAGGGCTTAACATCATTTTTCCAGATAGCAAACACCCAGTTCCCAGAGTACAGTTTTTCTCTTAAGCTACATGTATCCAGTGACATGGAGACAAGGACATTCAATGCCTCATTCCAAGCACACAGCAAAGGCATTCCCCCATGCACCTACCATGACTGGGGGTTAAATTCTCTCTAAGCTGTGCCCACACTAGAAGAAAGCCCCCAAAGGGAACTGTCCCATCTCAAATGCCACTCCTCAGAAGAGCATCCACAAAGTGAGATGGGGTTTCACAGAAGTAAGACACAGGGAACACCAAGTCCATTAAGGATATGTGCAGCTGTTAAACACTTCCCCTGCTGGGCTACTATGACATCTGATGTGTATTCTACTATACCTTTCCTCAGATTTCCATTTCTGCTGAAACTGCACCTGTTTAGTCTCAGCAATCTGGGAAGTTAGAGGTAGCACTCTGGTCAGCAGCATCTGTGCTGCAAACCCCCTACCCCAGCTAGGGTGCCCCTGGCACAGCAGGGCTTAGCCTGAGGGGGAGCATCTGCCCTGGGGTTCTCTCCATAAACAGAGTGCAATAGAGCATATTCCTATTTTTGATAGCTACAGGCAGGGTGTGGTGCTTATGTTGCCCACTGTAATTACCTAAGCTTACACCCCTTCTCACAGAATAGGAACTAAAGACCAGACTTCAAACCACACACTTACACAAGTCTTCAGAGTCCCTCCTCCACATAAACTAGAGTAAGTCAGGTTCAAAAATTACTTTCTGCTCTAATAATTAGCCAGTGACAACAATGACAAAACTCAGACAGTATTACTAATCTTCTGACTGGCTTACAGTAGGACAAGTTTCAAATATTTTACAGACCAGCTGAACTATGTTATTCCCTAAACATGCGATTGCCTGGAGAGGAACTGCAACCAGCGCAGCAGATGACAGTGAATGGAGCTCCTAAATGACCAGAGCATCTGACTGTATGAGGAGAAATACCTCTTCCCCATCTAATGCATTGTGTGACCACGTCAGAACTTTTAGCTTTGTTTGAATAGACATTTGTTTTTATGACTTAGCAACCCTACAGTCTCTTTCCTTCCAAATATGGCCTGGTTCAGCACCTGGAAGTTTTGCACTGCACATCAAGATGAAAAAGCACTCCCAAGATATACACAAACAAGTGACTCTCACATATTACCAGCAGCTCATCTTTAGAGGGGTAGGTTAAAGACTCCCACTTTTGCCCTTTCCATTTATCGGCTTTTTTTTTTTTAAATGCAGCTGACTAATTTCCAATGGTTGATGCTATGTTGGAAAGGCAAGATCAGAAGTCATGTTCTCAGCAGCAGCCTACTGTGCAACCTCTCTACTTCTGACTTCACCTAAGGCCAGGGTTCACCTTCTTGAGCCGTGGTTCTAACTCAGTCATCCTAGTTAGTTAGCATAACTATCAGATACATAATCCTCTCTAGTTTTTAATTCGTAACTGAAAGGGAGAGGCTGAACCCCCATCCAAGTGTGAATACTTGGGCTGGGAAAGGCAAGGTGAGTGGCAAGCAGTTCAGAGTTGTGCTGGCTGTGAAGGTTCTCCAGTCAAGTGTTGGAACAGATCACAGCCAAATTTAATCTCAAAAAATAAACAACTTCAGCTCCCGCAGTGGCTACACACACTTCAGGAAATGGCTGTATTCTCAAGGGATATTGAAGCAGTGCGGTTTGGTTTATTTGGGTTTAAAAATATTCTGCCTATAAATTTACTCAAACTCTGTCATAAAAGCTCAGCTACGCATTCTGGTAAAATATTGTATTTAAGCCTTCTAATTACATGCACGCCTTCAGTAGATTTAACAAACAGGTTCTTGAAGGTATGTGAAATTAGTTATTTTAGAAGGATAACTGTCTTGGTTTTTTTCACCACAGCTTATCTTATCTATATATTTTTAGAAGCAACAAAGTTAACTAATTAACAGTCAGCTTTCTAAAGTCCTAACATTCCATATTCTGTCAGTTTTCATAATTGAGGAAAAAAGCTCCACAAAGCAGTTACTGACAGAAAATCAGGTATTTTCCTTAAAAAAGCAGCTGCTGCCAGTTCTTTTTAAGGCTGCATTCATTGTTTTTTTCCTTTTCTTTCTGTTCACATGCAGACTGAAATCAGACTTACGGGACAGATCCAGACCATCTGCCCTACTCTTCAGAAAACTTCTTCCCTTTGTTTGCACTGATTAGCATTTCAATAAATCAACCAAATATATTTTCCTTAAAGCAATCGCTGCACTACCAGTAACTTTTGTGTTGAGTCTCACGTGAGTACAAATTCTGTGGATCAAAACACTCAAAAGAGAGAACACAAAGATTCACATCAGACTGCTGCACGTGGCTGCCTGGTAATTCTGTTGACAGTGGCATGTGTGGACAGATGGTGCTTAACTATATGAAAATCCACAGAACAAAAAACCCTAAACTCTCTCTAGATTACATTTCGTTACATAGTCTATATGAATTATGTATAGGGACTATACAGAACTATCAGGAGAGAACATTCAGGTATTCTTTCTGCATTATCTAGTAGTGCTTCTGCTTGAATGGAAACTTTTAATGTGTATCAAAGCAGCCGTAAAAATTAAATTGCTTTGGAAAAGTTCAACCTTGGGAACTCTTCTGAAATCATACTGTCTGAATATCCATCGATTCAGGTGACTCAAAATCCAGCTACCTGCCTTAGGTTCTGAAGACTATTTGTTATTCCTTAATAACACTGGTTTAAATGCAAGGGATCTGCGTAAGCACCCTGCTAAACCATTCAACTGAACATGAAAGGAAAAAAAAAGAGATGCTGAATACTTCTGCAAACTCTAATGTACAATTTTACACAAATTCTTTTTGCATACTTGACCCATGAACTTGACTGATGCAGAAAAATGTAGGATATTTGTATTTCTCTAAATATACTAGAAATTGAATCAACATTCAAGAAAGGAATAAGTAAACACCAGAACCAAAAAAAAATGACACTACCTTGGTACATTCTAAATAATCCAAGAAAAGTTTATTTCAGTCATAGTCTCTTCAGCTGGCCATGACCAAGGACCCTCTCAACAATTCAGCCAAAGTTACAGAACATGTTCTAGTCATGGAAGCTTATCTCTACAGCCATATTATGTTAAATTATGCTTTCTGTTTTCCTACCTTGATTGTACAGCTGTCATCCAAAAAAGCTACAGATGAAAAAGAAAATACAGATTTCTTGGGAAATTTCCCTATTATTGCCACCAAGCTTATAATCATGTTCTCTCAAATTAATTGATCCATAACTGTGTCAAACAAAAACTACTGTCTGGGTAGTGTGTGCAGTGACAATGACTGCACAATTTAGAGAGTGTTAAATCCTCATTGCTCAAGGGATAAATGATGTTTAAAAATAAGATAAACAAAATGTTTAATTTAGTTTGTTGTTTGTTTTAAAATCTTCCTAGTTTAGGCAAAACAATTGTCTAAACGGTGGCAACCACGCTAGCAAGAACACCAAGGGAGATGTTGAAACATAAAATAAAAAAAAAATCAAAAAGAAAATCACCGAGAATGGGTATCTCTTCTCATAATGTCTAACTGTCAAATTTGTGCAATATTTTCCTAAGCAAAGGAACTTACTAACAGCAATCACATAACTTAAATCAACAGCCTGAGCTGTTGATTTCTCAGTAAGTGGGTAATTACTTCTGACTGTTAAAATGAACAAACAAGTCATAAGAAGAAAAAGTTGCAAAGTTATCACTTTGCTAACTTTAAAAAAAGTTGCTTAGATAAACATCATAGGTTTCTTTCATGTTGCTGTTGAAAAAGATGGCAAAACAGGGCCCTTTCTTAACCACTTGTTATCTGGACTCTGAGGACACTGTACTGGTTAAAAATGGCTTTTCAGAAGCAGGCATTGCATATACTGTACTTCATAACATGCAGCACTGTTGTCTTCTAGTTAATCATTAAATCACTGAAGGGCTTAGGCAGATGAGGAAAGATCACCCTGTACTAAAAGCTAGATATCTTTCAGCAGGAAATTACAGGTGAAACATAAAAATTTAAGACTTACAAAAATTATGGGAAAGATATTGTAAGATCCATACCTTTCCAAAGGTTTAAACAACTCTAAGTGTGAAACATTTTGGACTGTACTATGCAAAGCCACTTCAACCATAAAATTTACTGTACACAAAAGCAGTCACAAAACTAACAAACCAAGTGTGCACACAAACACTGCCTTAAGTACGAACCAGATGCAGCATCTGTGGACAGTCATATCTTAGAGCTGAACAAGCTACTGCAATTAGCACCTATTACTTCAAAACCAAATGTACCTATTTTTACATAAAATACAGATTATTCTGTAATTACAGCTGGAAAAGAAACTACTGTTCTCCTTTCTTCTCCTCTCATCTTCACTCACTGAGTAGTTATAATAAATAGAAAACTAAGAATAGTATTGATGTTTTCCGTAATTTATTTCCACGATATTACACCCAGCTGAAAGCAACACTCCAACTGCTTTCCCTCACAGGTGCTCCGGGAAAAAAACAAACCTCTGAGCACATAAGTGCTGACATGACTGTCCACTGCAACAACCGTAAACACCCCACAGGAGGGCAGAAGGAGCAGATACACCTCATACCCAATTCAGTGAGAGAAAATGTAAATGCTATTTACCTGTCTGTAGGTGCCTTTTAAAGCAGCAGCATACCTTCAAGCGGGGGCTGGAGTTTGTAACTAAACAGTGATGGGATGCCCACAGTCCCAGGTGGCAACACAGCAAGGGTTTGGTGTTTAGCAACTCCCACAACAGTAATTTGGACTTCCTAACCCCACACACAAGAAACAGGTCACCCTTGAATGGATGGGCTGGCTGTTAGCTAGCACCAGGACCTCACCTTACACGAACTCCAGCACCTCCCACCCACTAGGAAAACAAGCTGGGACCTTCACAGAAAACTAACAAAAAGGGAGAAGTCTAACAACTCAGGCTTACAACATTCTTCACTCAGCCCTCTTCACCCTTCTGCTCACCCCACACCTGCTGATGTAGGATCAAACGAGTACAACACACACTACCTGAAATCAGTTTTATTTTATAGTCTAAGGGGAAAAAATTCCTGATTGAAGTCAAATACTTTAAGCTTGCATAAATCATGTTAATCTCCAGTTTTCCATTCCCAGTTTCTTTTCATGACTGTACACCATGGTATAACAATATGACAATTTCCTTGGAAACCAGCGCAGTTGGAAGCTCTGAGCAGCCCTGTAACGTACATGAAATGAGGCTGCACATATTTTACGCTGTTCAAACATAAAATTATCTTCACTCTGGGCACATACCAGTTCTGACTTTATAGCTGTCACAAATCCTCTCCATTTTATTATTTCCATTCTAATTTTACTCAGAAGATTTACCTTCCATTTGTAGCATATTAAACGTTTTGGTACTATCAGCTCCTGCTAAAGCCAGTGGACATTTCCATTGACTGCAAACTGGATAGAACAGAAATGATAATTTTACCCTGTAGGTTAGCCCCTCTCATTAAGATGTAAGAGCTCATTGAAGGGCATCAGGAGAATGGCCCAAGGGAAGGTCACAGGAGTATCACACACTGCATGAAGGGTCATGGGCAGATTCACCAGCCTTTCACAGAGCTTCACAGCATTCCAGAGTAGGACAGAACAGACCATTTCAAACAAGACCTTTCAGCCTAATGGGTCTCAGTTTATCCTTACCAGTCTGATAAATTTAGCAGCTTCCCATCATTACCATTCCTGCCACTACAATAAGCTAGATGTTCACCATGTCTGCTTCAAGTCACTCAGAGTATGAAATATAGCTTGGTGACATAGGCTGTGCCCCAAAAAAGCCCACTAACTTAATTGATGTTTGGAAATCAAGCTCATCAGAAACAACAATTAAAGTTTAATCAAAACATTATGATGTCATCTTCACATCATATTAACACCAAACCAACACATGGTCAGAAATTAAAGAAAATTTACAGATGTTTTCATAATAATACTTTCCCTTTTAGGGATAAGAAACTTCAGCACTACTTGACTTCATGCTTGATGAATTAGGAAGGCAAATCCTGATTTTGACTTACATCAGAGTAAGTTCTAAGTGGTGTAAAAGAATTTAGGCCCCCAAATATCTTCAGAATGGTGATGCCTCACAGGAACAGAAGCATTTGTGTTGCAATGCAACGCTGCAGATGTGTGGAAAAATCTAAGGCAGGACAACCAAATTGCTTTGAAATGGTAGAGAATTTAAACTCTCTTTCAAAAAGAGATGGATGGACTATCAAATTTTGCAAACATTAAATCAAAGATGAGATGTATTAACACGCAGCTGCAGGAACTCAGTATTTACCACTGACATACCCTGCCAAGCATGGGGTGTTTCATAGTTCAACAAGTAACATCTTTTCCACAACAGAGCTTACACATCAGGTCTTTATTTTTAAATTGAAATTCACTGGCTTGCTATGAGAAATTTATTAAATGGGATAAGACAGAAAGAATGCCTAAAATAGGCATCTTTTAGAAAGATCTAAAAATATGTCTGCCCTTTGTTACATATGTCATCACATCATTACAATTAATGTAATGTTATAATTACACCACGCAAAGATTTATAGAGCAGATAAACTACAGAGCAACTATCTGGATCTCCTTTTGGTATGACACAATATTTTAACTAGATGACTCAATACGGTACTTTCAAAGACAAACTGTTGAATGTCCACTCTTACAAAGGAAGGTTCATTTTTATGTGTCTATTTTGAATGCAAAATAAAAAGAAACAAATTACACAGCCTCTTAGAACCTTTTTGTTCGCATTTAATTATTGATGAATACACTGAGTGTGTTTGGCCTCTAATTTTGTTGACTGCCAAATGTCAAAGGTAATAGACAGCCATAAACATTTAAATAGTGACTGCTTTGAGTTTCAAGATCTACTCTGTCAGAAAAAGTATGCTCTTTCAGGCACAGTTCCAAAAGCTGACCTGGTCAAGAAAAAATGTTTGCCCTCTGAAAAAAGCCAAAACCTGTATTTATGTGTAAAATTCTTCACAGTGTTTTTAAAATGTTTATGTTATATGTGGAGAGGACAGTTCACCTTGGGCAAGTCTCATTATTTCACAACCAGTAAAATGCCGATGGAGTCAAAAGTCACATCTTTAGAAAAAGCAATGAATTTGGCTGAGTGAAAAGAGGGGTCGAGGCTAGGTCAGTGACACCTAGTATAGTCACTCACTGCCCTCTTCCATCCCCTTTTAAAAATAAGAAAACCAAACAAATATAGCTTTATATAGCACAGAGGAGCAATTTCCTTTAAAAGCTGCATTTAAACTCTCAAAAGAAAAGCAAGTGAAAGCATTCTGGGCTGCCATTCAGTTCCCAGCCTCTTTCTTCCCCAACAGAGAGCGGGGTAAATTTTCTGAGTTGTTACAGGTTTCACAGAACAACCTCCAAGGCCACCTTTGCCTCCCTAAACTCAAGAGCTGTTCATCCTCTCTCGTTATAAGCCTTTTCCTACACTTTGAGGTGTATAAATTAGTACGAAAGGCTTTGGTTCCAAATAAACCCACCCATCTCATGGTGATCTCCAGCACACTTTGTAACACCCTTACAAATCACAAAGCAGCGTATCTCAGACATCATCTACCAAAAATACCTGACCCATCAAACCCAGAAGCACAACTGATCCCAGGGATTCAAGCACAAAAGATGCTCAGATACCCATATCCATCTGCCACCAGCTTCAGAGATAATATACAAACCCGTGCACTTCACTCAGTATGTTTGAACAATACAGTAAATTCAATATTCATGCTTACTTCTTTAAGTCTATTTTCACTTACTCTAAGGTACATTATTCAGCACCAAAACAGCAACAAAATTCAAAAGTAGAATGGAGAGAGATGCTATTACAGAAACACAGATGATCTCTTCAATAATTGAACCATATTCCTTTTAAAACAAAACATTTTAAGCTGTTAATATGCTGATACCAGAAGTAATACTCACAGTTGCTTATAACTCCTCCAAGTGGGTCACCCTTGAAATCAAACTCAATATCCATGTATTTTCCCTGTGAAAGCAACATATTTTAAGACTATAAGTTCTGTTTAAGAAAAAATGCTCAAGACATTTTTTAGTTAGTTGGTTGTTTTTAAAGGTTAAAAGAGTTAAAAAATCTGACATCTCCTGTACACTCCATCAGAATTCTGAAGAACAGAAAATTATTCAAATCTTCTAAGGTATTATCACAACCAGAGATTTTTATGAGAACACCTTTAATCAGTTCTGTAAAGCAACCTGAGCAATTTGCTCAGTTTCTAAGGTAACATGAAGAAAATACACAGTATACAAACTTCCACCAGAATGCCAAGAACACCAAACAATACCTGTAGCCATTTAGGCATTACCATGCTTATTAACAGAAGAATGCAGGAAGAAATTATCTTCCACACAGACTTATTTTCTCAATGGGAAATTTTACTGGAGCACAAATCAAGGCAGCTAAAGGATAGCCACTCAAGTTTGGCCTGGAGGACTGGCTGGCAATCATGGGATGTCTGTCCTTAAGCGTGTGCCTGCCTTGTAAAAGTGATGGATTTTTCCCACGGAACTCTTTCCCTCGTAACTCAGGAGACCAGAGGCAACAATTAACAGACTGTCACCGCAAAAGTGATTTCAATTTTAGCTGCACTGGTGCAGTGTGTTTCCTTGACTTCTGTTTGACTTTTCCACATCACAGAAAATTGCTCTGGTCTTTGCATCATTTTAATTTATTTGACAAGTGTTTAATGTAGTAACAGCTACATTTAACAGTGACAAAATGGACTGTTTTCCTCCCATACTGTGTAGAAAAGGTAAAAGCAGAGCAGCTCACACTGGCGAGGAAGCTTAGAAAGATAACTGCTAGTAGGAATTCAACTAAATTCCACCCTTTGGCACATACTTAACAGAGGACACTGTTCAGTAGGAGGGTGGTGAGGTGCTAGAACAGGCTGCCCACAGAAGATGTGGATGCCCCATCCCTGGAAGTGTTCCAAGGCAAGGCTGGATGGGGATTTGAGCAACCTGGTCTAGCAGAAGGTGTCTCTGACCACAGTGGGGAGGCTGGAACTGGATGATCTTTATGGTCACTTTCGGCCCAAACCATTCTACGACAAAAAGTGCATATTGAAAAGCCTTGTGTTTATACTTCCTTATTCGCTGCATTTAGAAAGAGATTACGTTTTGTTTGTTTTTCTATTTTGCTTTTAATTACAGAACATAAAAACAGGCACTTTACATTGACCCAAATATACTTTCTAATTTACTGGGTATTTTGTCAAGATCAGTTTGAATATACTTAAATTCTATTCTCCTTGCTGGCAGCTGAGGCAGGCTAGAGAGGACAGTACTTGTACTGTCTTGTTCGAAGTTAATTCTGAGCCGGTTCAAATTTCAGAGATAAAAACTTATATCTGATAA
Source organism: Manacus vitellinus (assembly GCF_001715985.3). Classification (NCBI taxonomy): domain Eukaryota; kingdom Metazoa; phylum Chordata; class Aves; order Passeriformes; family Pipridae; genus Manacus; species Manacus vitellinus. The sequence continues at coordinate 4,941,493 of NW_021939471.1, read as the reverse complement.
TTAAATTTTCATTTCCCAAGGACTGGGCCAGCTGGGTGTTTCCAGAAGTATTTTTAGCTTTGTGTTTATAAGCAAGGACTTGAAAGGCAAAATAGTAGCTCATTGCACTTTGTCCTAGAAAGACTTCTGTTTGCAAACGGCACCTCTTCTTTTGGCTGCCTCCTCCTCCTTTATGTAGTACATCCTCTCTGATAACTGCATTGTTTCTACCCTTTCTACCAAAAAACAAAATCTCTAGGGGTGCCTCAAATTTTGGCCCTAACCTTGTGATGAAGATCCTTTTCTCTGTTCACAAGCAGAGGCAATAACAGCGGCAGAAGGACCATTCATGGACGTAGAGCATGGAGAGAAGTCCCCCACGTGGGGAAAAAAAAAAAAAAAAAGCTGCCCTCCAGTCTCACAATATCCCACAATTTTATTCAGTTGCTTTTACTCACAATGCACCATTTTTTCCAGTGTATTGATTCGCCCTCTGTTGTCTACTTCACACATCTCACAGTATTACTCTTCTGCACACAAGTGAGCAAATGAGAGAGCTGCATTCAGTCTCCTGATTTCAGCAGGAGAAACTATGATGAGTACTCTCACTTCTGAATCTCCCAAGTCTGGCTTCAACTTTTTTTTTTCTCCAATCCCAATCATCTCACATTCAGTTTCATGCTAAAAAAGCCTGAATTCAACCACTTGATTGAATAAAGAATTTAAGCAAAAAAGTAAAGTTATAAATGTTTATATTAAAACCAAAGTTGTAAACAAATTTGGAAACATTACAGAAAGCAAATGAGAACCTAAAGTAGCAATTTTAACCAAAAAATTATATACATATGAATGGAAAACAAGATCACATGAAAAGATTGACTTGCTAAGCAGACCAGTTGCTAGACACATGGTCGTTGACATTAAAGCCACCAGTGCCAGAAAATTAAAGAATCCAGCTGCATTTTAATTACGTTTTCATCTGGTCCCAGACTGCCACATCCTAATTTTTGTCTTTCTTTTTTAGCCTCTACTTGGATTTTCAATAGATCTCTATGCCCACACCAGAAACCAACAATATTTCTGACAAAGAGGTGAAACATTTTATAAAGAGGGTTGACTGATAATAATACTCTACTAACACACTGGGAAAGGAGAACACATTCAAATGTACAAAATGAAATTCTGCTTGTTGCTAAAGGTGTTTGCCTTCTTCAAACACCACAGTCCTCAGACAACTACAGGAAAGCTCTCTCTCCAAATTATTCATTCCCTCCTTACAGATGCCTTGATGGCTGATACGAGGCAAAACAGAAAAAGCCAACAGCATAACATGCCCCCCTAAAAGAATTTCAAATTCAGCCTTGAAGAAAATACTTACAAATCTAGAGGAGTTGTCATTCCTCACAGTTTTGGCATTTCCAAAAGCTGGAGAACGAGAAAAACAAATATGACAACCAAATATATCAGTAAAAAAATATTTAAATGCTAAAATATCTGTATCTGCTTATATATTTAAAGGAATTACAGACTTCTGAGAAACAATACCCCATTCATTGTATAGGCATCAGTCACTGGAGACAAAGTGTGACAGACATGACACATGAGAAAACACCTATGGAAGTGCAAAGAAGTTTTGTCTCAACACTTCCTTTGTTTAAAAAAGTGAAAGGAAAACATACAAGGGGAAATGGTTCCAAAACAAGAATGCACCCAGATTAAGGGTATATCCTTGGTGTTTGAATCAACAAATTTAAAATTTTATTACCCAAGTAACGTTAAATATAGAAATACTTCTTTCTCTTCAATTTGGAGAAAGAAACAAATCTTAGTTCCCACAACAGAATATGTTAAAAGGTAGAGGTCAGAACTGGGAAAATTACAGAATTACTCTTAAAAATTGTTTGCATGGGACAGTTGAATCAGTGCTTGGAAACTGATTTATTTATGCTATTCCAACACATTTATCCTACCTTAAGCTGAATATTAATCAGTTGAAATAAGTAAGATTTACAATGAGAGTTTGTCTTCGGCTTGGCCTAAACTATCTTTCTGAATAGTTTGGTTTGAATTTCTTTAGGTCAAGTTTTATGATGGGCATTCTACACTCAGATGGGCAGTCATCAGCTTAGAACAGGGGCAGGACAAGAACTCAGATTGGAGGGCAATTCAAGCTCTAAACATCACACATTGTCTGAGCACACTGAGTCAAACAGGAGTGTCCCCTACATCAAGTATAACACTCATATTCCAACAGGAGACTTTATTTATCCCAGTATTTATTTACATAGCATATATATTTTCAAAGATCAAGTAAAGTCAATGTTTTTTGGACAGAAATAAATACATGCCTTTAGGCTTCTATAAACTTGCATGAGTAGACTCATTCTTGACCAAAGAACTAGAGCCAAAATGAAAAGTTGGTTCCTCCTGAAGGCCAGGATAAGTGAAAGAATTGTTTTTAAAATCTTTATGCCCTGCAATAAATCATCTTTTCAACAACCAAATCTCTGAGCTGCATTTTCTTAAACACAGTGCTGAACAGTAGAGTCATTTATAACTGCACAGAGTCAAGCACAAACGTTCCATTATAAAGAAGGAGACGCATTCCTTGGTTTTCCCTTAAGTTCATTGTTTCTAAAAGTTAATTTACAGTAGCAACTGTAGTTTTAAAAAAATAATCCCAAAAGACAAATTATGCATATGTAACATTTATGTCACTTTCTTGCACCGCAGCTCGACTGAAACAGAACTACATAACCAAAGAAAAATAAATCTGACCACAAATGCTTAATTTCTGTCTAAAACATATATAAGCAGCCCAGCTCGCTCAGCTTTTATTCCTTGTGGAATAATCCAGTGTCCTACCTTCCAAAAGACTAAACAGGCAGTTACTAGTACGTCAAGTGGAACAAATAATCCTTTAAAACAATAAAGCAATCTTCTGTAAGCTCAGTCTATTTCTCTAGCATTAAAACAAAGATTCATAAACCAACAAGAAATCAAATACATTTGGCAGTCCCTGGGGAAAAATCTAGCTTTGGCAAGAAAAGCCTTCATACCTCCCATGCTATTTCTGCCTATATCTGAAATGTGCTTCCAGAACGATGATAAAAGCAACACAGCTCTTCTCTGTGAATCCAAAACAATGGAAGGTTGCAATCCCCCCATTCAGCTTTAAGTGGAACGCAGCTGATCATCAGAGAAAGGCTTATCCAGCACTTCTATTATTCTTAAATGTTAACATTTCATCCTTTCTTTGCAAGTCTTTGTTTACAATTTTTGTTTTGTGTACAGTCAAAGACCATGTTATAACCACCCAGTTCCCCACTGCTCTCTGCCCACTTTTTCATTCCCTTTCCTTCTTTTTTTTCACTTTTCCCCCTGTTCTCACTTGCAGAGTGCTTGTCTCCTGTAGACTCCAAATCATCCTATAGCAGTCTGGATAGCCAGGCAATAAATGTAACACTGACACTCAACAGTCTTACAAACACCACATATCATCTGGCCACAACACAAAATTATTGCAGAGCAGTCCTGAGACTTTGCCTCAGCACTGCAATAGCTTTGAGAATTTTGGGAAAGACTGAGCCAGGAATTGACACAATAGACCTAAATAAGTCAACGCTAACCAAGGCACTTCTGAAGGGAATTATTAGACAATGGGACAAATCTGCAAGCTTTGAGGATTATATATGCTATCTCCAGGAAAAATGAAGATCCTGTTTCTGGCAGCCAACACCTTTAAATTAAAATTACTAATTAAAAAAAAAAAAAAGTCTTTCATGGGAGAGCAGGAAAGGCAGTTGTCAGGAAGACAGGCCAACAGAGTCACTAGACCCAGGGAACAATAAGTCTAAGGGAACAACAGGCATGCATATGGATTGGCTTAGTTTTTTCTAAGACCCATTTCTTCACCCTTTTTTTTTTCCCAAAAGAAAAATAATGTCTTACAGAGCTTGTTTGTTTACTAGAGACTACAATAATATGATTTGGAAGGAAATGAATCAGAGGGACTGAAGTCAAGTCTTTTGATACAGCCAAGCATCATCAAGGCAGGGTTAAGAAAGGGTAAGCCCTCAGAGAGCAGCAGGAGAAGTCTGGGAAGTATGACCTAACTTCTTAATCTTTCCCTTTATGAGGGAAACCATTTTCTTCTCAAGAAAACCTACCCGTAACTGAATAAAATCTTGCAGCTGTATTCACAGAAAGCACCTCCTATGGTTTTGGACACCAGATAACAATGAAACAACAACAGGTACAGTTTTCCAAACCAGCTCAGCAGGAACACTGATACGCACGGAGGTAATACACTTGTACATACTCTATGAGATTCTTACCTTCAAGAACTGGATTTGACTGCAGAAGTTGTTCTTTTACTTGATTAACCTCTGCCCCTTTTCCACACACAGCAGCTACATATGACATGACAAGTTTGCTCGCCTCTGTGGGGGGAGAGCCAAATAAAACAGTGATAAGTATTGGCAAAAAGGCCATAAAATTGTTTGCAGACTAAATCTCCATCACATTTTCTCAACGCCAGACAGGAACTGTAAGTACATTTAATTTCACTTTTCTTCTACACTGTTGTACCATCTGGAAACGCAGGAGGAGCATATCCTGCTATGAGACCCATGCCATTACATCAGCAATCCTCTTGATTTAAATACCTAGAGCCTGCCCAAACTAAAGAAGCCACCACTGGCACATTGCCTGTTACTTTTTCATTTAGCCTCAATAAGAGGCATTCTTTAAAGAAAGAACATTATCCTTTGCTGACATGCTGGAAATGTTTTAATCTAGCCTGAAAAAAAACGGGCTCAAGCAGTATCAAGACACAAAATTCAATCGGTTTATATCAGCAGATACACAGCAAGTACAAACATACAACACTTCTACAGGTGTAATTACAACTCTACAGTACTCTACAAACAACTAACTGCAACATCACATAATGTGCTGCATTCTGTTTGAAAGTATAACCAATAGAGAAAGTGAAGCATTCATTCAAACAGTGAAATGAATTTGAAGGTACAAACGTATAACAAAGTCTGGAACAAGTTTTGGACTCTCAAAGCTGGGTTCATATACAGACAGAAACAAATATTAAATAATCCATCCAATCCTTATATTTTTGCTGGTCAGGACAAAGATCAACTGAAAAAGGATTCTATCTACAAAGAGAGTCTGTGATGGTATGATGCAAGATAGTGAAATTTGAGGCAATATCGGCTGATATACAATGTAATTACTAACAGCTGGAAACCCTATCAACTCATGACTGTGGCCATAAAAAAAATCATTACATTATATTTGTAACAGATCTTCAGAGATCTGTTACAAATTTAAGGGTCTCGTTTCAGGAAAGAACTGACAGACGAGAAGTTATACCTTGGATTTTGATTTTTTCCTATTTAATCAAATTTATTTGTTAGTATTATATTACTGCCCCATATTGCAGAGAAAACTGAGAAAACCTGCAAACAGGAAGCAAATGAGGAGCAAGAATTATAGGTGTGTCCAGAAGGCCTCCCATCTCCTTTAACCACACCTCGAACCCAGCTCTCATTTTTAAGAATCTGTTCCCTTCAGAGCTTGGAATTATTAAATTATTTAATTTGAAATATTTCCTAAAACGCTCAACTTCTTCAAGTAGAGCTACCCAGTCACTGAGAGAAGTGTCCACTGAAGCAGCAAATAGGCTATTATAATAGTATACACACAATGACTGCAAGATAGGCTTTGAACACCAGTGAAAGAAAATAAAGTTCCTTTCCTTTAATAGGAACTCTGTTTGGTCCAAGAAAGACATCAGGAAGGGAATCATCACCTTAATATCTCAAAATGTTTAAACAGACCACTTGTTCTTGCGATGTATCATCTTTTCTTGCCCAATGTTACTATCGACTAACAATATAAACAAGCAGTGAAACAAAAAACAAAATCAGAAGTAAATAAAAAGATCCAACTGATGATGGTTGAGTTTCAGTTCTTTCAATGCAAAAATGCCAGATGCTCTGGCTACCAAAAATTTAAAACAGTTACATAGTATCTGTACTAAGAAGTTTGTTTCCTCAGCTCCAGGAACTTTCTCTGTACCCTCTTCGCCCTCCTTTCCTTTTTTTTAAATGAAAACTTGACCTCTCAGCTAATGGTCTCATTTCAGCAACATTAGTTACATCAAACTTTAGAGAATACCACAGACTCCAACTTGATTACTGACCTGAATTTCAGACTTTATATTATTATCTACTTACCTTTATAAAGAAGGAACAATTCATATTATGTCCCATACGGCTACGAAAATTACAGAACAGTCAAAATCTCTATACAAATCAAAATCTACCATTAACAAATGAATAAATGAATAAAATGTATCTCAGTTTATGAGGTGCTTGATAATTCACAGTTCCTGAGGAAATCAAGACATTGAAAAATACCAATATAGAACTCCTTTCTAAAGTCTGAACTTTTAGACAGAATATCAGAATCATTTTAATAAGAACTTGATTATTTTAATACACATTTTTACTGAACACACATGTTTTACAAAACACTAAACTGTAAATAAGGATTATATTACAAGGCTTCAGGATCTCTCAATTGGATGCCACTGATCAAAGAAAACAGAAGATGAAGCCTACACTTTATATTTTCACAAAAGGCTTGGAAAGCGACTTCTTGTTACCCACTTTAAATCTTGCTCAGAATAACACACAAAGCTCCACATATTCTCAGAGTCAAAGGAAAAATCTCTCAAATTACTTGGAAACAGATGTATGCCTTCCTACCCGCTGCCTCTTTTGCAAGTCACCTCTGTTTTAAATTGCTACTTCAGAAAATAACCGGCTTCTTTCTTTTTTAGGGTCTACCTAAAATGTACTGCAGTTATGCAATCCTCATTTGATTTCTAACATTCCAGTTTAAAAACCAACAGTCATTTTCAAGGAAATTTCAGCTTTGCCTGAGAAACAGAGTGTTCTGGAACACAGGCCTATCTTAGAACTGCAGCTGAGCACAGTGTGCAAAAGGCTGATAAAATTTCCAAAGTAATCAGCTACTATGATTTCTTTTCCTTAGACAAAGAACATAATCCAGTTTGAATGGATCTATTTATTGAGAGACAAGTAGAAGCATCAAGTCTAGAAAACCAAGAGCATTCCGTTTTCTATGTCTTCCTGTTTCCCACCAGCAGAGCCTAAGTGTTTTGTGGCCCTTACAATACTCTGTCAAAAAACAGCACTACTTTGGTATGACTCTGCATACTGATGAGGACACTGTATTAACATGGGGTAGGACTTCATCCTGGTGACAATGTGAAAAAACACTAGTTTATGTGAGTTCACACCTACAGCAACCAGCATGACAGCACTCATTTTCTGCAATGGCCAGACACAAAAAGATACTGATATCTCTCAACTCTTACAGACTCTAGCATCACTTTGAAAGACTCTGAATAACTCTGAATGGTTTTTCAATAAGATCCAGACTGCTCCTTACCTGTTTTTCCAGCTCCACTCTCTCCTGTGATAAGGATACACTGGTCTTTGTCCTGGTCCCTTAAAGATCTGTAAGCCTCATCAGACAGAGCAAAGCTGCAAGGAAAGAAAAAGTCAATTGAGAACTGGAAGAAAAAAAAAAACAAAAACAAAACACAAATATCAACAATAATTACAATCTGTCCTTCGCATATCCAGGTAGGGGGGAAAAAAACCCAACAAAACAAACTCCTTCAAGTGCTAATGTTCCATAAGTGGTGAGGCATTCACTTTTCAGAACATAAAGCCCCACAGAAGCAAAATGGATACTTTTTCTCAGAGGCTTACTCAGACTTTCTCCAGGAGCATGCAAGCATAATCTCTAAGTTTTTCTTAAGGTAGTCAAAACAAAATAACAGAACTTTAGGGAAATGTAGCAAGCTTTCTTCATTAAACAAAATGTCATATTCTTCATTGAAAAAATGTCAATGCATCAGCAGGACGTGTTCTGTCTGAAGACATCTAAGGAAAAGGAAACAGGAGAATCCTGAGCACTAACAATACAGTAAGCTGCAATTTCAACTCAGTATGAAGAAATCTCACAACCTTATAAAGCATTTTAAGCCTTTGGATATAGCTGGATTTTTGAAGAATACGCAGAATTATTTCCCAATAACTGTGTTCTTAACTCAGTAAATGTGATGTCATGTAGTGAACCTAAAGTATATAATAAGAACAAACATCTTTCCTGTACCAAAGGTGTCTTTTCCTGGAGCTCAGAACATCATGACCCTGAAATTCCTGGGCTGCAATTTGAATCCAGATGTACTCTGCTGCCATGCAGCAACATATATTTTGCAGACATGCACATGCCTTCTTATATTTAGTTTTATTTAGCAGTAATTTTGAGACAGAGAAAGAGTAAAGATTTTCTTTCCAATGCATTTTTCAATTCATGGAATAAAGGACTCCAGAAACTAAGCACTAGAACACCTTGGAAAGAAGGACATAAAAGCAAAATCCAAATAGAAAGGCACATGGGCATTACACAATTGAAGAAAAAAATCTCATAGTCAAGCATGGTGTATTTTTACATGAAATAAACATATTTTCAACAGATCAAGGGTTTTGTTACATTACCACCATCTAATAAAATATTTACTCTTTGTATGTACTTAAAAGTGTTGTTTATTATTTACAGCAAACAAGCCATGTATGAAAAACAGAAATGAACTCTTAGGTCAACATAAAATGCATAATCGTTGCAGGTTCAACACACTTTTTAGAAACCTGATTCTTTATTCTACAACAGTTCAGGAGCTTTGCATTCAGCTGATAACTGCAAACAGATCAAGTATTTGTTTTGAACAACTAGTCATGCAGTGTTTTCACAGGCAACCACAGCCCCTTTACAGAAAAGCAAGCTCTTTGTCATGACACCAGTTAAGGGAAGCACGAACAACACAATGCAAGCAGTGAGAGCCTTTTCTAGAGGCTCCTACTGCTGCAGTTTGAAAGCTTTAAATATTAAACCTACATATACTAATATTTATTGCTACCACTGTCCCTTAGCTCCAGGCTTCTCTCCCCAAAAAGTTTATGAAGAGCATGTCATGCTGTCCCCAGTTTATCATCACATGCATGTGCAACACCATTTCTATTTCCTCATCCCTCACCAGTACTAGACTCATATTTGCCTAGCTGGGGTTTTGGTTTTGCTTGCATGTTTGTTTTTATGGTCTCATCATGTTACCAGCTCAACCACCCTGCAAGAGACCAGTGTACCAAGTGAGGGGTATTCTGAAAAGTTTGGAAAATGGGTAAATAAAATACCTTACAGCTCCTTTGCCACTAAACAGTAAGATTTTCCCCTCCCTCCCTAGTACCTGCCAAGGATGCTTATGTCTTTGATTCCCCCCTCTTTATGTCCCACTCCTTTCTTCTCTCCTGCAGCACATCTGCCTGCCTAGTTACACGAGGTGGGTCTTCGTCTCTCTCACTGCTTTTCTCACCAACTTACTTTTGTCCAAGGCACTAAATCACAATTCTTCTCTCTGCACAGATGGTTGGGCCATTCACTTAACACCCACGATCAAAGGTCATTAACTCCTTTCGGTGCATATACCATTGAACCCAGGAGAAAGACTGATTTCCCAAACCTTAATACTGCTATGGTGACTGAAGCATTTAAACTCAGTAGTTCAACTGGAGGTGAAAATCTGTTTACGAGAAAGTAGCAGGCTGTAATGTTTTTAGCATTACAACAAAGTTGGATTGTGAAGTGGCCAACATGCTGGAGAACTAGCTAAAAAAATAATATTCTGCTGCTGCTGCGAGACCATGACACAATTTCTGGCATCCATTTTACTGCCCGGAATCCAAACTACAGTAGCAATAACGCTTTACCAGACTCTCTTACAGGATATGTTTAGGAAATTAATAATATTTGTTGAACACTGCTGCAGATACACTTGTAAATTGAAGAGTACAAGGCGCAGCACTCAGAAAAGCTTATTCCAGCACACATTACCTTTTTGCAAGGAAAAAATAAAAAGCAACAGGATGAAGATGAAAGGAATAAACTGTGCTGAGCATTCATGGGCCATGTGAGACAACTTTAACACTAATGCCGTGATTTCCACAGGTCTGACCAAGAAAACTGACTTTCAGCAAGAAGATAAGACTCTGAGATGCATTTCTTAGAGACTAGATGGCTCATTCTGTGCCTGCTGTCCCTCAAACAATCTCAGCCATCAACTAGACTTTCACTATTGAAACAACTTTCTTGGCAGTAGTTTCACACCAGAAAATGAAGTCGGCATCAAGCACAGAGAAAGTATTCTCTTTGTTGATATATTGAGTTATGAGTTAATCAGCTTAGTACCCATTCATCTTTTCTAATACACTGAATTTAAGTTTCTCAACAGCTCCTGTCAAAATATATTTTACTGCTTGATGTATTTATTAACTCTGCCTGCACTGCATAGTTAAAAACTCCAAATGATACTTTTTCTCCTTCTTCCACAGAGAAACCGAGAGTCTAATACTGCAATGAGGCCTCTGAAGTTGGAGAAGAGAGGAGGATTTCATCCAGTTCTGGTTTAATCCAGTCAGAGGTGCTTGGCATACAATTTACACAATCCACCAAAGCCTAATACTCCACCAGTATATCAAATATTACCTACTATAGACAAAAGAAAAAGTAGGTATCAAAAGTTACCTAGTAGAAGTGTTCTAAAATCTAGCAGTGATGTTTCAACCAGTGTTCCAACAATTCAATTGGAGGAGGAATAACCAAGAGTCTATTTAAACAACTAAGATTTCCTTGTCTTTCTGGCACTGAAGAAACAGCATAAGCACATTTATGTCAGAGTCTGAACAAAGATCTTTATCTAAAAGAAAAAGATCTATTCAAGTATCCTGTTGACTTTCATGGCACACCGTTATGCCTTACAGTCCTTCCTATCTATTATTGCCTTCCATATTTACAATAAAAAAAACTAAACAAAAACAAACTTTGAGTCTTTTAGTTCAAACTCCACGTGATAAAAAAAAAAATGCAATTTTACGCTGTTCCCTATTTGTTAAAAAAAAATTTCATTCAACGTTATTTTAGTTTAACACATTTCAGTGATCTATAGACCACAAGGAATCCCACTCTTCTTTTTAGCAACATTAAGAGACATGGCTTTGTAAAGTCAACATTTGCAACTATAGTTTTAAACCACATACCACTCTTCGAGCCACCTCACAATTACAGAGCCTAAGTAAAATTTTAGAATAGTTTGTAGTTTAAAAAGCAGTTATAAACCATGTGTTTCGAATTAGCTGGTGAGTGTGTCAGCAGCGACAGTTACCATACCTTATAATAAGCTCTCCTTTGATTTTTAGGTTTTCATAAAAGAAGATGACATTCTCCTACCACAACAAACACAGAAATATTTACTGGAGTTCTCTTTTAGCTAAGACTTAAGTATAGAAGCAATTTGAAATCGAAACGCCACCCACACCTAGCTCAGTAAGAAGGCTCTGCTTTTTTATAGCAAGGCTTTTTCAGCCACGAGCTCCAGATGGCCAGATCTGTCACAAAGTCCTAACCCAAAAATTCTAACAAAGGGAAACAGCATAGGCCTCCAAGGGGAATTTCCACAGGGCTCTGGCAATTTTCAGCATCTCTATGCTAAAACATAAACTCGGGGTCAGGAAGAGACAGGAGCAAGGTTCCCATGCACTCACGCTGAAACAAGCACCAAGTGCTAGGGCTGCATTTGAACCCTCCAGATAACACTCACAATTACACCAGGGGTATGAAACCCTTGCTCGTATTGTCAGAAATTCAGCTCACAGGAGTAGCTTTTCTACCATCTTTTTCCTTTAAGCAAAAAATCACAAGAATCAGTATTTGCCAGCCTTTGGTTCTTCTTTCTGCTATCACTTTCATTCTTTCTCTCATTTTCCTTAGCATTCTCAATTAACAGTAATTAGTTAGCACTACTTTAAATTCCCTCCAATTGCTCTTCTCATGCACTAATGGAGTCAATTCACTTCATCCCATCTTCACCAGCTGTTGCTTTGATTCAGAGATTCTAGGTCCCCATTTTAGAACATCTATTGCTTAATCTTGGCTGGCAACTGACACCCCATTTGCTACTTTCAAAGGAAATTAGAAAAATCTCTCTTCTTGACCATTCCAATTCCACGTGGAGCAGAGCTCTGGTACCAGGGTTCATTTCTGCTCAGCTGTGTCTAAACACACTGGCAGGATACTAAAAGTCAGTGCTTATCAAAGACTGTATACCATGCTAGACTAAAAAGAACAGCAGTAAAATGTAAATTGTAGATACACCTTTAACATAAATTTTACATAAAATATAATTTAATTATTTCAAGTTTAATTAAGAGCATAATTTGATTTCCTTCCTTCTCTTTCTGAATGCACAGAAGTGTTCAGTAATAGGGTAACAGCAAAGTAATTATTTCCTTCTCTCATACTATGCAGTGGGAAAACATCAGAATCAGAGTTTGTTTGAGTATAAAAACAAACCTGAGTTGGAAAGCGTAGAAGGAAATTTTATAAGGTACTTAGAGGCTTTACATTGTAAATCATCACTATATATGTTCCCCTGCGCATTGAAACTCAGTGGAAAATTCACCATTCAGGGAAAACAACTGTAAGATATTATTTATAGTATTAGCTCATAGTGCAGAATCATTTAATCTAATTGCCCTAAGGATAAAAAGTGTACTCCCATTTTCCATAATTACAAACTCTCTCATGTTCAGCACTTTGACACACTTGAAAAGAAAAGGTTGATTAGCTTGCCACTGGAGTGAATAAAGTAACAGCTGAATTGATGGAGCATCAGCTAGGATAGACCTTCACAGGCAAGCAGCTGCTCTTTCAATAATGCCAATCAGGAAAAAAAAACCAAGAAAACCCAAAAAAACACCACCAAATTTAAACACGAGGATAAAGAGGTGTGCTAAGACAGATGGAAAACCTTTTCTCCTATTCATATTCTCCATTTTTATTTTCCTGGTGAGCACAGAAACCTGTTTGATCAACAATACTACATGGCTAATACAGCAGAAGGGTACCTCCTGCGTAGACCTTCCTGCTTTGTTATTCACATTAGCAACTGTGACGTTATTAGATGCAGAATAAAGCCCAAAGCCGTGTAAATCAGCCTATTTGATTTGTAAGAAGCAGCAGTAATTTACAGAAGGGAAGGGACAGCGAAAAAGGGAGGGGGAAAAGGACAAAGCCACTCTTGATTTTCAAGAGTAAAACACTTCAGTACACAGGCTAATATTAAGCCAGAGAGATTTATTTTCTGTTCTGGTAGACTGGGAATATAATATACCCTCCGATGCCCACACATACACCGCAGGTTTAGAAGACTTGTTTCAGGCCAATAGTCTGAGGTCTGGACAAAAAGAAAAAAAATGTTTTTGCTGAAAATCTCATCTTTCTCAGACTGAGGCAAATTTTAGACATGTTCAATGGACTTCAACTCAAAAACCTCCCCACAGAGAGGTTCAGCCAATGCTTCTTCCCCAACTACTGTGCCTGCACAACCTTGCAGCTCATCACAGCCTGATCCTTTTCCCTCTCACAGGATGTCACCTATTTCCATTTCAAGGCAGACTTTATCAGTTTTGATCACTTCCTTTTACTGTAAGTAAAAAAAATTACTATTTTTTTAAACCAACAATGATCTTTCCCCAGCACTGTACACAAGAGCCAAAAATGCAGCCATTGATTTTCTGCTTATTTCAACAACATCTGAGGAATCTTGTTAGAGCTGCACATTAGTATGATGGAAAACAAGATGCCTGCCTTTTACCAGGAGCCTATGACACAGCTGTTGCCTTATTTTCCTTCAACTGGTGCAAAACAGGATCTCTGTAGCTGAGGATGATCACACCACCTTCCAATCCAGACTACAATCCATCTAAGTTTTAGCAAACCTGGTAAGAGTGTCCACATCCCATTCAACAGCTCAGTGCTGTCAGTTGGTAGGGAAATACACCCAGTAGACCATCAGGAGACTGACTTGGGCACAGGCCCAAGGTTGGGTCCTCCAAAGTAATGTAAGATAGTGGCAGAGGGGAGCAGTAGGCAGAGCCTTGGTGATGCAGCCAGCAAGTCCATCCCCTGTCCTGGCAACACATTAACCATGGAACACCAGGCTGATTTTGGTACTCCAGGGCATACCAAACCAAACTAACATGGACCAATACCAGCTGTACACACCACAAACACCTGTAGTTGCACACAAACAACAGGTGTAACTTTAGTTTGCCTAAAGAAGGGAAGTAACTCATGACTTAATTTGCCTCAAGAAGGGAATTAAAACAGCAAACTCCTATTGGGAGCAGGTTCTTGTCAGCTAAAGTGAAGATACACATAAATCAAGGCTGGGAAGCAAATACCACCTTGCTTTTCAGAAAAGCAGCTTGGCTTGGACGCCCCCTTGATTAGTCCCATTTTCCTTGAAATTACATCAGCCAGCTGGATGGCACATAACTATCACCTCCCCACCCATACTAGCATCAACTGGTAAATCCCAATTCCACAGCATTTACCAGTGAGTTTGTAACCAAAACAATTTCACTCCAAATACTGGGCTGCATTATGCAAGGCAGCCAACCAGCTCCTGTATGGTCACACGGGAGGACACAGACAGGCCTCCCACAGACCTATACCAAAGCAGTCTGCTGTAACATACACTGCAAGGATTTCAAATTTCTTGGGCATTTCTGTTTACAAAACCAATCATTTTACTGTCCCCTTGAAGGGAAGTACAGGAAGTGTTTTCCACTGTTTTATCAAAAACTGTATTTAATTAGCTGTTTATTTGCTAAGATAAATCAGCAATTGCATGCTTGATTTAATGACTGTCTAAACCGGCCAACTCCTTACGCTGAGTGTTTTTACTGCCAAACTATATGCTGAAGCCATATTCATAGCCATATTCTGCACCAGAAGTTCCAGGTTTTTCCCTGCACTGCCAACCCAACTGCATTACATGAGCCTGTGGCCACTGGCAGGGAAAGCAGTTTCATGGCACACCAGAAGTGCTGGTGTGCAAGCTATCTGTGTTTCAACATGGACCTTCTGAAGCTTTGCTGTCCCTGAGGCTGGGCTTGTAAAAATTAGGATTTATTCCACTTCCCCAGTTCAAATGGAGTAGCAAGGTCAGACAGCTGAACAGTAAGGGAAGAGAGGTGCAACCTGATTTGCCATGCTTGGCTTCTGTCAGAGTTTAACCAGAGGGCACAAAATTATTTAAAATCCCAGTTTACTATTTCAACTATGCAGTAGTATATTTGAATTGAGCTCTTGCATATATATGAAAATGAAGGGCTGGTGGGACAGCGAGGACATGGGGGAGGAGGAGAAAACAGTCGTTCCCTTTCTGCACTGAAATATCCAGACTCTCAATATTTTTACAGAAAATTGAATTAGTTTCTGTACCTAATACAGGGTGTGTCTGAAACACAGGGAAGTTCACTGGTCAAACACACGTGTTTAGTTCATGTCAGCTTTGACCAAATTTTACATAAAAGAAATATTTTTCCACAGAACAAGAAATGCTTTGAGTATGCTGCTGCACCATGAGAACAGCATGCTATAAGAGGACTCCCCTAATAACACTATAATTCATCTTCCACCTCAATGGAACACTGCAAAACAATTATTCCTCATTTTTAAAACACGGACTGTGGTTAAACATGGGTCCTTACAATCATCCATAGTTATTTCAGAAAAAACAGGCCCAGGGTACAGGTTAAGTGAGATACTCAGAAGACAAGACTCTATAACCCCATTAGAGGAACAATGATCAATATAACTTGGTTCTTCCTGTACAGATGGGAATATACTATTAGTCACTTTTCTCCTTTCCTTTTTTAATTTATTATTTAAATAGGATGTTTTTGGGGGACTGTCCCAGTGAGTGGCAGAGCACTGATTTGCTCCATTAAAAATGCCAGTGACTTCCTGGTCTCACATGTCCTCCCGCAACAGGGCTGTACTGGTTGCAGGGGTTTCCTGGGGCAGAGAA
The DNA here is from genome assembly GCF_001715985.3 of Manacus vitellinus. NCBI lineage: Eukaryota > Metazoa > Chordata > Aves > Passeriformes > Pipridae > Manacus > Manacus vitellinus. Next base: position 4,925,469 of record NW_021939471.1, on the reverse strand, counting down.
GGGGAGAGTGCTGCTCTTATGATTTCACATGGAAAAATGTTTAGCACATAGTGTTTTATGTCTCTGCCTCAGAAAACACACTCCTGCTCAGCAAATGGAAAATCTTGCTTTTTTTTTGCAGCCTTAAGAAGCATCACCCTGAAGTCAAAAGGTAGGAATAAGTAATTTCCTCCCAGTGCAGTAACAGCAGAGATATGGCAAGTCAAGTTTTGACTTCCACAATATGTGTTTATTGTTACCACATGCTCATGCAGGGACTTCTCTCACTGCAAATAATTTTATTGCAGATGTATCAGTGCCTTCCAAATAAGCTTGTTCTACTTTGCTAACTGGAGAGTGAAAAATAAATTTATTCCTTTATTCTAAAGTAAAGAAACATGTTCCAGCACTCAGGGGGAGAAAAACAGTGAAGGAGGGTGTGCAGTTTCACATACTCACTTCATAGAAAGGGACATGCTTTAAAAGGTCTCACCTCACAGGACAACAGCGTAACCTTGCACAACTAAACTCCAGAATGCAGCACAAACCCAAGAGCTACGACATCTCACATAAAAAGATACATCTTGGAGTGATAAGACAGGTAAAGAGATGTCAGCCATACACTGCAGTGGAAGGCAACAGATTGCCAGAGGAAAAAATCCCAAGCACTCCACCAAATTCATATCACAGTACCATAGAAATAGAATGATAGGATGGCTTGCGTTGGAAGGGACCTTAAAGATCATTTAGGTTCAACCCCTCCACCATGCACAGGGACAGCTTCTTCTAGAGCAGGTTGCTCCACACCCCATCCAACCTGGCCTTGAACACTTCCAGGGATGGGGCATCCACAGCTTCTCTGGGCAACCTGTTACAGTGCCTCACCACCCTCACAGAAGAGAATTTTTTCCTAATATCTAATCTAAACCTACTCTCTTTCAGTTTGAAGCCATTCCCCCATTCCCCCCTCATCCTGTCACTACATGCTCTTGTCAACAGTCGCTCTCCATGTTTCTTATGGGTTCCCTTCAGGTACTGGAAGGCTGCAATTCGGTCACCCCAAAGCCTTTTCTTCTCCAGATCAAACAATCCCAGTTCTCTTAGCCTTTACTCACAGGAGAGATGCTCCATCCCTCTAATCATGTGGACTCGTTCCAACATGTCAGTGTCCTTCCTGTCAGCTGCATCCAGCTGAGTACTCCAGAGCTGGATGAAGCACTGCAGGTGGGGCTCATCAGAGCAGAGTAGAGGGGCAGTAGGAGTTTTCTCACATCCTCATAGCTATTTGTAAGCTGAAGTTAAGTTGCTAATCATCAGATTTGAAATCTAGGCTCTGTAACAAAAGCTAGAAGGCAGTGGGCCTACAAGTTTATCAGAGACAACAGTGACTGAACTGCAAATAAAATTATTTCAGTTATCTGGAAAATATCTGAAAGGCAATGTCAACACTATGTAATTACATAGTTATGCTGCTACTCTACTCAGAAGGAGTTACTGAATCTTTTTTAATTTTGCAAGTAACTCTTAAGTTCTCTTAACAAACCAAGTAGTTTGTTAAGAAGCTAAGAAGGCTTACGCAACTTAATTTCTGCCTCCCAGCTCTCTTTTCCAAACAAAATACCTGTCATGAACCCCCAGGCAAAGTAGGCACTGAAGCTTATCTGAGCTTCTGAGAGCTTGTTAGCTCAGGTACAACACTGAGCTAATGTGTGTATTCAGTGTATTAAATAGCATTTGCCAAGTTTGTGAATGAGACTTGTGGATATACGTCCAAAATTATCTTTCTATGAATGGTCAAAGCAGGAAATGAAAGCCTTCTTCAGACTGCTCAAATACGAGGCTTCAGTTCAGCCCACGTGGACTATTTCCAGGGACAATGTAATGCACCTACATCCTTGGCTGGAATGCTGATGCTCAAGGAGGATGTCAACAGCACATGGGTTTTTTCATCCTGTGGATACATTCTCACTAAAAGTCATCTTGGAGTAATTATGATCAGTTGCAGCTTGAACTCCACAAGGTTAAGCAACTAAAAATCATTTCTTTAATATGTAAAACAGAAAGTGTGTATACAAAAAAAAATGCAGATTTGAACTAATTTACTGAAATAACCACAATTAAACTGTCTTTGTAGTTCGGACCTTTGTTTGTAAACCCCAATCCCAGCTCTCTTATCTGTTCAAAACATAAGTAAAAGATTATTCAGTGTGCTAGACAGTAAATATTAAGACTGTGTATTTCCTGATTCCTAACATGAAAAAGTTTATCTTTAATAACCCAAACTATATTAACTATAATGTACCCAGAGCTGAAAAAAGCAGCCTTTTGCATAATGTTGCCCATAAAAAGAGATGGAATGGAAAACGATCTGACGCTAAAGGTGGTACAATATCTGAAATTTTACTGAAGTTTCTTTAAGGTTTTAAACATTAGCCTTGTTTGTGCTGTATGTAAAATCACGACAAAGGCTCCTCGCAGAGCAGATGGGCATTTCCTGGTGTGCTCTAAATTGTTCAAGAAAAGAAAAGAAGAAGAAAAAAAGACAACCATTAAACACAACGGGACACTTCCAATGAAAGGACAACAGCTGTTCTTAACTGCAATCTGAAATCCCAGATCTTAAGAGAGTACCACGCTGTCAGTGCAGGAAGGGCATAATGAAAATTCTGGTCCATGAACACGCAACGCATAAAACGGGATTTGTCTCATTTTTGACAGGGCCTCTACCTGCCCTCACTTTTCAGAGGCATTTAGAAAGCGAAATATAGCAGTGTCTCCTTTATAAGTACAAGTCATCCTTTTCAGTGAGTAAAAAAAGCCCCAAAATTCCAATGAAAAGAAAAATGAAGCTATTGGAACATTTTACTTTACGTGACAATGTGAATTAATTTTAAAAAAACACCCTCAGCATTTTATATCCTAAAAATACCAGTGGCATAATATGAATGCTAGACAGAACAATCCAGTTCCAGGAAAATGAGAGAAATAGGATCTGGCAAAATGTTACCGTTAATGTAGACTACTGAAGCCTTTACACACATCTCCAACATATATTAAGGTTTTGGGGTTTTTTTGCTTTTTTTCCCCAATTATCATTGGTCTAATAATCTAGCCAAACCCCAAACTTTTTTGTGCTTACAAATAAACACAGACTATAACAAATACACTCATATGCAAAAAAAAGAAGAGAGAAAGAGATCACCATAGATAACTAAAAACATTTGACTCTCGATCCCCAACATGACTGAAGTCAAATGTGAAGTATGCTGTGTACAGAGGTATGAGTAAATATTTGAAAACAGTTCTGAAAATGAAGTTATTTTGTGGAGGCTCTAAGCCAGCAGTTAATTCATGAAGGGTGCTTCAAGATTATTTTCCTTTGTACGCCATGACAACAATTATAGAGTTACAGAAGCATCTGGAACAGATCTCGAGTTAAGTGTTTTCCTTACCAACTCACTACATTTTAAAGGTACCCAAAGCCTTACGTTTTTGCAAGTTTCCTCAAGAAGCCCACTGGACACAGGAATGTTGGCTAGGACCACACCCAGCTCTTCCAAAGGAAAAACTGATGGATGAGCAGGCTCTAGCAGACCCAGGTGGGCCCTGCCCAGAGAGGAGACAGAACTGGCAGCGGGACCTCAGGAGCTGTGGCTGACAGCACTGCCAACTGGCATAGCTGTGGACACTTCAGTGGTTTGTAAGCCAGTGGATCTGGTGCTTTTGAATAATTTTGTCATGGCAGAATATGCTTCTGTATCTTCTAAAAGACAGAGAGATGCAGAAGATCGAGACCAGCAGCAGCCAGTACTCTCCATCCCCTGGGGTATTTTGGGAGACAGTGTTGTCTTGATGCTTTTTATATCTCCTATAGTCTCTATATATACTCCTTCTTAGCCTAGGAAGTGTTTAAATGCCACAAGAGCATAGAAATCCACCCTGACTCCACATAGCCTGTGTGCAAGCAGCTCTGGCAGCTCCACCCCACCTGTGCGACAGCTCTGCTGCTACAATATGGCATTGTACATTCTCATCTTGGACATCCCATGTCCCAGACACTCACAGAAGAATGACAGCACCAGTGCCATAGAAAAAGGATTTAAAGGGCCTTTTCATTCCTTAATTTAGACAGCGCTACTTAGAGGCCTGAAGGAAAGGCTCATTCCACCAAACTTTGGAATCCAGTCTGAATGTCACTCCAGACCATTCTAAAAATTAAAATAAAGTACAACATTCATCTATACACTGCTTTTTCAGTCTGTGTATACTTCTTGGATGTTGGGTGCATTTTTGGAGCCTCCTTACAGCCACACATCCTGCTATAAATCATTTCCTGTATTATTCTGTGTTATTATAAATTTTCATGCAATCTAATACCAGCAGCAAACAAGCAACTACTGTTCTTGTCAATAAGACTACATCCACCTCTGGAGCACTGGGGTGAGATGGTTGCATTATGTGCTGTCCAAACCCACTAAAACAGCCCTGCTCAAATTTCAGGGAAAAGCTAAATTTATTGTCGTATGCAAGAGAAATCTTGCTTCATACCCTAAGCATTCAAGTCAGCAAATCACTTCCAAAATGCTCTTCAGAGAATGAGACGGCCATTTCAATACAGCCACATGATAACTGCCCTCCTCAAAACTCTTATTTTCTCAAAAGGACTTCTGAGGTCTCCTACCAAGTGTAAAATACAGGAAACTGTGAATCCCATGGGTGGTGTGAGAGCAGACTGCAACAGAAGAGGCTCTTCTCAGGCACAAAGTCTTTTGACTCTTGAAGCAAGTGTGATGCTTCATCCTCTTTTCATCTCTATGCTTGAGGGACTTACATTCAGGGATACACCATATCCAGTGCTGCCTCGCTAGAGAGGTTAAGAGAGCAATAATCCTGACCCCTGCCAAAATAAGACTTCAATGTTCTCTGTAGGTTTTTTTTTTTCATCCCCTTTCTCTTTCAACTAATTCCTAGCATGGGTTTAACAATTAGGTACTGACAGGCCTCCCTAATTGCTATTTATGATCTCTATCAGTCACAGATTTTGCCAACCAACCTCTGAAGCGATCATTTTCCCTCAACTATATATCTCTTCTGAAAGCAGCACTCAGCTGAGCCACATGAACAAGTCCAAAGACTGAGTCTCTGGAAACGTAAAGAATTATTAGGAATAAGAACAGAGTGTCTCTAAAAAGAAGACATTGCAAGATGAGCAATATCATGGAGCGGGTGGTTAAAAAAAAAAAACAAACAAAAAAAACAAAGGCAAATGAAGATTAGGAAAGTACAAACTGAAACGGAAATGTTAAAATAAACATACTGGGGCAATGAAGGACACTTAAGCATATCACAGGCTCTCACCCCACCACCCCCTTCCTCAACAAATAAAGACAGCTACTATGTATCTTACAACTCTGCTATCTATGGGGAAAAGCTTAGTTTTACATATAGTTAAAAACTATCGTTCACAGCTGAGGCTTTATCATACACTTCAGACAAAAATATTTGCTTTACATCACAGAAGAAAAAAGAGTTACTGTAATCTTGGTGTTTCCAAAGCATGCAATCCTGGAACACCAGCAAAAAAAAAAAAGAAAAAGATAGAAGCAAAAATATAACTTCTATATTCACCACTTACTTCAGCTCAAAACTTGAAAAGGAAACAGTAAACACTATCTATTGTCAGAGTAATTGCAGATATCCACAAGTTAATGATTTGTCCCAATAATTATCTATGTGACAATCCTTGAAATGGGGAACATGAATAAGTTCCTCATTCTTACATTTTAACAAATATATCTGTGCTTGTATTCCATTTAAGGCAAGTTGGATTTCTGGAGTTGCCTGTAAAAGTTTAAGTTTCTCTAAATTTGAAAGCTTTACATGCAAACTATTGTTTCTTCAGGAATGTCTGATTTAAAAGAACTAATAACAAGTAAATAAAATATACAGCAAAACTGCCCAAGTGGAATTCAATAGACGTCTGATAAAAGCCTTCTCCAGATTTTTACTGTGCTCCTAGTTACTCACCATAAAAACTTCAGTGCATAGCTAAAACAAATGCATGTTGACCAAACCCTCATTTGCTTGTATCTTGCCATTAGCAATACAGCTGCCACTTTTATTTTGTGCCTCAAAATAACCTGTGATTCTTCTAGAGCGAGCAGGTCAGGCATCTCAGAACACAAAGGGGAGCAAAAAGCCACATGCCACCCCACCTCCCAGGGACAGAGAGCTGCTAGTAGCCAGGAACCGATGTTAAGATAGGAAATGCATGAAAGCACCTATTCTGCAATCCCTTAAAGCAAATCTGTTACTGGTAGGAAAGTGATACAGCATTATGGTTACAAATATGTGGTACGATAATCTACTTGATTTCCCATTGCATTCACTTCAAAGACACCAGCAGCTGCCTTTGTCACCGGTGAAAATCAATGTGAAACAGCAAGATAGACAGCTTGGCTTGCTCTCATGACCAGTCTACCCACAAGGTAAGCAAAGCAGCAATTACATCAACTGAAAGAGTAATTACATTAACTGAGAGAGCAGAACAGAAATGAGAGGACTGCACAAACCAAGCAGCAAACTGTTTGAACACTGAAATGTCATACTCTGCCCTATCAAGTCAGAGACAAGTTTGATCCTGCCTTGCAGATAAAGACAAAACCAGCAAGATTAACAAAACATCAAAAAAACCCAACAACCCAACAATTAAAAAGCTTGGTAAACTTCCTATTACAACTATGCAAATAGCCACAGACTATGAAAAACAAGCATTCCAGAAGACCTAGAAAAGTAACACTTTATTATATGGTGCCACAACAACAGTGTATTTAGAGAGGAACAAACTACTAAAATAAAATCTCTTTAATCAAATTTTACCAGGTGTAACTCTATCCAAAATCACCTGATCAGAAATTTTCTCCCAGAAATTCAGCTTGGCTACCCATTCAAACTGTGGCCATGGCCTTACTCTAGTTTCCAAAGATCATTAAAAAAAAAAAACAAATAAAAGAAAAAAACCCAAACAAAACAAAACACCAAAACAACCCTGTCCAAACCCTGCAATTAAGTGTTAACTGGCGTCACTGAAAGAGTCAGTCACTCTCACAGACACTCTTGAGGAAACACAGAGCAGATGATTAGGTGTTCCCTCCCTCCGTCCCTCCTCTTTGAGATTAGGGCTAAGAAAACACGTGAACAGGTTTTTCACTCCCATGTTTCCTTCAATGACCATATATGGAAAAAAACTCCAGGTATGGATTTCCTTCATGGCATTATATACTTCTCTCTTTCCTTCTGTTTTCGTTTGCTCACCAAGCCTGCTATTTAAATGGGATGGGTGGCATTCTGAAGAACACCCTCCCTGTATGAATCCATCACACTGGAACACACGCATGTAATTTTATTTCTAGACACACTTTTTAGGTTGTATGCATTAGTTTCCCTATAAAAAGTCTAGAGTTTTACTTTGCTCGGGATTACACAACAGGAACGAAAAGTCTGTCCCCAAAGCACACTTAAATGGTGCAGTGGGCTCACCCACAATCAATACTTCTGAAGAGGCCATGGCTCAATGGAGATTTACACATCAAAGAAAAGTAGGTATGTACATTTCCACAAATCAATGTAGGGTTTCTGACCCTCATGGCAGAAAAAAATACCACAAATTGCAATTTGTCTCACAGCATCTCTTCATTAAAGTTCCTGAGCAGCTAAAAAAAACCACCTTGAAGATTGCAAGGTCCCTGTGGAAGTGCAGCAGCCTCCCCAGACATGTCTGAACCCTGCTTTTAGCAGTGGCTTGCTGCTGCCAGAGCAGTCAACCCTAGAATTAGCTGCAAGCTCCAAGGATGGGATGATGCCAGCTCTGTCCCAAACCCCACTCCTGGTCTGTACTGACCAGTTTGGCAGGCAAGCACCCCACTGGTGAACAGCCTAGGCTTGGCTCCAGCAGGACTGTAGGGCCACCCTGTGCACTCACCTCATGGTCTGTTAACCAGCATTCAAGGACCAGCTCCATGCTCACACAGTGAACAACTGGACTGGCATGAATCCTTAGGTACAGCACAGTGCACTACATATTAAAGGGGATAAAAAGTTGTTCAGGCTTGTCAGAGATGGCATAAGGCAGCCTACATAGCACTTATTTTATACACCTACAATACTTTCCAAATATCTTTTAAAGATGGTGAGAAGTTTACCAATTTTAGCAGAGACTAAAGTGACTCTCTTGATTCTGCAATTCCTATAAGCATCTACAGGCAGATGGAAAGGGAAGCAAGGTCACCATAAAGTAAGACCATTTTATATTTTTACAGTTTGAAAATACCATATCGGTAAAAGAAACAATAACAAAGATTATTTCCTAATCTTCTATTTTTAAAGATATTTTGTCTACTTAGCAGGTGTCAGAAGACAAAATTTTCATACAGGAGACATAACAAATAAAGAAAATTTGTGGAGAGATGGTATATGTCCAAGACAAATTAGGCTTATATTTTTCTTGATTTGGGATTCTATCCAAACTTGCAAGGAAAGTCTACTGCTATAGTGCAGTCAAGATCTCCTGACATAAAAGTCAACATTTTCTCACTTCAATCTCCTGCTCTTGGGCTCTATCTCAAAGAAGTTCTTGCTGTGAGATAGCAGCCTGACCATACAATTATTGTCATTAGTGATGAATGATGTTTATGTAACATATTTCTGTCAAGTTAAAACAAGTTAATACACACAAGAATGATTGTTGACCACTTTTGTTATGGAAAATCATCTCTCAACAGAGGTGGAAAAATGTCAAGATCAATATGATACTATGTACTTCATTCAAGGTGTAACCAAGTACATAGTACTGTCTTTCAGAATATCAGACAAACTTTAACTCTCAGATTTTACTTTTAAAATATTCCATCATTTGACAGTAAATTTTATGCATCTGAACAGAATTAGCAGAGCAGAAAGTTCTTTTAGCAAGGAACTGTGTCAATTTAGCAAGCAACTGTGCTTGCTAAACAAAACTGTGAAGAAAGAAAACCTGAATATAGCCAGAGTTCAGATCCAAGAGGTCCAAGAACTACCAGAAGCTTATTTGATCTGATTAACACACTATCTGCATTTCAGCCCAACACATGTGGAAATGTTACAGATGAAGTCTTAAGGCAAAAATCAGAACAAAATAATTTCCAGAACTATTTCCACACATAATTTCCTTTTAACCTAAAAGCTAACACTGAAGGAAGATGAAAAATATCTGACAAGATAAAATGATCACTGCAACATACAGACCTTGAAGCCCAGGTACCTCATTTTCAGCCATAGTATCCACATCTGCAATCAACATTTTGTCCTATTATGCACAGGGCTTAACCACGTTCCTTTACTCTCAATAGCTCTGACCAATAATTCTGCTATATATTTTAGCCTTAAAATTTGCATTGCATATTTATGGTGAGCTCATTTCAACCCAGCACAGAGAAGAGAAGATCAAGCTTTTTTTTTTTCCTACAGTTACCATTCAGACACATCCAATATGTTTCTACATTCATCATGAGGGTTTTTTATTTTTTGAGGGGTTTTTTGGGTGTTTTTTTTTTGCATTGCACAAAGATAAATTAAGAGTTTCAGATATCAAAAGTAACACTATATGAGTCAGACATATTTAACATCTAGAGGTTTCCACAAGGCAGTCTGGACTTCGAAAGGAAGAGATTTCCTTGAAAACACACTGCTTACTTTCCCATGCAGTAATAATGGCTACTTTTAATAATTAGGGGAAGATGTTCTGAAATGCACATACCAGAACCTAAGTGCATGAAAGAGTATCTCATTCTGCCTTCATTTTAGAATATAGATGAACTAACAAAAATTCATTTTGTGGGAGTGGTGGTGTGATTTTCATTTTGCTTGCTTTAATCAACACAGCTTTTGAGAAGGGAGACAGCTGGTACCATCTGTTCCAGGACAGAATGAAAACTAAAACTTCTTCGCTGTACTTACATGTGAGGACTGAGTTCATAAAAGTTTCGGTTTCTGTATTCCTCCACTTTCTCTGGAGTATAAATGGGTAGAGATCTGTAGGGGTTTATTGATATCACCACGCTGCCAATGTATGTCTGTTGAAGGAAAAAAAAGTTATCGTGAATTTTTCTCTTTAACATACTTTTGCTGCTTATATGTTGTTTGCCCATTTAATGCTTCTGAAAAAAAACCAAAAATGAAACCAAAAAACCACCCCAAAAAACCCTGAACAAACAAACAAACAAACAAAAAAGCACCTAACTGTAGCAATAAATAAATATGTGCACACACTCAGAAATGTCTTTTAAATCTTTCTCAAAAACCACCGTTGGGGTACCAAGAAGCTATTTCTACATAACTGAAAGCCTCTTATGAACATTTTTTAAAAGAAAGCCCAATAGTACTATATTTCTGTGACTAATTCAGTTGGGGGAGGGAAAGGAAAAAGGACACAGATGCTCACGAAGAACTCACTCCATCTGCATGGCAAATGTCACACGAGTTTTGCTGCAGCCCTTGGGCACTCACACAAAACCACGTAAGGCAATGCCGGAGTTGGACTGTGCTCCCCTTCCCAAGGAGGAACTTTATGACACTTCGCCAAAGCCTTGAGCACAGAACAGCTTCACAGATAAGAAACCTGAAGGTTAATAGCCTCTGACAGGTCTCCATCAAAGGAGAGATTTACTGTCAGGGTTCAAGTCTGACAAAGTCCTACCATGACGCGAAGCATAAATTTTGTGTCCAGATTCTAAACATACTCACCATTACCAGTGGAAAGCAGAGGGAGCTTTTTGTTTTACTCTGTTAGATCCCATCTGCTACTGAGCTGAATGAAGACCAGTTCTGTGCACCACAACTACCATGCCTGCACATGACACAATTAACTTGTCTTTGTTGAGCCTACTGCTGGGTGTCCCACAGCTCTCTAGGCCTCCCTCCAGCTGCAAAGGCTGCACCCAAATACACCAGAGGGGCAAAAAATGCCAAAACCCCATTCCATCCTGCCTGCAGATACTGACCAAAGATTAATAAAACCTCAGATGTTTGGTATCTCTTTCCACAACCATGAAATAAATAATTAACACCTGATGAAACACAATTTTCCGATAACCTGGGAGATGTAAAGCCGTGCACAAAAAGCCACAGGTTCCCACTACTTGGATTACATTTACACTAATGACAGGGAAAAAAAAATAGTTTTTACAATGATCTAGGATTTTAAATTACTTCTGTGCAGTGATATTTTAGTACCTCGCAATCACTATGTGGATTTCACCCCTCAACATTTCTTAGAGGAAAGTGCTGTAATTTGCACATGTAAACAGGAGGAGAGGCATGAGGAGCCCAAGTTTCTGAGCAACAGGTTCAGTAGAGCACCAAACTACTGCCAGAGCTGAAGTCACAAATCAAAAATATTAATTGCTGCAACCCTTCCCTATCTAACTTTCAAGCCTAAAGCAATTTCATGCTAAATGCTAACTAAATTTGGTCCTAAGCAGAAAGCAAGGAGAGCAATATTTCCTATTTTCCATAGCATGTATATGGGCAGGCAAGCCATATGAGCTCACGTGGCATTTTCTGTCCCAAACTGAGTGGAACAAACTAGACCCCAGTGATAAAACAAGTGGTATGAGGTCTCCAAAGACTCTCGTAGTTCATCCTTGTAATGTTTACCATTCACAGGATGAATCAGAAGCAGCCACTGCTGACAACTCGTTGTACCATGCTGCTACCATGAAACACAGCACTTCACCCACTGGGCTCAAGCCTCACCATTTCCAAACACCTCCTCTCCCTTTAACTGGACAGCACCTTCTGCAAAGCATTTCCTGACATGAATTCAAGCCCAGAACAGAGCCAATACCCTAGGACAGGCTGGTTTCACCCCAAAGGCCCGTGCTGAGTGCCGTGAGGGGGAGCAAGCGTGGAGCTGCCTCGCACCTCGGCAGCCAGGCTGCAACCCAACAGAGGGACAGCTCCAATCTGCCTCACACCACAACTCGGGAGGGTAGCACCCTCAAAGGCATTCAGATACAGACAGTTGAGATCAACTCCAAAATAATTAAGATTTTTGCTTGTCTTAAACACAAACCGCAGCGTGTGCTTATGTATACGTTCTTCAAACAAAGAAAAAATTGTTCTAGTTTTGTGGTCATCCTCCCCCTACGGAGGAAAGCGCTTTCCAACTATGTCTAATCTCTTTGGCTGAACAAGATGAAAATGCAGAAATTGCCTTTCTACAGTGTTTACTTTGCTCTCTCTGCACACATGCGGCCTTGGCAATTTGCAAGTCTACAGATTCTTGGCATGGGTAACAGATACCCAAAGCGTAAGAAGCTTTCTAGTCTTCCCAAGTGCATGGGTACCCCAATTAGGACTCTTTCCTGATAAAACATTAATATGTTAACTTGTTTCCTCCTAAATCTTAGGAATTTGTGAATTCAGCCTGTTGTGAAATCCGTTTTGGAAAGTATCAGCAGAAGAGAGATGAAGGCCAAATCCTGAAGATTGCATTTTGAAACATTAATTCTTCAGAACTCAAAGATTTGCCCCTATTTTGCTACCTTAATAGCATACAATTTAATTGCTAAGTTCCATGAAGTACCTTGAAATGTTAAGGTAAAGAACGATGAGTGAAAGTGAAAACTTTGATTTTTAATTTTAAATACAGGCATTCAAATGAGATTTATTTAGAACCATCTCTTCATAGCTAACTGTTGCTTAGACAATGTATTTTGGGAATTCAAGTCAGCTCTTTATTGTCAGATATGAACAAATACAGACCATTTCCTAAAATACCAATATTTCAAAAGGTTAAATGACCATATGGAATCAAAGACATACTCCTGTCCATCTTAAACACCAAGCCAAAGCATGCCAAGAAATCACTGGTTTTGCTGCAAAGCTGCTTACATCTCCTCTTCTAGAAATGCCAATCTCTCAAAGCTGATGCCTAATAGCTACTTGCTAATGGTGGTCTGAGAGATTCCACATAACAGGGATAAACAGATCCGGAAAATAGCTTTCCCACATAACATCTGTCTTCCCACCAGAACTCTATTATAAACAAACAAAATAAATGGCTTAAATCCTTGAGCAAGCGACAAGCACAGAAACATTCCATTGCTGAAAGCAGAACACCCAAGAGTAGTGGGAGACCATACCACAGTACCCCAGGGACAAAAGAGATTCTTTATTTTCCCTGTTTAAGGACAAAAATGAAACCCCAGAGGAGTGGTCTCATGATGATGAACGCACAGAATACAGTCAGGAGATTTGATTTCTTTCTTGATCTTGACATGGTCTCATTATGCAAGACTGGACAAGATCTGCTGTCTCCTCAAGTTTCGCTAACTAGACTTTTGATAATATTCCCTCCTTCTTTCCAGTTTCTACTTTATTGCAATAACTCGCAAAGGCAACTTTTGTCTCCTCGCTGTGTTTGTCCAGAACCCAAAGCAAAAGGGCCTCTCACTCGGCATTTATCAGTGCATCTGTCATGTCACATGGAGACATTGTGATGGGCTAACATTTCATCTGCAGAAAAGAGCATTCAAATTTTTATCATCTTAAATGACAATGCATTCTGCATTCCCCACCAAACAACGCATACCACTCGTTCCTATACCCCAAGCAGGAAGAAAATTCCAAATCCCAATTCAACTGGAAAAGCTGTTGATATTTGTTACACGTCATTTCTAAGTACTGTTGGAGATGCAACGACCAAGACACTTTGATGCCCCATTTTCTTCCCCTGGGACTGGAAGCCAATGTAATCACCTGGGGCAAGACACTAGGGCTACTTCAAGCTTAGAGGCACCTTGCAAGGCCTTCTGCATCTTTCTAACCCAAGCCAACCCTGACTCAAGAAGAGGCCTGAAACAGCAAGACAATACAAAGCTCTTATTGCTAATATACAGGCAGCAGCCTCTTCCCAGCCAAGGGCTGAGGAAAGTTCTTGCTAGAAACTGGACATTTTCAGCTGAGAGGTCGCAAAAACCTTACAGTGAGCCCAGTGTAAGGTCCCCAGAGACCTCCACAGCCAGGATGCACAAGCACTGCGGTGAAATCTCATACACGGGGAAGAGGCAGCACAGGCCAATCCAAGAAGAGGAGCTGTTGGAAGACCACTAGTACAGGTTATGGGAGAATATTTCACAACCTGGGATACAGTATAGTAAAAAAAGCTATTTTTTCTCCTGTCAAAGTTAGACTTGCAATGCCCCAAGGGCCCAGAAGAGACAAGATTACATGTGCAGAAGCCAGGGAACACTACTGACACTAGTTGAGGCTGCAGCACAGAAGCTGCACAGCTGGGGCTCTCGTAAAAGCCTGCTCTGTATCTTTAAAAGCTTTTCTGGATCTCTGGTACTCTCTGCAAAGCAACCTTATGCAGAGTTTAAAATCGTTAAGCATCTACACAGATTTGCTGCAAACCTTCTAGAACTGTACTCTACATCCCTTTTGTCAGTTCTGTTAAAGACAAACCCATGCTTCTAATCCTATGGTAGCGTGTAACAATCTAGAGAAACTGTTGCTGCACACAACTCAGTCCTGCTGTAATATGCCCATCTGCTAATGTACCCTTCAAGTGCACTAAATTCCCAAGAGACAATAAGGTTGCTTTATTTAATTATTTAAACACTGGAGCATGGAAATAGAAAACAAAGAAATTCTAGTAAAATAAGATTATTTAGGAAAATACTGATTCTTCCACTTATGCAGACCAATTTTAGTACTCCAGATATGTATAATGCACATTTCTTTAGCAATGATTATGTGGGTTCCTTTGACTTTGAATGGTTTCAGATCATGCTGCTAAAACAATTCATTGAAAAGAAAGACAATAAAGAACAAAGAGAAATGTGATTAGATTTTATTGGAATGAATCCAGAACCAAGGCTTACATAGCATTGTTTTCACTGGGGGGAGAGTGCTCTGTTTTGCTTTTGTGGGGTTTCTTAATGTGACATATGCAAAATTATATCTCTAACATAATACTCATTTTTCTTTGTATTTGCCTGAATTACTGCAGTTCTGGATCCAGCCAACTCATAAGCAGGTGTGCCGCTGCATGTCCAGAACAGCTGAGGCCAAGGAGATGGTAGAGTAAGCCTGTGCTTACATGTTCTAAGTTTTCTGAACAGTCTCAATCTCAAACAGAACCTGGCAAATTTAACACTGCCACTTTACTCCACAATGAAGTTTCCCACTTTAATAAACATTAGCAACTAGGTCAGTACTTTATTAAAATATCATCTATTATTTGAACAATCATGTTGTGTGCTCATATTTGTTTTACATTGTGGTTGGCCACAATAAAACAGCTAAATGCACTGTGTTTCTGGTTCATTGTGTTTTTCTTCATGTTGGAAACAGAAAGCTGCAAGAGATAATAGTTGAAAAGAGTAAGGAAAAGAGTAACATAAAGACTAAAAGCAAAACCATCTGAGCCCTTTACTATTTCTGGGGCTTTGATTTACTATATTCCTGTGTATGACAGTCTAGGTGTTTGTATTGCTTGGCAGAGAGGGAGGGGCTGGGTACTTGAAAAAGACAAACAAACAAACAAGAATTTCATCCTGTAACACTCCAGGGTTTGCCTGCACTGCTTCGTGACAGCACATACAAAAACTCTACCAGTGATTCAAGCCAAGAGCTGCACTTCCCCTTGAGCCAGTGCTGGGCTAATGCTCCTTGTGCTTCAGTGAGCCCGGAGCATGAGCAGGGCCTCCAGGTACCCTCTGCAAGAGACTTCACAGGCACAACACAACCCCAGCATCCCAAAGAGCAACAGTCAAATGGAAATAACAGGAACTAAAAGCTATTCTTCAGTAAACTACAAATACAAACTAGACTCTCATATGTAGTCTTTCTTTCTCTCTCTCTCTCTCTGTGTATATATATATATATACACACACATGTACATATATACATGGAAAAACCTCTCCTTCTCCTTGATACTGTTTTTCATCTTAGTTTGGATGTAGTCCTTCATAATTTTGTGTGTATAACTAAAGAAATATATAATTGGATTTCTGAATAGACACAGTCTATTCTCCATGATGATGAAAACTCTCTTGCTCAAGACCACCTTCCCAGAAAGAGCATTTTAGTCCCAGAAACACAGTGGACAAAGTCTGTTATGTTGTAATACCAAAAAAACCAATCCTGGTAAGCTAATACGTGCTTAATGCTGTTATTAACCACGACATGCAGCCTTGTAAAACCTGCATGGGAGAGCAAAGACTGTAAAAAAAACTACCTAGAAATAAGAAACTGAAGCAACAGTATCCGTAGTTCAAGCAAAACCACCTTACTGCTTGAGGAGACAAAATAACAGCCCTGTACCAAATACGTTAATGCCTGATATCATGACCCAAGAAACAAAGCTCACACAAGTCACACAAAGGCAGCAGCTACATCTATATCCCAAAGCAAACAATCACAACACAGGCAACCTATGTCAAAGAGGACAACACCACCACTAAAATACTCTCCAATATGGGCTTGATCCTGTAAGTCACTGTGCAAACAGCAGCAGTCTGAACAAGCTGTGGCCAACCCACACTGGCCAGGATCAAGCCCTGAATCACACTGCAACGTGTTTGAGATCCGAGCCCTGAAGTGAAGAGCAGATCATCTGCCAGAGAAAGACACCCACATGGCAAGTCGAAGCGAGTACTTGAAGTGGATGCATGAGCGCAGATTGTTGGGTTTCTCTTCTGAGTTTCTTCAGGGCACAGAAATCTCTTCCCTGCTCAGTGAATATTACTGCTAACCTCAAGATCATTATGACAGACTCTAGTGTTATTATTAATGAAGCAGACTAACCATCTCTGCTGGTCACCTCTCCGACTAAGTTGGGATGTTTTTATACAAACAAACAGAATTCCTACACAGGATGCAACTACAGGCAAACCTGTAAAGTAAGTGATGAGGAAGTCAACCCAAAGGTAACATGAGGAATTTTTCAAGACAGCATGTAAATACCCCTCAATACCAGTGCTTGCACACTTTTCAAAAGATAAAGACTTGTTTTCATAAGCAAGAAGTAGCTGGAGGTGGGACAGTGTCTGTGCCAAGAAACCACTGGTGAAAACATTAGTGAGAACACTCATTCTAAAATGTTTCATTATTTCTGTATGAATGAAATGGGGGTGGGGGGCTGATATACACCTCCTGTCATGTTGCAGGAGGTATAGGAGGCTAGAGGCTAACTTATAGTCTTCAGGGTGAAAATCATGTTTTTACAGCACTTGGACACTTTTGCTTTTATTTCTGTCATTTGTCAATCTTTCATTAATCTTTCTTTTGTGTTTTTGTTTCATATAATGTGCACTGAAACCACTAGGAAATGCCCCAAATGTTGTCATCACCTTAGTGAAGAAATACACAGTATTTCGAGACAGAGCCAACACTATAACAATCCCTGGGGCCCTACTGGAGGCATTTCCCACACCACCTCACTTTTTTTTAAAGGTTTCACATCAGAGGCAAAACAAAAAAAGAGTGTGTAGGGAAGGAGAAGATCCCTATACACAACCCACCAAATGCATACAATTTTCTGTGATCCTTAATAATGTTTTATTACCCCCTCTATGCAGACACTGCATGTGGCCCTACAAACCAGTGCCTCAAACACTGGGCTCAGCATCGTGGGAGCTGTACAAAAAGGAAACAAAGCACTGCCTTAAGATAAGTAATTCTCCTCCCACAGAGCACTTCAAGGCAAAAAGCAGCCAACCTGCTGCCTGTGAAAATCTGTACTCCTGACTCTGGGCAAGTTATAAAGTTTGTTTTACCAGAGCAGGCTGATTTGAAGGGCCAGAGGACCCACAGGATTTCTATCTAGGTAACAGGCAAAGCAAGATTTGCAGGGAGGTAGAATACTTCTTAGGCCACAAGCTATCACAGGAAAAGATGAGCCTTGGGCACACAAGCCCTTTTTCACATCTGAAGGAGAAGCAGCAGGCTTCAAGTTCCTAGCCTATGGCAGCTGCAACAATATTATTACTACAACTCAGTAGCTTCCCTCAAAGGGCAAAACTGTTGAAGCACTGATGGGAAAATTGCTCAAACTGACACAGGCATTCCCCAAGGGAGGAAGAGAAGGAGATGGGAGGAAACTCAGGTCCCCTGGGCTCCCATCACAGGCGGATGGATGGCTGCTCTGCTCCAGCTCTCAAACCATCCTGCCTTTAAGAAACTATTCAGTCACCACACCTGCCACTCCTCAAACTCCCAAAGGAAGACCAGCAGCCCAGGCTGGACTTGTTGGATAAACACAAGTAAAAACATGAAAGTACAAGAGAGCAGGGTCAGATCTGGCAGGAGGAAAGACTCTTCTGCATGTTGCTGCAGGAGCAGCAAAGCACAGAGCAGCTACCAACCAACACACACACAACTAGGACGTACCAAAACCACAGGGGACAACAACCCTCATCAAAACCCAACAAAGGACTCCACCTGGCCTCAACAACAGCATACTAGAGACATACATGACCATGCTGACACCAGAAGGTAATGAAATTGAGAAGAAAATTGAACTTCAACAATCACTCGGTCACTATTACCACAAAGATTTTCTCAGCAAGTTGCATTTGTGTTTCCCAATACCACAACACTGTTCTTACAGCAGCAATGGACTTATATGGAGAGATGATCACACAAGGTTGATGCAGACCAGGACAACTGGTCTCATTCACATAATTCTGTTCCCTACTCTATTCTTTCATAATGCAGCATCTGGAACAGTAGGTATGAGTGCAGCAGGAACAAAGTGACTATGCTTGACAGCAACTCAGTAAAGTCCTAAATACTGTAAGGTAGCTGAAAAAGGGATGAATCAATAATACAGACAGACACAGGGGAGTAAAGGCAAGTCAGAAACAAAAAGGCTGCCCCTAAAATATTAAAATAGAGATCAACAGGAAGTAGCTAAGTCTATGAAACAAGCACACCAGAAGAGCCATGCCAGCAGAAGGTGGCCACAAGGATGGTACCTCAAACAGATAAAACTGAGTTACTACACTGGAATGCCAAATATTTAATGTTTCAGTGATAAAACAACAAATGTTCAGTAACATAAGGCTGTTCCTGCTCAAAGCAGCCCACAAACTCCACGCACCAGAAAATACAAATTAAACGCTGACATCAGAGAAAGATTCTGTTCTGTTGTAAGAACAAAAAGCAAACAAACATTTTCTTGTAAGGAACAAAATGTTGACCTCTGCAAATTTGGGAAGACTTCAAGAATCAACATAACTGTGGGGAAAAATGTGCAGGGCAGCAGAATAAAGCTGTATCTGACCTCTAAAGGCTGACTCCCGTGAGCCTACGCAGCTCCACTCCCCTCCAGACTCCTCACACCTCCCTTGACACTTCCACACGCCTCACAAAGCAATAAAACCAGTACAAAAATAAGTTTCAGACTAACACATACACTACATTTTATCCCAAACCTCTACCATTCATAAGTCACTGCAAACGCACATATAGACAGATGCCCCTCTCCCATTTGTCTGCATCCCAAAATACAAAGGAAAAATTATTGCTGAGCTGGATTTAATGAGCATATTTCAGCCAATTTAGAAAAAAAATAATAAAAAAAAAGTTAAGGGAGGGAGTTCAACACAAGTAAAAAATTCATCACAAACTGAATTTTACAAATGTATTTAAAGTTTTCCATGAGGTCTGTAGGTCACACATTTTAACTGCACAAACTGCTCCCTGGAACCTTCAAATAATCAACATTGTGGGATTTTTTTTCTCCTTGCTAACTGCACTGCCCATGAGCCACTTTTTACTTTGTAAAGCTAACGAAAAACTCTCACGGGTTTTTGTCACCAACAGTTACAGAAAAGACCTTTTGTGGAACAGCGATGTAAATTTTATCAATGAAAAGTTTAGGAGTTGCTAACACAATATAATAAACAATTACAGCTTTCTAATGAGACTTTTCTTGGTCAGACATACCTCAGACATTTCCAGACATGACTAAACTCCAAGATTCCCATTTCCAATTAACACATGCTCCTTAACCAACGAGCCCTCCCCCCCCCAAGCCACTCAGCATGAGATTACTGCAGAATGTGATGGTCTTTAGTAGAATATTTGGCCAAACTCCAGCTCCACCAGCCTTCATGCTTATTTTTATAGGCACAGCCTCCAGCTTTGCACTCTGGTATGTAACACAACACCCAAGTCTATTAAACTTTCCATCAAATACACATAAAATTGAACAACAGGTAATCAAGCC
The DNA here is from genome assembly GCF_001715985.3 of Manacus vitellinus. NCBI lineage: Eukaryota > Metazoa > Chordata > Aves > Passeriformes > Pipridae > Manacus > Manacus vitellinus. The sequence continues at coordinate 4,905,212 of NW_021939471.1, read as the reverse complement.
ACAGTCTGTTCCCTAATAGTTAGGAATACACTTATTATCCTGTTTGCACCACGGCATGAAACTTAGCTAAGCTTCTAAAACAGCTTACAGTGAACGTGCCCAGGATGATACAAAGGGACCACCAGAGGATCCAGATCTGAATGCATTTGCAAGGGGAGCTCTTACAGAGTAGAATTTCAAAGAGATAAATGGAGCTGGCACTAAGATCTCCAACATCAAACATTCAGCATCAAACATAACTGTGAAAGAGACTCGAAAAAACAAAAACTCTTCTAGTGGAATGAGCCCAACTATCTTGTCATCTTTGGCTATGGGGAGAGATTTGGCATTGTTCACTGATGGCTTGATCTGACTCACATTTCTTAGAATCACAGAATAGTTTGGGTTGGACGGGATATTTAAAGGTCTCTAGAGTTCAACCCCCCTGCAATTAGCAGGGACATCAAGCAGAGCCCAGCCCCAAGCTGACTTCGAATGTTTCTGGGGATGGGGCACCTACCACCATACTGGGCAACCTGTTCCAGCGTTTCACCACCCTCACTATAAAAAAAATTTCTTCCTTATTATCTAGTCTAAATCTACCCTCTTTTAGTTTGAAACCAATATCCTTCATCCTATTGCAATAGGCTTTACTAAAAGGTTTGTCCCCATCCCTCTTATAAGTCCCCTTTATTGTTTTACCTACCAAGACTGGCTAACACAATCATGCAACATCTGGTCAACCAAAGCATTTTCAATGCTATCCATGTTACAGGTCTCATTCCTCACAAGAAACCCTTTTGAAGGTTATAACTGCAACTCCATTTTAAAACTAACATATGTAGCACAGATACACCCTTCAGTCTGCAGGAAACTGCTTAGAAACCGACATTGAGTAAGCCTGGTTTACTGCTGAGAAACATTTCAATCTGTTCACATGGCTTCAATTTGACTTTGTTCTTTAAACCTGGATACAACTTCTGGTAATACCTAGAATGAAGCACTGACATGAGGACTGAATTTAAGCCCACAGCTGAGCCATTAAAGGACAAATCCATTCCTACTGCCCTCTGAATGGATCCTGAGAGGTCAACTCCTGTATGTAGCTTGCTGGAGCTGCAGAAATCTGCAGTATGAGTTACTTAAGCACCAACCATAGCTCTTTAACAGTGCAATCGGCTTTCCCTGGGATAGCATGCAAACGACAGATTTTACAAAGTAAAACAAGCACTACTTCCAGGTGTAACAGAGGCTTCATTGTCCTCACCAGAGTCTAAAATTAGAAACACAAAGTGTAGTTGTCATGACTGAAACTGCGGAGAAGACAGTTGGTGGAAATCCGAAGAAGGTAGAGGAGAGTTTGTACTTGAAAATTAATGTGGCTGGTACAGTGAGCACCATTCCAAGTGTTACTATTTTACAAGTTTTCTAAAATATGCAACAGTGGCATGAAATTTGCAGGGCAGCAGAACTCAACTGATATGGAAAGGAGATAATATTCCTCAAGTGATTTGGTAAATAAAACCACGCAGCATCCCAAACCAAGTAACCTGCATACTTAGTAGCAGCATGAGGCACAGGCATAAACATCAATTCTTTCCACCATTGATGTAGTGAGTGTTTTAATACTTGTAAAGATCTGTAACATTTCGCCTTCATATTGGGCATTCACAAAAAATACTTGTAAGACCTTAAAAAAAATAAATAACATGATCAAACAAATCAGAAAGATTTAAGAAAAAGGGTAAACGGTAGAGCAACAAACTACAAGGGAATGATTCAAAAAAAAGTTTTGGTTTTGGCAGCAGTTCACACTTCTTAACAGAGCACAGTTAAGTACCAGGCTTTCCCACCTGCTAGGCAAAGGATCCTACATTGCAAGAGAAAAGTGATACCTCTGTCGCCTACCCAAGCACATAATACAGCTAATAACATTGCATGTCAGTGCCAGGCCCAGCCAAATCAGAAACTGGGGGAAATGCTTCACTGTCACCGTCTCAAAGAACTGTGTTTGAATACAGTTGTCAGCCAGCTCATAATAGCAGATAAAAATAAAACAGAATACCCATTTGTCATTCAAACAAATGTATTTCAAGGAAAATCTATCCAGTCTGAATTAAGCAGAAACTTGTAATTAAATACTTTGCAATCCATAGTAGTTTACAGTAAAAAAAACAACCTCAGAAATCCATATAACTTATAGCATTTTTGTATCCTTAATGCTTTAAGTAAAACTTTCAAATATGACCCAAAGAGTGGGCAGGGTGGTACTGTCTTCTTCAATCCCTAGGCAAATAGCTCCCTTCTCTTTTCCCTCATATTATCTTGAGCTAAAGTAGAACGAGATGATTCATTATCACCCACTTTTACTGTAGGCATCAGGAATATAGCATTAACCCTAAAACTGATGGGGAACATGTTAATTATACAAGCCACTAACTGAAAGAAAAAAAAGCCTCTGAGTCCCAGAAGGGGCAGCCACTGCAGCTGTTGAATATGGAGGACTTGCCAAAAGCAGGATGAAAGAGCGCAAAAGAGAAGTCTGATATCTATCTGCCTGTATCAACATCGAAGGGTTATCAATAAGGAACAGAACACATCTTTAAGGAACAAGGAAAATTTGACACAAAGTTTTACAAATGTAACTCTCAAAAGCATCATGAAGATTTTTTTTTTTTTTTAAAGCATTGTGGAAGAAATCTTTCCACAAATACACATTGTTGTGGTTTCTTCTCCAAGGTTTTAATGGATACTGAGAGTCCTTATTTTAATTTTCTGTTTAATTTATTTGTCAGTCTAAACTGAAGGAGCAAATCAGTGGAGGTGAGTGGAGGAGCAGTTGGGTGTAACTGTGTATTACCAACCTAACCTACAGAAAGGGAATACGTGTGGCTGAGCAGAAAAATTATTTGGGAAGAAAGATGTGACAGACAATGAATAGCAGAGATACAAAAGCACAGACTATAAGGGATAGAAGAAGCAAACAAAAACAGCACAGACCCTCTCATACTGGAGGATGGAAAGGAGAAGGTATAATGAGACCACGAAGGTTCAAATGCTTAGCAAGAAGGAAAAGCATAATCACACTAAAAATTAAAACTGCGTAAGGGCTAAATTATAATTAAGTACAGGACACATCTATTTGATTATAATGAGCTGTAGACACAATTGCTTACAGATCATAGCTATACTTTGGCTTAAATATTTCAGCTTTTACTCTTAAAAGACTTATCTTTCACCAGCAGCCTTGGAATGTTTCTACACATCATTAAGTTCACACAGCTGAAGCAGTATAACAGATACAATACTGTGCACATTTTAGCAAAAATGGAACAAAGATGAAACAGGAATTGAAAGGCTTAACTGGAATCACAATTTGCCACTTTGTTCCCTGCCTGTGCTTCAATTGACAGTTCACAACATCTCTCCTGTTGATCATCACTCAGAGATTAATATCCCTGAAGATTTTGATTACTTCCACATATATCCAAGCTCATTGTATCTAGTTTAAAATACAACCACTCTAATAAACATAACCCTTTTGCAAATCAAAGATAGCAGGCAACATTTAAGTTAGCCTTAGCATATTCCAAGCATGAATTGTTTCTACTTCAACCTGCTCTAACATCCTGGAAGTGTCTTCACTGTTAAGTGAATTATTTATAACTGCAATGTCCTCTGACAACAGCAGTATCAAAGTTATTGTCAGCAGCAGGTCTGGAACTGTTCTTTACGAAAATCAGAGGTCTCCCATGTTGCACAAAGGGAAAAAGAAAAAGGAAAAATATCCCAGACGGGAGAGATCAAATGCAAACAATGCAGTACAGGAAAGACTACAGCAGAAGTAAGGTTTAAAACATCCCTAATACAATAGACAATGTTCAGGCATTCAGTCTATGTGTATGCTTATAAATAAACACATATCTTAAGAATGACAACATAGCTCCCCATAGGATGTAATTTCTTAACATATACTCACATAAACTTCATTGTGATCAAAGCGCTTTTTCAGATTGTTGATGAACGAATCTTCATTAAGTGGCTCTAAAAGAACCATATCTCCCACCCCTATCATGTCATCTAAAAGTGACGTCTTGACCTCCATTTTGGCCATTTCCTCCTGGAAAATAAAGAAACAAGAATAAAACAAAGAGCAAAGTTAGCTCAAAGTTATTCTAATTATTCACAGGCATTATCTAGTAACACTACTCAAGGAATAAAAGTTAAAAGCCCATCGAATGACACTACTTTAAAATTATTTTTCCAAGGAATGCTCTCAAAGACATTGCTTCTACCCAGGTAGTCCACACAATTCCAAAAATTTAACTTCCAATCGTCAACAATGCCTTCTGGCCCACTGTACGTTAAATGTGAAACTGCAAGAAACAGGAATGGTTATTCCAGTGGGCACCACAACCAGATTTTTTGGACAATTTCAACACAGTGTTCGAGTGTACGCAAACCCAAGTTTTATCAACAGCTTCACCAAGATCTCCAAACTAGGGTTTAAATTTGTCAATACCCTAATCTGAATTTCTTTCTCGCCCTTACTTGCATTTCTCCAACTGCATCAACTTTGAAATGGAAACCAACTAAGTGAACCCACCCTGAGACAAAAACCACACCACATTATTTGATCTTAAGTCATGAATCCTGTACTCTAGAGTGCCTATATTCTAGTACAGTACTGGTCTTGGTTACCTGAAGCTACCAAATTACTTCATTTCCTAATCAGATTCAATTAAGTTACAGATTTCTTTGTAACTTTATTGCTTAAGAGAGCACTTTCATGGGGCAGCAACAATCCAGCTGACAAATGGAGACTCTGCATCTATATAACTGGAGTGGTAAAAGTCAGAAGTTGGGCTTAAACAGAGGACCAGGATCAAACAAAGAAACCAAGTCTGATAAAGGAAGTAATTTAGACAAAGAAGTCAAGGTCGGGCCAAAACTTGACACTTGTTTGATCCTCCCAGCCTTTTATCCTTCCAATCCAAATGCTACAGAAGATTACTGAGTTCCTCAAGAACTCCAGGCACACAGTTACTGCTTTAAGCTTTCGTGATGAGACTGAAAAATGAACGGATTCACAGCGGCAGGGGGCAAACAAGGAACCAGAGGTGAGAGAACAACTCTGTTGACCATGCAAACCAAGAACCAGCTACTGCACAGGTACACAAAACAACAGCTGAACTTCACCACTCAGTCGTAACCCCCCAGCCATGAACTGCCATCAGGCTTTCCTTGTTTCCCCTCTCACTGTAGCACATTTCAATTCCATGTACTTTTTTTTGTTTTCCAAAATGTTGCTGAGCAGGTATTACCTTATACGATCAGCGTTACCTTGTCATAGCAGCTCTCCATCAGAAAACTAATTTAAAATAAGCAAAGTCTTTTATCTCTTCCTTCTGCCCACAGCCACTAAGTTACTACAAGTGATTTGATGTTTTTCAGCAGTGAGTGACATTTGAGGGATATTAGATCAAAATAGTCGTGCTTGATGTTTTTCCAAATTCAACGAAGAGAAGCACAGCTCCACAGGCAGCTGACGGAAGTGATACAACAAGACCCCCAAAAACCTGAAACAAGCCTGGGAATTACTAGAAATTCACATGGAAATTCAGAAACAGTGCTGAACTATGGTAACCAACCAAAGCTGAGTCAACTCTGCTAAACAAACAAAAGAGCATTTATTTTAAACAAAAACACTGAACAAATATTTTTGTAGAGAGAGAGATACTTTTATTCTTAAAAGTTCACCTCTCCGAATCACCAAAAAAATTTTAAACATTTACAGAATCTTTTCAGAGGTATCACTTCAACTTCTGCATCCCATTAAGACAAATTCTTTAAACTACCAGTCTTGTTTCAGAGACCTAATTACTTCCCATACATCAACTAATGCTCAAATAATTTTTGAAGGCTGAAAAAATAAAACCCTTCTCAAGTATGGAACTTATTAAATATTGGGTTTGTGGCCAAATATATAAAAAAAAGCCAACACAAAAATCCTAATAAGGGCAATTCCAACCTAAAATTTAGGTTCTAAGTAGCATACCTCATCTACCATTGTGAAATTACATACCACCTACCACACTTCACGCATCATTGCTCAGGAATTTCAGGACCAAGAGCAGCCAAACCCATCAAGAATATTCATGTATTCCCAAGCTCAGTGGCACGTTTTGCAGAAGAGGTGCACAAAGACACTGTATCTACTACTAAGTTGGATGAAAAAGTTGTATACAAATATTAATTTACCAATATATTTGAAAGGTTCAGTTTTATGGTCAAAGTTTAATTTTCAGCTTGTTTTTCCACAATAATTTACAGCATACTATGGCTAAAATATTCCCATTAACATGCGAGTTAGAAAATAATACATACATAAATGATAAAAAAATTGGACAATATGTGAAACATTTTGTTCAACACTGACTGCTCAAAATCACCTGCAATTGCTTCACCTTTGAAAAAAATTCATTGAAGATTCTCCCATACACTTATGTATGATTCAAGAGTATTCTGCCATACCAGTGTTGTTAGCCTCCATTTCGGTGGAATCCAATCATAATCCCTGCTCTGGTTTAGGTAACAACAAAGGATAATTTGGTTGCCTATCTAAGGTAACAAATGGGGGAAAAAGCACTCTTAAGAAAAGCCAACATTATACATTATACAATGAGATAGAATTAATAACTTAATTTTATCTACTAGAATTCAGTAGAAGATCAGTATATACAGCACCTTCAAAATACCAAATACCCATTTTTAGAGCAGCTTTTTACAAAAACATCAAAAATTGGTACATTACACAGGAAATAATCAAACCCTTGCAACATTACATGGCTAAACTTCAGAAAAAGCTCAGAAACTCAATCCAAATTCATGTCCAAGTATTTGTATTTGTCATATACTCAGAGATGCCTTGCAGCTGGAATTCTTTTCCCATCAGCACTGGTGACAGCATGCGCACCACAGTCTGGAGAGCAGTACAAAAAAGTAGGTGGCTTTTGCCTGTGCCTGTATTCATGCACCTCTAAAAAGATGAATGCTTCTCAAGACTAATTTTCAAGAGCCAAACCTGTGAGAGGAACAGGACCAAAACCTGCTCCCAGTGCCTGAGAGAGCAGGAGTGACCAAAGCCACAGCTGTGCTGGTGAGAGAGCAAACTCCAGGAAACAGGAAACTGGGTTTGAGGAAAGAACCATAACAGGTCATGTCCTATCAAACAACAACACTTTTAGTGTTTTTCAAATGAAGACTTGAATGGTGGAAGGTGGACAGAGATACTGCTGTGAGGCTCTATTTGAACTGTGCTGTAATTTCAAACTGGAAATTCAATAAAAAATAACCTAAAAGTGTAAGCGGTACTCCCTCAATTTACCTAATGCCTTGCTATCGTGACTGTAACATCTCATTTTGTTGGCAGCAAGAAAAAAAAGTGTATAAAGATTACAGCTGCGAGTTATTAATACAGCAACAAATTAGCTCAGGAAAAAAAAAAAAAAAAGAAAAACCCAACTAAAATTTTAATGCTTGTAGTCTGCAAATTAGATTATTCCTTCAACATTCCCTGATCTCTTCCACACCGGCTTACCACTTGAGGCTTCTCCCAAATTTACCTTTCTTATCCCTGAAACCAAGACTGGTAACTTCAGAATATCTCCCTTCTCTCTAGGCAACTGTCAAATCTGTTCTTCCTCCCTCTGGTCTCTCTCCAGGCCTTAATTCAATGGAGTGAGAACATTCTCAACACATTTCTATTCTCAAAAAAATAAAAAGAGAGATTATTCAGTAATCCTTCACAGTTTGATCTATTTCATGTTGGACAACATGCTCAGGAGGAGAAGTGCTGGGCAGACTATGTCTTTAAAATGCTTTTATCCACACACTCCCACACTACAAAGAGCCTTTTAAAACAGACTGTTGTATCTACTGCTTGCAGTGCCAGGGATTACCATCCAGCTAGGCCAGTTCAATCTATAACCTTATTGCCCCTCTTGGCCACAAGGATAGCAAATTAAAAAATCACACTATCCCACAGCCACAGCAGCCATTCTGAAACAACAGCTAATGAGAACTACAAATAGAAGATGATACAGAAAATAGGTAAAGCCCCCAAAGCCTCATACAATAAAATGCACATATTCTCTGTGGGGGAAATGAAGTAATACCCTGTTATTGGCATACAGTATATTATGGAATTGGTCGAGGTTTTCCACATCACCCTCGAGCAGAACAGCAACAATTGTCAGCAGCTTCCCACAGCTGTGCCGTCTGTAGCACACACTTACTATTTGCTCCACAGGAACTATCACTGGCTGCAGAGGTGGTTTGTTTCATTTCTTTCCTGGCATTGTAGTAAAAGAACAATTTCCTTACCATCAAAACTGACACAGATGTACTCACATATGCTTCAAGCTCGGTCTATTTAAAAACAAAAAAAAACCCCAAGCCTTTGGTTTCACTGTGACCAACTCACTGAAGAAAATAACCCCCTTTTTTATAAGTCTTAACAGAGACAATGTGCAACATCAGTAATTCAGTAGCAGAGTTCACACTGATTTCATGTTCCAGGTCCAATCCCGAGTTGCTGTCAGGTTGTAATTATGTTTGCTAACTTGTTCCCTGCTTTCTCTGTCAGGGAGCAATCAGCCCACACAGCGTGGGGACACTGACAGGCCACTGCTGGAAAAAGCAGCCACACACATAGTGCCATTACCTGTACAAAACAAAACCAAAAGGGGCTGCAACCATCATCTCAAACTGCTCATGAAAAGCCTACGTACCAATTTAGCAGGAGGCAGGATTTAAACTTACCCTGTTCTGCTGTCCAGCACATTCCAAATCTCACCAGCCTCTGACTGCTGCCCAGAAAGCACAAGTTCATTGGCAACACCTTGTGCTGGTTCACCAGGTAAACTGAGGCAGACTCTGCAGCTGAACTATTACAATGCCCTTTTCACTCAGAGCTAAATTTCCTGACATCAGTATGTGTGAAAAAACATTGATATCATCCTAAGGAAATCCTTGCTTTCTTTCCCCACCCCCTAACTTTTTAGTCCCTGGATGCTTCAGGTGAGCAATGCACCCAGCATCTCCTGCCTGTTGTCTGCCTGTGGTCAGCCAGGGACACCTGCACCCTCCTGCCCAGCTGTGACTGCTCACAGATGTTGCTCTGACACTATCAATGTGCTGAAGAAAAGAGTACGCAGAAAACACCATGATGTTGCAGCCCTCGATTTCTTCCTGCAAGAAAATGGATTTGAGAAATCTGACAGACAAATTGCAGGAAGGAATGTTAATAGATATCACAACAGCAGTAAAAGCACTCTAAGAACTAAAATGCTTCCTCTGACTCTCCATCTTCACTTTTGGTTTTGCCAATGTCTGAATAGCTTCTGAATTCCCTTTTTTTTCCTCACAGTCCTACTGAACAAATCAATGTTTTCCAAACTGAAAAAGTTCATACTTTGGAGCTTTTGAATCAGCTACTGCTTCTCACATCTTACCTACCAAGCAAGAGCTATTATCTGAAGCCTTGTGCAACTTCTCTTTAACTTCTGTGGGCATTGAAAATTACGCATGTGTACCGGATTCCTTGAGTACTTAACAACAAACAGCTCTGGTGAATTACAAAAGTAAAATGCGGCATTACTGGGTATATTTGTATTAGGACCACAGGAATGTTTGCATTCAGCATCAGCTAAATGGGAGCAGCCCTTTAGCAACATCAGATTAGGACAGAGTTTCGCACCAGTGACTGCAATTTAGATGACAGAAGATTTGATCAGAGAATTCCACAGGAGAAACGAATGCTCCACTGGCCTCTGCTACCAAACATTTATCTAAAGATTGGGTAATTTTCAAGAAAGAATCAGGCCATTTAAGGTACTGTTGAACAAACAGTTGCAACCAGGTGAAGCAATATCATCTTTTAAATAGTTTGTCAACGAAGACTTAACTGCAGTTTAGAAAAACTGGTAGTGTGATAATTAGACTTCATTAAGACATACACGAAATGTTTGCTGGGACATTATCTCCTCCTGACAAACAGTGACTGAAAGTTTCTTCATTAACAGGACTCAAATCCTTTATATATGCAAAGGGGAGAGGTTTGATTGTTTCTGTAGTTCTTTAGGGGTTGGAAAGGGTGGGTACTGGGGTTTTTTGTTTTGTTGTGGGGTTCTTTTGTTTTTACATCAGCTTGGTTACAACCCACATTAAGCAGTAATTAGTTGTTGTTAGTCCCCTAAAAGTCAGAGAGATGCCTCTGTTCTGCCTCTGTTCACGTCATGATGAGGCTGTGGACAACTCTGGTTTCACCTAAGAGGTGCACAGTACCTCACCACAAAACCGAAATCACATGAGCCATGTATGCAGAAGATACAGCTTTGCCCTCCTTCTCTTCCTTAAAAAAAAGATTAATTCATGAGCCTGGGGGAAGGAATGAGGGGCTGTGCTTGCATTTCTTTAAGGCTATTTTCCTGTTATTTTTTCATACCGGTTTGAATAACATTAGCATGGATATTACCTTTTCTAAGAGACCGTGGGGTATATCTATTCTGCTATTTCTACTTTATAGTCCCAGCAGTGCATGTCTTCAAATTACTTCTAATAATTATTTTGCAACCACAACACAATAACTGCCACCAGTAATCGCACTCAGAGGTTGATATATTTCCTAAGTCGACTTGCTGCCTTGCTTTAACTCATCTGTGTCAGTCATACAGTCATACTAGGTTTTGGGAAAAACATTTTGGATTATATTGACAGGCTTCAAAGAATATAGGTGTGGAGTAGCTTTTTCTGTAAATGGTTATTTTGGAGTCTGGGTGGGTTTTTTTCTTTTTTTTTTTTTTTAATTACTTCAGTTTAATGAGGAAAACACCTTGGGCACTTTCAAGGCATCTGAAAATAGATCTTCACTAACCAGGCTGTTTGCAGGCCAAATTCTGGTTGAATTCCCACTGACTTCAGCAGAAACAGGATCCATGGTGGTTTCTTATATTTAGGTTTTTCTTAGTCATTGCCGAACCACAGAGCTTTATAATCATTCCAGGTCCACATCTACAGAAAGGGATACTCAGGGACAAAGGGGATCTCTTTTTGGCACATACCTTCTTGTTAAAATCTCCTGGAATCTTTTTCAAAATAAGGAGTAAAACATGACTGCAAAGCCAAAGCTGTCAAAGGTCCTACCTTCTTCCCCTAAACCAAAGACTAGATTTCAGACTGACAGTGTTCTTGGGACACTGTGACTTTTTAAAAGTTGCTAGTACAGAATATGAACACATAGAAAAACCCTCATTCTTTAAAAAATAATTTTTAAAAAATAATAAAAAACCCAACAAAACAAACAAAAACAAGCAATCAAACAAACAAAATCAAACAAACAAACAAAACCAAAACCCACAAAAATTATCTTGTACTACTGGAAAGCTAAACTCCACCAAGTGGTGGGTGCCCTTTTAGACTGATTATCTTAATCTTTCAAGTTGCCGCTTAAAGTTTTCTGCCAATTTGGGGGAATCTGCCCAATCCAAAGGTTACGTTTGCATAGCTGTTGCAGAACAGGGGCACAAAAACCAATGTAGCATTTATTTATTCTGGGGGATCATCTTTGTTTGTTGTGTGTCACACACCAGTAGCTTGCTACCACACCAGAGCTTGCATTCAAAAAATCTCCCAGTAGCAGATCCTCACAAAATACTACTTAAAAACAACCAGCCCTCACGAAGTCAAATCATTTCTTTCAACTGAGATTTCACTCCTTTGGGAGCAATCCAGCAATCAGCTGTAATCAAGGTCTTTCATTTATACTTTTATTGTAATAGGCTTTCTACTTTCCATTCCACACAAGCACGTGGGCAGAAAGCGAGCCTGGCTGCAGAAGAACTGTTCATGGTGGAGCAACTGCAGTGAACATCAATTTACATTATGGGTACTGAGAGATGTCTCAATACTACAGGGTTAAAATACCAGAGTACACGATAATCTTCTCCTCAAATGCTTCGTGGGTTGCCTGTTAAGCAGTCGGTGATAAGCCCTTAAGATATGCAGAATATGAAATAGCAGGCCAGGTAACACAACAGCTTCACTCCACTGCCAAGAGCAGAAGGAAAAGCTGCCCCAGAAAGTCATCACAACAGTCACTGAACCAGATTTAAAACTGGGCATGGACGAACACAAAACTAATCAGGAGTTTCGGGAAATCCAGATCCCAGGAGTGGCATTGGTGCCCCTGCCTACCCACCATCAAGTCACCGATGACAGCTGAGCATACCCATAGTTCCTGGAGCAGCTGGCACACACCATTTCACTCACAGATTTACCCACAGAGCAAGGTCTAACTTTCCATGCACCCATATTCTCTTCCAAGCAGTAAAAGTCTGGGTAAAGCCAAAATTTGAATGGCTGAAAGCACCATGTGTTTCCACACCATCCCCTATTCTTTTCTATTTAAAACAGGAGGAAAAGAAGTCATCCCAGGGATCTTATTCTTAACCACTGCAGTTTTCCCTCCTGGAAATCTCACTGTCAGGGTCTCTTAATATTAGTAAATAAAGTTTGGAATGTTTTCAGCCTAGTATTTCATAGAAGTAAGGCAAATTAGGCCAGCTGTACATCTCTTGGTCTATACATCTACTCTCTCACACATGCCTAATGTTGAATTTCATTCAAAAGAACAGAGAGGAGTAAAGGACAACTGAATAGCTGATTTTCCACGTCTGTAAAAGCAAGAGAGATCAGAGCACAGGCATCCCATCAGAGACACGGGTTGCAAGGAGAACAAACCCGTTATTAAGTACCACAGAGCCATTGCAGAAAAATTTCTCCACAATTTCCCCAGCTGTAGAAAAACTTCAAATGGAAATTATTACTTCTTCTCAAGTCAATCCATCACAAGAGAAAAACCTGCAGGAAGCCAGACTCAATTAGTTCCATTTCTCCCAGGACTAGCTGCCAAGGTAAAACAGTAGTGCAAGGTCTCACTCTGCCACTTGCCATCACTGTATATTCTGCAAATCAATTTTTGTCCAGAAAAAAAACTGCCATTTTTTAATGAAGACAGGGATTAAAAGAACTTGGATGCTAGTGTTGCATGAAAAGGGAGCATTATTTGCCCAAACGAAAGCTAAAAACCCACCTATTCAGGGGAAGAGGAGGCTTAGGTAGATAAATTACATGAACTGTTTAGATATGACTGTTTAGACAAACTATATCCACAGTTTTGTCATTTTCATTCTCAACAGTCACTTTCAGTTGGACACCTGAAATTAGAGAATAAAAGTCACCAATTTCTAAATCAAGGCATCTTCAGCTATTCCCGTGTATCAAGACATATTTCAGACAATGGGAGCAGTTCATGAAGCTGCATTTCAACACACAGTTATCGCTCTTCTCCAGACGTCCATGAAGTTAGACGCCAGCAGACAGTGTGTTTTTATCAACAACTAGCATGATAAACAGAGATTTTCCAAACGAAATATAACACTTCACAGATTTATAGTGGGGGACACCCTCCTAAAACATCAATAGAAAGCACCTCCCTCCCTCCCACAGAAGGAAAACAGCCAGCCTCATGCCAAACAAACTCGCAGCTACTGAGTTTTCCCTCACTTTGTTTCTGCAAGAACTATCATCTGGCAGTATTTGGGATGCAAAAAGATCTATTCACATGAGATACAGGCAAGCTTCCCCTGTTCCAGAAATCTGTTACAAGGTACAAGTAGCTCCAGCTCTACTCTTGCTTGCCAAAAGATTTTCCAGGGTTTCTCCTGGAGTGAACTTTGCTTTGACACAGCCCTGCACTCTTTGATCACTGAAGGTAATCTCCAGAGCCCTTTTAACTCTGCAGCCTGACAGCCTGTGCGCTGAACAATGGCCAAAGTAGCTGTATCTGTTCTGCATGTCCCAGACCAGTGCCAAAACCACTGTATCCTACAATCATGACTACTATACTGTACTACTCTAGAGTGTGATTTTTCAGCCTTCTTCTGTTTTACAAGAAATAGTTCTTACAGTGTGCCTAATTTCTAGACTAAATTTATTCATGATCAGCTAATATCCACTTCTTCTTGCTTTTGCTAATGCTACTGGGGTTTGGTTTGTTTTTCAAATCTAAACGTGTATTTCCTCACCACAACCAGGAATATTCCTTCATAGAGAGAGGGATTCATTTTCACCCCTTCCACAACAGCTTTTCCTTCTCCAAAATTTCACTAGGAATTAGCACTTCCCTAGCTTACCCTGCACAAGAAAGCTCGACTGCTCCATCAGCCACAGACCTACTGTCATACATAAAAGCTAGGAAGTGTCTCCAGACACACAAGTAACCAACTGGTTACCTGTTTAGCCTGTAGATTTAACTATTCCCAGAAATAATCTGCGTTTCAAACTCTACCACCATTCTGCTGACCTCTCTCCAAGCTGGTATTTCTGCTGCAAGTTAGACATCCAAGGTATTCTTTCTTTCACATTGGATAAGCATGAGCTCTGTTAGGAAAAGCTTTTTTCTCCACCCACAAACACGAAGCTCTAGCAAAGCTATTCAGTGGGCAGTGAACTGGTCCCAAGAATCCCAGAAGAAATGGCACCTCTTCACCTCATCACCAGTGCCTCTATATTAACACGCTTATTTTCTTCCACAGAGGAACAATGGAGAGGACTAATTCCACCTTCTCTCCCTTCAACAGCTCTCCTAAAAGCAAGCTAACTTCTCACTACAACTCAAGCCAAAGAGGCCTTATGCAATAAGGATTTCGAGGATATCTCTTTGATCTAAAAGGACAGCCTTAACTGTGCTTCAAGTTGTTTTTACACAAAGCCATTAAAATACAGAGAGTAAGCATAACTTCCTTTGCTTGTGCTTTCCCAAGATACAGAATTCAACACTTCATGACCCAGCAGTTTCCTCGCTTCGCTTCTGAGGCCCAGGTTCTCAAAGGTTAGAGGCAATGATTAAAGCACAGTCCAAGGACACAGCATATGCTCCGTTGTGCACACAAACTGCTTACCTTAAGACCAAGTTCTTACAAAACACCAGTGCTCTCCTGTAGACACGAGGAGAACAGACTCCATAAAGAAAACACATGTAAAAGAGTAGAAACATTTCAGGATGTCACAGTTCTCTACCTGTCTTTCTTTCTAGTGTAGTAAATCCCATAGTTTAATTATTCTTATAATTCAAAATACCCCCAGTAGCACTTTAGAGCATACAAACTATGAAAACCATGGAAAATTACACAAAAAGAAACAAAAAGCAAGAGAGTTCACATACAGAGCATACTTGTGGGCCTAGGAAACTTGTACCAGTGCTGACCAGGCTGTGGTCACCGACTTTTAAAAACTACTTTTGCTGACAGTAGGGAAAAATGAGTCTTTCCTTGTTGGCTGTATTTAGAAAATAAAGAGTCATAGAATCACAGAATATGCTGAGTTGGAAGAGACCCATAAGGATCATTGAGTCCAACCCTTAGCCCCACACAGGACCATCCCCAAGAGTCACAAAAGTCTACAGCAAGTAACTGATAGCACAGCACCCACCAATCCTTCTGTTGCTCAGCATCTACTCTTTGTAATTATCTCCTCTTTTTCTCCTTGATATATGCTTTTACTTTCTTCCTGGTATATTTTCCTTTCCTGGTCCTCTTGCCCAACAGTATAAGGATTTCTGCTACTGTAAGACCCTTGTGAGGACTGCTGCCTCTACAAGACACAGGGAGACCAAGGAAAAGTTTACTAGTACACCCACACCAAAGCAATTCCGAGGCAACACTGCACAGAGCCAGGGACAAGGCAATTACCTAAACCCTAAGATACACCCACTGCCCACTCCTGCAAAGGAGAAAATCTTTGTGACAATAAATGTTTCTCGCTCTCACTCCTTGGGACTCTGGATATTTGGATTCCTTACCTTGAGCCTTCAGCTTGTTTGCTGAAATATTAAATCTGATCACTTAGGCTAGAGGCCACATCTCCATTGTTTTCATTTCAAACGCTGGAGCATTAGTGTGTTTTCCACTGGAGAGAAAAGATACTGCTCTTGCCCCTGGCGTCCATTATTCCTGCTATGCTGTCTACATAGGATTACCAAAACATTTTGCATCTGAAAAGGGGATTTGATAGTTCTTCTTTGCCTCTGAAACTGTATTGTGAAACTCCAGTCTTTCCCACTTAAACACCTTCATCACCACAGTGACTTTGCTATCAGACTTAAAATATACCAAGAAACGGATACAACTTTATTTGGTGATAACAAATGGGAAATTTCCCAGTAAAAAGGTGCTGGGAGAGACAAAAAGATTAACTTTCCGTGTAGTTTTCTCTAAAAGCTATGCCACTAACAGGAGGAGAGAGAAAAAAAATTTTAAAAAAAGAGGTTTCCACACTGTTTTAACACCAAAATCTGGATCCATGCACATGAAAAGACCAAAGCTTTAACAAACCACAAGCAAACTGGGGCGCAACTGCAAAGGATGAATGTCTGGAGACTAGTGCTCAAACCCACCAGGAAAGATTCACAAAAAGAACCTTGTTGCACTTCCAGTATCCTCTTTAACAGCTACTTCACAGCATATCACAAAGAGCTGTCGAACTTTCCACTATCCCATCAGCATAAAATTGAAATGTTTAACTTTTGGGGGGGGGTTGTGGGTTTTAGTTTTTTTCATTCTAGGAACTGCAAAACAAAAGAAAATTAATGTTATTCTTTACTAGTTCTTTATGACAAAGCATGCCTTGATGTTGGTTTATACATCAGAAATTAAGCTCTGTTTTCCTTCTTTTTGGAGGATATGAATGGAGAGGTTACATAAGGGTGTAATAAGAGCTGTTACTTCCTTTCCCGGTTGAAGAGAAAAAGCTGTGGATCAGATTACAGACTCGAGGGCTGGTCATCACAACTGCAGCCTTCCTAAAATTTTTGCCAGTAGTCCCCCAACAAACAGGAGAGGCTACTTAGAAGGCTCTGAGAATTTAAAAGACTAGGTACATAGCTATAAGGGAGGAAAATGTCTTTATTTTTGTTTTTCATCAAACTCAGGAAATTCCCCGAGTTTGATGCATACAGTCACTCAAGTCACCGCTTTCTATTAAGTTTGTTTTTCATTAGTACAGTGAAATGGATGAATGAAACATAGGGTAAGATTTATAGGATGGTCTGATAAATGAGCTGTGCTAAATAAGCTTAGCAGTCTGACAGAGCACTGAACTTTAGTGGGTATGTCAGTGTTTGTCCCAGCTCTGACCACACAGGGCAAGAGAAAGGAGGAAAAGCAGTGTCCAGTTTGGCCTACACAAGAACTAAGCTGTTCTCTGTCCCACTAGCACTTTCTTCACCTTCCTCTCCAATTCCCAAGCCACTCCTATTACTGCTGCCGAAGGAAGATGAGATCAGACTCCAACATGAGGAATTTCTGTTCCCACAGAGCTCAGGGAAACCAGATGATCTCAGAGGATCGTGTGAAGCAAGTCCATGACACTTCCATGAGGCAGAGCATCTACTGTATATTGCCAGCAGTTTCTTAAGAGTACACAGTGGGAAAAATTAATAGCTTTGCTTATGTTTCCAATTTCTCTCTCCCACTTCCTCCTCTCGTTTGCCAGAATTTTTTTCCCTTCCCTCAGAAGCACTAGTAGGCTTGCAAAGTACGCTTGCCCTTCTAAAAGCAATGAAACCAAGTCTTGCACAATGCTTGAAAGGGCTAACACAGAGCTAAACTACGGCCCCTGGCATCATTTTCTCACAGAGTTCCTCCCCACAGGTGTGATTGAACAAAATGTCTTACAAAAAAAAAAAAAAAAGGAAATTAAAAAAGCAAGCTTCTATGATTTAAGATGCTTTCATGAGTCCTTTCACCTTCACCCTGCTGAGCACTCAATCTATCTGTGGTGCCCATAAGGAAACAAGCTTTTTAGATGTCCAACACCACATAAGTGTTTCAGAAACATCTTCTTTCCAAAAGACATGGGGGAACTTGTGGCAACCTAACATCAGTAAGTGCTACATGACAGCATGAGCATGGACCACTTATGTTACTTTGGGAATAACAGGAACGGTCCAACCATTACGTCTTCACCACTTTGCATTAGGCACTAAATTGAAGATATTCTTAAACTCGGGCCTAGGACAACTGGAAATAAAAGCACATAATGAGAAAAGTGTCATTACCTTTAATAAGTTTGAAAGTGGCCAAGCACTGAACTGTACTTTAACAGATGGGTTGGACTACTTCTGTTCTCTAACACTGCACACTTTTGGGGAAAGCCTTGTTTTTTACAGAGGGCTTGACAAAGTGATGATTCATCCAGGGAAGCACGGGCAGCTTGTTGCCAGCCTTAATTCACAATTAACAATAGGACAGACGGATATAGAAGGCTCATGATTCGACACAAAAATTGCAAAGTCAGCTATTTTACCTGACCTTTACGTTTTCCAGTGGTAACTTTTTATCTAGCTATATTTTAAATAGTTTCTCTAACAGAAATTTTAAGAGTAGTTACCTTTTATTTCGTAACTGTTACATCTGTCCTTTAGAATAGTGGTCCTGATTAAATACATAGCAACGGACCTAATGACATGGTCTGAAATTCCAAAGCTTTAAATTACTCAAAAAAGCGTGAGCACATGGGTACCACCGGCAAGACGAGTGAGCAATGGACCTCTGCACTTCGCGACTGGACCGCCAGCCCCACTCCCTGTGGCTCTGCTAGGAAGGCCATTGTTTTCCACCGGGGAGTCTGGCCACTCCGAGGAACAAAGGGATGCCCATCCCAAAACACACAGCGGCAGCAGATGTCCCATACCGCATCCCAACAGCTTCCACGGGCGCAGACAGACGGTCTTGGTTGGGAGGCTACACCAACCCGTCCCCTCAGGGAAGTTCTCCGGGACAATGACCCTGCCCTGTAAAGCCCTTCCTCAAGCCTCTTCTCCAAATGTTACCCGACAGCAAAATCCCTCATCCTGTTCCAAGTTACCAGCACACTTCCCACGGTCCCCTCGAGCCCTACACCCGAGCCCGCTCTTTTGAATTCGGCAAAGCCGCGCACACACGGTAATTATTTTAGACAAGAAGAAACAGATGCCACGGTCTCTTCCCAGAAAGAGCACGCACACACACACACACACACACACAGGGGGTGAGATGAGAGCCCCGGACGGTCTCTGCGTGTGCGCGCACCAGCGTTCGTGCCTAAGTGAAGCTGCCCGAAGCCCGCAGCCACCCACCACATGGTAAGGAAAGACACAGCGCCCGCAAAGCGTCCCGAAGCCGCGGCTCTACCAGGGGATGGGACGCCCAGGAGGCGCCGGGGTTCCCGGACCCGGCACCGAGCCCCAACACCACCACCCCAAGCCGCTGCAGCGCCGACCTCATCCATCCCCATCGCGCCGGGCTGCCGGAGCGCCCCGGTCCCGCAGAACAAAGGGAGCCGTGCGGTGTCCCGGGGGGAGCTGTACCTGTGCCGCGAAAGGGCTGCCGCCGTTCCCGCGACCGCCCGACGCCTCCCGCCCCGAGCCGGCGGCGGACGCTGCCCAGCCCACCCAGCCCTGCCCTGCCCTGCCGAGGAGCCGGCGGAGCGGAGCGGAGCGAGGAGCGGGGCTCAGCCCCGCCCCCCTCCCCGCCGCCCGGGGGGCGGAGGCGCCCGCCGGCCCGGCCCGCCCCAGCGCCGCCCGGCGGGGGGTCCGGCGCGGCCCCCGCGCTCGCCCCGCCCGGGACCCGACCCTCCCAGCCCGACCCTCCTCACCTGCCCGCCCGCGCCCCGCCCGCTCTGCGGCTCTCGGTCACACCCCGGCGCTCGTCTTTCACCCCTGCGCAGCTCACCTTAAGCCTTTGAAAACTAACCAGCAAAAAAGAGAAACTGACTCACAGTTAACTGTGGTGAATTATTCGCAATTAACTGCTTTAGCATGAAACCCAGCAACACCTCCCACTCGATTTCTGCAATAATGTTTTTCGGCACCTCCTGGACTGAATCTAAGTATTTACAGCAAGCTTTGCATAACATATCTTATCTATCCAATCCTGCCCCGATAAGCACATGAGCCATCAACAATGGAAGGCGACTACTCCATTGTGTGAAAAGACAGGGAAATAAAGAAAAAGCCCTAAAGGGCTGTGCTCATACCAGGACTGAGCGCAAGGAACAAATGTTTGTCCCCACACCCCCTTGAAAACTCCCCATCGCACAGATCTGTAGGTCTACATATTACACCGACACACTTCCTGGAGAAATACGCCGTGTGAAAAGTTTCAGTGCTTGTGCTTTTTCTTAAAAATCAATTACCACATTTTCTTACTTTCTCATATTTGCAAGGGGGCTTTTTCCAAGCTGGGTTGTTTTTAAACAGCTATAAGCTTCCATTCAGCCACAAGCTAAACCTACACTGGGTAGATAGCTGTGAGAGGAGGACCTGAACTGCAGATACACAACTAAACTCTTCAGAATGTGGAAGAAATCCGGTTTATATCACCGGATTCAATATGATCAGAACCACACAGTAAAGATGCAAAATGCATTCTAAAAGCCTTTCTCATTAAAACAGCAGAATCCCTCATCCTGTTCCAAGTTACCAGCACACTTCCCACGGTCTCCCCAAGCCCCACACCAGAGCCTGCTCTTCTGAGATAGATATCTATATCAACTTCAGATATTTCAAAGTAAATGCTACACGTGAGATATTCCTTGGTAGTCTTGTTTATAGAAAGAGATTGTGTTCTCACACAGTTTTTCAAATCTGTAACTATGCAAGTGTTAGAGACCACCTTCGGATGAATCCCGGGAATTAGAGCCCTGCAGCCCCGCTGATTCATAGACTCATCACTATTTTATTATCTGCAGATTTTCAGCACAGATGCTTAGCTCCTAAGATTTGTCTTACCCTTACTTTTTTATATCTGTAAAATTAATGACAGGTTTCATTAGAAGTGGTCAAAAACTACTTCAACAAAATATTTTTCCTGCTGAAAAATGGAAGGCTTGGTCAAAATTCAGTTCTAGGGAAACAGTGACAGTCTGATGTAGGTATTCTAAGCAGAATAATTTAGGTTTGGGGTGGTTTGAAAGAGACACGAGCAAGAACCATTCCTGAGCAGCACCATGACCCCATCCTTTCACCCCATTCTGCATTCAGGTGAGTGCTTTGCTCATGACTCAGCTTACTTTCTGGGAAATAGTTATTGCATTCTTTCCCAAATAATGAAAGGGGGAAAAAAAAAGAAAGTAATTTCCTTCTATTCCAAATCTAAATGAAAATTAAATTCAAGTTTCAGTAAGGAAAGCAATTACTGTGCAGTCAACACTATTTATCAACAACACAGCCAGAACAGTAAGCAACATCACAAGACACTGACTGCAAATATTTCACTGAGAAAGTATCTATTTCAACTTTACATATTAAAATTATCATAAGTCGCATGGCATGAATTATCATCACATTGGCATGAAAATACAAAATTTTTTACCTCAGAGATTAAAATTCTCCATTTGATCCAAAGAGAAGCATCACACAGGAAAAAAAGGTGGTGCAGCTTTCCTTCAGTGGTCTTACCCCTGTGCTTCAAAAGGGGTAATGGTGGCTACTTCTCAGGTGCACTCTTCACGCCCATTTGATGCTTCGATTCCTGTAAATAAGAATGTGCATCTGTAAAAGATGGTGATATTTGGTAGCATTTATAATACAGATAATATTTAGCATCTTCGTGAAACTGACTTGTCCTCCAGGAAACAAAACAAAAATATCCAGAGTTTTCCCCTAGCCTTCCAGCACTTCCTTTCACCCTGGTTTTCAGGTCTGTGCAAAAAAAGATATCTCATTATGCATCCTTATTCTGGGGAAATTTTCTGTTTTTACTATAAAATGTGAATTAGCAGCCTATCACTATGTAATACATTCTTTGCTTTGTGGGGTAAGAAAAGAAGGAAACATTAGTCCTGAAGCATGTGTTCTTTCCCTACAGCAAGTCAGTACAACACAAAGGGTATCCAACTCAATCTAGAATATTTTTTTCTTTTTACTGCATCTACTGGACTACCTTAATTATCACTGATATAATCTGCAGTGAATGAAAAAAAAAATCTAAAATAAACTAAAAGATATGCCTGGTCCCAGATGAGCAGGCAGACATCGAGAATTATTTTCTTTAAGATATTGCTCATTTCTTAAAGCCAAATAGTATATACAGGGCCATATAAGAGATCAGGGATAATCAGTATTCAACACACATTTAGGTCTCTCTCTAACATTAGATATTACCTGGAGAACATTTAAGGGGAATTTCTAACTACTGAATCATTAAATATGCTTTCTTTAGCACACAGATGTCATTTTGAAGGGGCACAGGCAGAGGCTTTGTTCAGCAACAGCCTACAGCCATTTGAGAGAGAAAACGGGAATGTGGCTGCATCCATGTTTTGCAGCTCCCACATCTCACCAGAAGCTGTGGCAGACATCCATGTACATAAGAGCAGTTTAACAGCTGCTTATTTACAGACAACCTTTTTTTTTCCCTTTCCTTTTCTTTTTCTGGGTGTTTCCACCAGATGGATTACAGTCTCTTGATTACAGCCTAAAGGCCTACAGAGCTTCACAAGCCAAGCAAGTCAGATACAAAACCCACTGTAACACTGGCTGTTCTTGAAACTTCAGGGTCCTGTTTAGTCTGACAAACCATGAGTCAAACACACAACAGCCCTTGGACTGGCCTGTGACAGTCCCTGGCTATTAGAAGAGCACTAGTCAATGGCTAGAAGTACCTCCTAAGCCAGCCTTGCTGAGACGAGAGGCAAAGAACAACTGAGCCAGCCACTTCAGAGGACAAAACCCAAACTACTGTGAACCATAATTTGCACTGCCTGTCAAGATTTGCAGCAAGGCAGGAGCGTAATCCAGTCTCAGTTGTGTTCATGGCTCTAGGATGAGGATAGCTCACTAGAAATACAGAAACATTTGATGGTATTAGTTAGAATTGGATGGGTAGAAGTGCTCTCAAATATGTTTCATTCGTTGAACCATGCATTTAAATACTATAATTAATGAATCAATACTTAAGACAGGTATTATTATTTACAACTTAAAATTAGCTTTCAATAGTTAAAAACATAAAAAGGATAATCAATCCTTGTTTTTCTTAATCTTTCTTTCAGACACTATGATAGTTACTGATTGACATGATTTATTATTTCAGATTTCTCTGGATATACACTTCTCATATGTAGAGAGATTAAATATATGAGATTTTTCCCATTCAAAAATGAAGAAATTGAGTCAGCAAGAATAACTCAAGCAAAAAAAATAAGTATAGCGTTTCCTCAACAGAGAAGAAAACACAGTTTAAATGCTCATGTTTCTAATCTCATGCTTAGGCACAAGACCAAGCTTGGCCATTTTTCCTATGTTCAGTGAGAAAATTCTGCACATTCATAAAACACAGCATCTATACCTCTGTTCAGTGGGACTGAGTGCATACCAGGAGTTCTGGGAATACACTCTACAGTAGTTAGAATACTTTTCTACTTCAGACAAAAAAAACCCCAAGCGAGTACTCATAAGACAGCGACAGGAAATCTTACTGTAAGGCTGAGCAGGGGATTTAACAATAACAGTCTCTGGCTTCTTTGTCATGAAAAACGGCCACAGGTTTGAGCTCTGTCTGTACACAGATGAATGATTCAAAAAGCAAGCTGCTTTTTTGGTCCAGAGAATTCTAGTTTTGTGGCTGGAAAACCAGAAAGCAAAGACTGTACATGAACACAGCTCATCCTTCCCCCATCTGTGTCAAATTAAACTGCATACAAGTCAGAACTAACAAGCAGTGGCTCCGTACAGCCACTCGCTGGAATGCTCCTCAGGTGCTTTGGAAAACATAGGTTAATTCAGTGCTGAGGTAGATCATCTGCCTTCTCCAACTGTGGATCTTATACGGGATTTGTATTCCCACCTGTTAAAACACTGCCAGCTTTCCATTTTGCCATAATGTCTCCTCATTTGCAAAGGACTTTATCTTTTTGTCCAGAGATAGCAACATGCCTTCAATTAGTGTGGTATTTTTCTCCTTTGCAGCACAGACCTGCATAAGACAGCCTGAAGGTCTAGACCTAGAATTCAAGAGAAGAGTTCACCCCAGGAGAGATTTCACCCTGTGTGGTGGGAGTAAGCACTGGACAGGATCTGAGTAGCAGCACTCACTTTTTTTTCTGGTTAATTCAGTCTTGAAATCAGTTTGGTGCTTGATGCAAGCTACCAAAGTCCACCAGCCTAACCTGCACATTTCATTCTAACAGTCTTGTGACAGCCAAGGAGCCCCTGGTATGGAGGTGGCTCATCCCACCTCCTGCCATCACACACCAGCCTCTATCAAACAGCCAAGTGCTCCCCGAGATATCAACACGTTCGAGCCTCTCAAAAGGCACATTTGGAAAAGTCTCCCCATCACTGCTAACGCTGGTGAGATCTCTACCTAAGCACAAACAAATTACAACAGCAACATGGGTGTCCTCCTCAGCAGCCAGCAGCGAGGAAGGATGGAAGAACTCATGGGGAATTCAACACTGGCAGGCACTGCAGTTCTGTGCCCATCGTACAAAGGTGCATCCTCAGTTTGATTCAGGGATCTCAGTAACCCAATCCAGTAGCCACAGTGCAGAATAAACCTTAGTGTGGTTTATCTGCTCTGAAGGGCCGAGCATCTCCCTCTGACATATTTGGGTGATTATTTTCTGGTTTCTCTCTGTAAGTATCTGGATGGAGTGCACAGAAAAAGGGACTCCCCAGGGAATCAGATACTGCATGTCAAAAGGACTCACTAGCTGCTGGATCAGCACACTGAGTCATGAAACCAGGAGTCCCCAACATGTTTTCTTTTCTTATTGTTTTTTAAACAAACCACATACAACTTTCCCTACTAACCTACCTTAGTAATTCTGCTTTTCAGTTCAAGAGTAAGTACACCCATTAAAATTAAGGAAAACACCCACCAAAAAAAAATTCAAATATGAGAGTTGCAAGAACCTTCTAAACTGCCATCTCACTACTTCTGCAATTTTGGAACATATTTCAAGAGCTCCAGGAAGAGTTTGATCAGAGGTAAGGCTTGAAATTTCAGAGTTCCTAAATAATATTCCCCTGCTTACCCAAAGGACTTTACTATTGATGTCACAGAACAGGAGAAGGTCCTATTTTTCCTAGTAGAACAAATCAATCTCTCCTCCCTCTGCATCCCTTCACAAGCACCCCCTCAAGCAAGTCATAAAACCTTTAATTAGGAGAGGGGAAGGCCCAGTGTCCTGTGAGATTCAGAGAATCATGTCAGATCATTGCACACATTAAGTGGCAAGAGAAAAATCTTCAGTTTGAATCCAGGTAGCACTAGGGAAAAGTTTCTTTTTGCAGCTAAAGACAAACATCACTGGTAAAGTATTTGCGATACAATCTTCACACACACAGGGATATACAGCCTGAAAATCTTTGCTGCAGAGTAATTATGGACATTCTTTTCCCATTTCATATACTTCTCACAGAACTCTTTCATTTTGTAATATATGTATTTTTGTGGGTTCCCAAGCACAATATGTGATGTGTTAAAGGTAGAGATTTCTAATCACACGTAGTGTCTTTTTGTGGGGATCCTCCTTCCCACAGGCACATGAACATGGTAATGACACATTCTTGTGCTGTTATGCTCTGTTATCAAAAACTCTGCTTAGAAAGAAAACTTGTATTTGTATTAAGGATACTGGATGACAACTATTCTTGCCAACAAAATTACCCAACACAAAGGCATTGGTAGGTATATGCAAACTCACTTTCAGAATAAAACCAAGTATATTATAATATTACATCTCACATTTTGAGGTTTAACAAGTTGTTGCAAACTGGGAATGACTGTTTCTGTGCAGTAGTGTAAAATTATCTGAAATTTTTACAACATATATATCAAGGCTTTTAATGAGGAGTTAGGCTTTATTATTATTTCTCCCACTATTTAAAACCACCTTGAAATTTCCACTAGAATTTTAAAAACGTGAGTCTGCTTTTTACATAAGCAGAAGATGGTTTTAGAAAAGGCATTGCATCACTTTAGCCAACAGAAGTTTAAAAGAGAATGACTTTTTAAAAGGGAATGACTTTTTAAAATGTCTCATCCTAAATACAAATCATTAACAGTGTCCAGGCAGTTATAGACAAGGAAGTTATGATGGTTGTATTTCCTTTAGTTATGGATGAGTCTCTCATCTTTGTGATTTTCTTAAAGAAGAGTTTAAAGGGGAACTAACTATGTGAATTTTAAGCTGTGGATCCAAAACTTTTTTGACTCCAGTCAAAAGTACAGAGAGATGGACAACTCAGCCAAAGTCTTTGCTGGCTATGCACCAGTCTATGAATGGTATAAATAATAAAGAGAAGTGCATGAAAAAATCAATTGCTAAAGAACTCCTAAATGAGATGTTTCTGGAAGTTCCTCCTTAGTAATTTTGTAAACCTGAGAGCCTTCCACTTCCCCTGCCAGCTAAAGAAAAGAGATCAGCTTATCTAGGACATATAAGGACAATTATTTCTTCCAACTCAGTTGCAAGAAATGCCCATGAAAGGTAACCCATCTGTGAAAGATGTGACTGCACATGCCAGGCAGATGTTGCCAGCACCAGAGTTCTTCCTATGTTCCTCAAATGTTAACTCTTCACTGGGGATTACGCATGTCTTATTTGCAGAGAAATAGCAAATTCTTTGTTCTCCATCTTTATTACAACATAGTGAACTCTTTAGGAGTGCAAATTTTTGCCAAGAAGCAGCAAATTAATAACATATGTATATGGTGTGTTTCTGCTTCCATCACAGGCGAACGAAGTGCTTGTAAGAGAAGCTATTTACAACCTTCTTGAAGTAAGGATCTTGAGAACAGCCCCAGCCACGCCAGCATGAACCAACTGCAGTTCTACTGGATGAAGCAAGGCAACAGTGATGTAACTGATGCCTCAGCCAAACTTTTGGCTCTATCCAAATAGAAATAGAGCAAGCACACCAATGCAACTTTCCTCTACATTGCCCTATTAACTCCTCATCAATGCTGTTATTTGAGCTGTTCTACTACCCGTTGAATCCAAAAATGTACTTTATTAAATGTTGCCAGATTAATCACCAGTCTCTCTCTGTAAAAGACATAACTTACACCAACACTTTCAGCATTCACTGATAGTGTATGATTTAGCTATTCTCTGTTGTTATTATTATTCTGTGTAATATATAAATCTCCATTTTTACATAAATGCATTATAACCAAATTCTGTATAGCAATGGTGTTTGGTCCTGTGCATGTCTTGCCGTATAACATGTATTACAAACCATTAGCTTTCATGGATCTCCTCAAGAGATGGTCACTGTCTTTTCCTCAAAACATTCACACTTATTTCCTATTCACTCATTAAGAAACATTCCAATTGCATGAGTAGTAAACTATCTTTATAATGTCCAATACTGTTTTAAATAAAAAGGTTCTGCTACTTCTTGAAAGGCTGCAGCCAGTGAAGTTCATAAACCCTGTTCATGTTTAAGTGCTATTTCTAAACACATGCTCATTTGAAGCTGAAGAGGTGGGCTGAACCGGGCTTTGAACTCTGCAAATACACTCTGAAAAATCCATAATAACTGCTTAACAAAGATCACTATTTTTGCTCCTCAAACAGATGCACAGGCTTGGGACTGACCATTCCCACAAGCCCCGTGTATTGTGCCTGCTTCCAATATGGGGTAAAAAAGGTAAAGAAAGAAGAACATAAATTAAAACCCTATGCCAAGCCATTTTTGGGGGATTACCCAGCAGACCACAACAGGTCTGAAGGTCACATTTCACACGCATAAATAGAGATATTTCTAACTGACACCTACTAAACAAGCAGACTGGATACTTGCTTTAGACAGCCCTGAACAAATATTAATTTAAACCATGTGTAGGACATGTTATCTCTGGAGTAACTAGAGATGTTCAGCTGACTTTGGACTAAATTACTCAACAGCTTCACACAGAAAAAGCACATTCATGAAAGTGATTTACTGTTTTAATATAACACACAACTATAAAGGGTTCACACGTGATCCTACGGTTTCTATGATTATTCTCCTCAGAAAAGCACGATTTAGAGAGAGAAAACAGCTAAAAAGCTGCTGTTTCTTCTTCATAATTTGTCCATGAGCTCTGAATCACGTGCTTAAGGGACAAATTGTCTTAAAAAACTAATGAGATAAGGGGTCCTGAGAGAATGAGGTAAAAAAGGAACCTTTCCTCAAGCATATCACCCATCCCAGTGAGAGTTAGATGCATTGTACTTAGTGCACAAGGATTGTTCCCACCATATATCTTATAAATACTAGGAAACTGATGAGAAAAAGGGTGCCTGCCCCTCTTCCCCAACTCGTTTGCTTCTTGATGCCTATACAAAAATAATAATAAGAGTCCAGATTGGTCATAGTTCCTTGATGTACTGACTCTTATATCTAGCACTTAGCAGGGACAATGCCAGCAAAACTTTCACTGTTGGATGTACAATGAGGGTTCCTGCACCATGCTTTACAGAGAACTATTCTGTGCAATGGTCTGGCATCACACTAAGGGTGTTGTCACGGCCACCAAGGTGTTGGCAAGGCCACAGAACAGAGCAGGCTGTTGAAACACAGAACAAACAGTATAAAAATCCAAAGGAGGAGCAGATACTGAGGATATCTACGCTCCTCAAGCCTTTGAAAAGAACGTTCGTGGCAAGGGAGATTCTGTGATCCAATGAAAGGATGGACAACACACATTTGCCATGGTGGAAGAATTAGGTCTGGTATCTTTGTCAAGATAGCATACCAGGAAAGATAGAAAGGTCTCCAAAAGGCTGGAGTCTTTATTGCAAACAAAGCTAATAGACTTCAAGAAAAGCTACGTAGGCTCTAATGAATGTTTTTGACTGTAGGGAGAAAAATGAATGGCTTGAGTCCAGGAACTGTCTCTGCCTACATAGAGAACTAGATCTGTAGGAGATCCTTATTCAGCACGTTTCCTACAAAAGACATTAATTTACATTTTCTTGTTTAAAGAACAGATAACTTTCTCCATGTGAGAAATTCCAGCAGGCATGGGCTCAGAGGAATGAACAAGTGCTGAAGAGACCACTGCACATTTCATACAAACACTCACCAACTGTTGCCACTTTGAGATCTCAAAGCTTGCAAAGAAAATGACTTTTTTTTTCCCAGAGCAGAAACTAGGACATCAACCCTGATTACTCTGCAGTTGCTCATCTCTAGGCAGTGCAGTTTGAGAGGCATGAGGCCTTAATCAAGTTCAGATGTA
Source organism: Manacus vitellinus (assembly GCF_001715985.3). Taxonomy (NCBI): domain Eukaryota; kingdom Metazoa; phylum Chordata; class Aves; order Passeriformes; family Pipridae; genus Manacus; species Manacus vitellinus. Next base: position 4,875,894 of record NW_021939471.1, on the reverse strand, counting down.
AGGAAGGATTTCTTTTAAAGGCTATCAATGTTAATGAACAACTTGGTCTTGTTTGAACATCTAGATTGTGATATGGGCAGGTGTCTGAGTTTATCATGTCCTCAATCTTTTGAACAGCCAGATTTTATTTGCTAAGCATTGATCAGACCAAAAGGAATGAGCTTACCCCAAGTGGCAGCAGCTGGACTTGAAAGCTGGACTTTAGATAGCAAAATGTTCAGGATTTGATGCAATTTGCCTCAGCCACCTAGGTGAGTTTGGGGCTGTCCTTGTAAACCTAGAGACTAAAGGAAACTGCCCTGGAGTCTTACAGGAAAACAGAAGGGCACATCCTCACTCTAAAAGGTTTTTACTTTGTTCTTCTCTACCTGAAAGCTAAAAAGAGATGTTGAATCTTTGTGCCAAAGGTAACAATTCAAACACAACTGGATGTACTAATTTGCTATTCCTTGTGCATGTTAGGAGAGAGGATTCCAAATTAAAAGCCATACCAAAAGCCAGAAACCAAATATCACATCAGTTTTAAAAACACACCCTTCAGAAAACTACTCCCTTCAACTCAATTATGAGGGGAATTTATATAGGTTCATTTTATCCTTTGATTAGTAATTTTATTGTGTTTTGATTATGTCAGTGGTCTACGGCTGCAATATTGTTACAAAAAGCATAGAGGTGTTTAATTTAAAATAAAAAGGCTTTTGCACAATTTTTTAATAACGAAACTATTTCTACTAGTATTAGATTCTTATGAAGCCTTTTGAACTTTTCATATGTAGTGGTTCAGATCATACACTGAAATAGATCCTGTGAAATTAGAATAGCCCTGCATAATTATCGGTCTACTAAAATAGGGCTTTTCAAATGCTTACTCACTGATCTGTTCTGTGTGCTGTTGCTCAACAGCTTCCCATGAACTTAGTAATCATGGACATACCACTGTTGAAATATTCAATATGTTACACTGGAGCTTCCCACTCCTCCCCTCAGGGCAGACTCCTTTCTTACTGTGCTGGCTCACTCAGCGTCTGTATTATTCACTTCTGCAGTAATACTGCAGTTTAATCTTTTTGAAGAAAAGTGTTGCTACAGGAAAATGTGCATAGAAATGCGTATGAAATACCAATTAACATGTTCAGCAATCTGCAGAAATAAAGTCCTCCTCTGCAATCAATATTCAACTAGTCAGGGAGCAAGTGCACTCTTACTTGCCAGCCATACTTACTTAGTTCTCCACATCCTTTCCAACTAGAGTGGAGAAAGGGTTGCAGCTACTCCTGCAGCCTCTTATCCTTCTTGCTTTCTCAGTCTTCACTGCAATCAAACTTTCAGGAAATTTAGTAAAATTCATATTCAGCCAATAAACTCTGTTCTGGAAAATGGGCTCTAGTACTGGAGTAGGTATCAGATGGTGAAGGACTTCACCTTTTAACTTGATCCTGCAGCTGCATTAACACCTCCTCAGGAGAGTCTGGTTTTGTCCCAAAGCTCTTATCTGCCACCACTCCAAATACAACATATCATGAAGCCCAGATGCCAAGCTATTTACATAAAGATGTGATGGACATGTCATTGTTAACATAAACATCCCTTGTCCACATTACATGGATATTTTAAAACAGACACCCATTTCAGGGCTTTTTGTTTAGAATAATTTTATCTCTGTACTTTAAAAGAAAGCATATAGCAAGACAAACTTCCTGATGCCCAAACACAATGTAGGATCATGTCACTGCTTCACACTGGGTTAAATTCACCACCACACTGATATACAACACAAGAACACCCAATTATCACTTAAGAAGCAGATTTTTCCTTTAGGACACAGAGCTTGTCTGTCCTCATTAGCAGAAGACTATGACATAGCTGAGGAGAATGCTCCCCTCAACTTGTATTTTCCTAAAGTATTCACAGAAATGTAAGCTGAATAAAAGAAAAGAAAATCAGTCTGACCCCAGGTGCCAGCTAAACTTTTAAACTTAGGAGAATACCAGCTACAGCAGCTGGAACCCATGGCTGAGAGACCCATATGCCTCTTGAACCACCTTTGATGTGTCCAAGAGCACAGCCATGGTAAAATGGAGCATAAAAAGGACTGCTAGCATGAGCTGCAGTCTTCACTGCAGATGTTCCCTCAGAGTTGGTGTTTTGAGGCATAATTTAATATTACAGTAGTTTGTAATTTTAACTAGGGACACTATGCATACAAAAACTAAGTCTTGTCTTAATTTTTTTTAAAGGTAAGGTTGATGACTGATCTTAGATATCACTTTTTTTTTCAGTTGGTACCAAAAGACAAGTTTGTTTCTTTAAAAAAAAAATAAAAAGGAGAATTTGTGCTCATCTGCTTTTTCCCTTCTATTATCCTTGGTAAGAAATCTTGAGCAGCATTTCCTTCCCCCTGCCCCATTCCTTGTTAACCATTGTCTTATTCTCTTTCTTCAGTGTACTCTTCCTAAAAAACAAAAAAAGTATTATGTATTCCAACTCCACAGGATGCCAAACACAGACATCTCCTGAGCAAACAGAATAAGTTATTCAGTATAATAACCACAAAGACAAGAATGAGATTACAAGAAAACATCCTCTACAGCTGTAAACAGAACTGCAAGGCTTAATATTCACCAGCATTACATTTCCATACCGAGCCTATTCCAACCCCTTTTCTTCTCATTGTTAAAAGAAGCAGATTTTTTTTTCATTATTTGGGTTCCCCTAGGCACTATTTTTGCAGAGGAAGGGTCATATGTTTATAAATGAGTCTGAAAGTAAATCAGAACCAATGCTGAATCCTTCGTCTCTTGTTTAAAGTTTGATACCCTCCCCCCCCCCAAAAAAAAAAGGAAAAAAGATCAGGAGTGAATAGCCTGGGGAATTTCTGCTTTGGCAGAACTAGAGAAAGGCAGTAGCCAAAAACATTGCTACTGGCATTCAGTCTTGGAAATTTTAAGCCAGCAAAATCATAGCTTGCTTCAGTATAATTAAAACAGATGCTCAAAGGGGGCACTGTAAGGCTAAGTGGAGAAATTATACAAAATGTATTTTAACAATCAGAATGACTTAAGCAATCAGAAGACAAGGAAAACGGTGTTTCTATGCTTTGAAATTAAACCAGGAAAATCGAAAAAAGTATGCTTAGTAGTAATTAGATGTGAATTCTCCCCCATGCCCTAAAACAGTCTGCTTGGACTAGTGTTGTGTAGTAAATCCTGCATGCTACACATCTTCATTTTTACAAGTCCTGCACCTCTTGCACACATGCAAAAATTGTACAAGGAATTTTAAGCCACTGATGAAGGTCTGCCTAAATGCATGCATTGCCTTTTTCTTTAGAACAATGTTAGACATTTTGATGCCATTGCTCAGATGGACAAACTTACATCCATGTGGAAAGTTTTTGACAGCATTATCCACCGCAGTGTTTCACTGTAGCTGCTTTATCTTGATTATGGTGGTGGAAAAAGCCATTAACCAATCTGATGGTTGGTTAAGGAAAACTCATATCTGAAAGAGTCAGGCTTATTTCAGCTATTCTTGTCAAGCTCCAGATGGTCACTATAGCAAACAATTATCACTTTATAAGAAAACGTGAATTTTTGTCCAGTTTGTTCAGTTTCTAATGGAGCTTGGACATGTTCTCCTCATTCTGCTATTTTGAAGTCACTCTCCTCATTTTTTAATGACTTTATAAACAGAGCAATGAATGGGGCTATTGTGTCTGATTTACACCTGTATTAAATACTCCTTATGATTCCCTCCAGCAGTACATATAACCTTCAAAGACCCATATGAAACTCAGCCTAAGGCCCACTGACAATGCCAGAATGAAGTAAAGGGGTCCCATTAAAAAGGGAGAAGTTAGGCTCCCCAGCAGCTAAAGGGAGGGGAAAATTCAGCTACAAGCCACACACACTGACTCTATTTTTTACATGCATGGCAACGATCCATATGGTGATATTTCATCTATAAATTTGTTAGTAACATTAAGTAATGACTTTCTAGTCTTGTGTTTAGAATCGACACATTCCGTACTCGAAATGCTATAGTGGACCTCTGGCAGGGGAGTTGCAAGAATCCTTGACTTCCAAGGCTTAGGCATTGGTAATTTGGTGGCAGACTAATGGTACATCAGATCACAGCACTTTTATAATCACACTATGTAAACCCATGCAGATAAGACACAGGTGTGGTATACAAGATACAGGATGATAAAAGAAATGCCCTTTATCCAGCCTACAACAGGGTCCCTGCACTCCTCAAGATCAATTGTAAAAGAAGTTTCCTACAGTTTCTCCTTAGAGAAATCTTATGGGGGTAGTAAATCAGGTCAATATATCCAGGCTGTTAAAAGAATGAATAGAAGCATTAATTTATTTCACATTCAGGTTAGTCTTTGCTTTGCTGAAACACAGCAAAGGCTGCAGAGGCATCACAGTGGCTGCTCACGGGCAAGGTCATCCTCTGCTGTGCACTTCCAGCCTTTTTTTTCCATCACCCTTTCAGTGCACTGAGCAGTCTGGTCCTAGGCATTACACACAGTAATTGTTCCACATGCTGAGAGACATCCTACATGTAACAGGCAGATGTAACTTGTGTTCTTACCGTAACTTTGTATAAACAGATGATTATTTTACTTTTATACTTTTTGTTGAATGTATTTATGGGAAAACATTACTTATTTTATCATTAATTGGGAATGAATGTGAGTCCATAGAGTATCTGTGTTGCAAAACTACATTCTAGAGTGGCTTCACTTTTTCAGCAAAAAGGATAGAAGACACATCAATTTGTAATCAAATTTAAGATTAATTCTCTATTTGTCAAAATTATTTTGACAAAATGATTAGCCTTATCATGCATCTTATACAGCATAAAAATACAATGGGGAACAAAAACCCACCATTCATTCACCACATAATTTTTCAAATGCACAGAAAAACTATACTCAATAATATAGAGTACCAGTACCCAGCCTGAAAATCTGGTAGTCAGGCTATCTGTAGTGATCTCATGGTTCTGCTATGATTCAGGAATATAGAAATCCATTAAAATGCTTTCATTAATCCCCGATGCTTTTACTGTATGCAAAAGGCACGCAGCATAAATACTGAGTTATACAACAGGCTTTAACCTTCTGCCATGACTCCTTCCTGAGTCTCGTTGGCTTAGGGAGGGAAACGAATGATGAATTTGAACCACAACAATGAAAAATTCAGAGACAAGTTGGGGCAAAATGTTTTGCAAGACGTGACTACCATGACTATCACATTTGAGTGAATAAACGGTATTATGAAGGCTACAGTTCATCGCCTTTTAAAGCTTTCAGCTTTACCTTGCTGAAAGTAGGTTGTGCTACTCCCATACAAACTGGTGCAGACAGAAGCTGAGAAATAAAAAGTTGGGGAAGTGCAACAGCCTTTTTTTTATTAAAAATGAGCAATGACACCCCCCCCAATGGTCATTGATGCTCATTTACATGCACTATTACATGATTGCTTTTGCTGTTGTTGCTTTGAAGACAGTTACGTTGTAAAAATTAAATTCCATTCCTTGTGTTTTCATTAAGCTAACAGTAAACAAAAACAGCAACAAAAAATTTAAAAACCCCAAACAACTCATAAGCAGACACAAAGGGTACACACTAACTCACGAGCTCTATATTCCCACTGAAAAGAAGCAATTGCTGCCCTGCACAGCTGCTTCCAGAGCCATTGGAACTCGTCCTATGCACAGGAATCGAAAGAAAAAATAACTGTGGCCTTTAAAAAGTTAAGTGCTTCCATGAACTCAAGAATATGGTTTTGAGGCACCATATCTAGATTCTGTCAGCTCCAGGATTTTAGAGGGAAGTATCTCCTGCAGGTAACAACTCCTTTTCTATCCAGCAACGACATTACCTCAGATGCTCGGCCTCCCTGCCTTGATCAAATAATTTCACCTTTGTTACTGGTGCCTAGAAAACAACCAGCACACTCATCTTTTAAATTCACTGCAGTAACTTTAAATTATTCAGATCAGGGGAGGGGGGGGAGAAAGGATGCCAGAACTAAGGAAGCAGTGTTTGCATCGTGGGAGGTTTGCTTGCAAGCTTCTTTCAAACCTGAATCAGGACCCACCATCTTGCTCTCTCCAACACTACCAATTTTTTTCCAAGCTTTACTAAAACTTCAGGCAGAACAATCACAACAGTAGGTCCTGTAGCATTCAGTGATAAACATTTAACAGAGCAAAGACAACGTACATTTCTAAATTTAAAAAGAAGCAAGAAAAATAATATTTCCTTTTGTAATATAAAATCAAAACTGTCCTTTTTTTTTCTTTTTTCTTTTTTTAAGATAGGTTTTAAATTAAGTACTATGCTGGAAATACATCCGAGGAATTCATTTTTCTGATTCATATTTGAAGGATTAACTCTTCAATTATTAAATTGTACCAACAACTGATGACTTGCTGTGCAGTCTATTTTTAAAAGTACATGAAAGATGAGTGTAACCAGTATACCTGGAATAAGAACACTTAGTAAAACTGCCATACAGAAATCTGAAATTAGTGTTTTAGACCAGATATATCAATTTACAGTTAATGCCAGGCTTGCTCTCAGGGGGGCTCAGGTCACTTTTTAATGGCCTTCAACAGCTGCACACACACAACTCTCCCTCTTCCCAAACCACCACACAACACACAAGCATTGTTTCCAGCTATGGGGATGGTTCAAATCCTTCCTAAAAACGATTCGATGCCTGCTTTACATTCAAAATTGTGCATATGATTCACAAAAGGAAGGCTATCACAAGTTTGTCTTTCAAAGAAATGGGTGGAGTGGGAGGGAGCTATTTCCAACTGGGATTGACGCATTTCTCTGGAGCCACCAGCAGGTCCCTTTGAGATCCTACTAAAATCCTGGTCATATTCCAGAGGACTCGTGCTTTGTAGAGCTCTAGGGTGAGGAGAACAGAGGGAAGAACCAGAAATCCCTCCAAACCACCATGCTGTCCTTACTGCTTAGTGCTACTCTTTGCAGACTGAGGCGAGTCCCTCTAACAGAGGTGTTGGTCCTCCAGGAACCACAGGCAGGTTAATAAAATGAGCCCTTCATGGAGGTCACCGTCTCCTTCTAAATTTCTCACCCTGCCTATATAATGCAGTGATTTCTGTGAGAAGACTCTCAGTATGCACCTCTCTGCATCTATTTTCCTTAAAAAATTCAGGATGGCTAAACCCACCAGAGCGCATCTTTCTGTTTAAAGGACCAACACCTCATTTTGCAAGAACTCACACTTTCAGTATCTGTCCTTAGGCAAAAAGTCTAGTTAAGGTTGTCCTCAGTGAATTATGTTTTTTCAGAGTACCCCTCTGAAAATTGCACCCATGAAGGGTCTACTGCTGTAAACTGTTTACTGCTGACCTAATAGCTCTAGGTCACAGGGACTTGACATAATATACTAACACCAAACACAAGTTACCTCATTTGAGAAACTCCTTTAACTTTAAATAAAGTACCATCTCAGAACTCACTCCATAGACCTGACTAAGCTGAGACATGAAGGGACATGAAATAAATTAAGCGCTAATAAATTTATGCGACCCCTCGAGAATAAGCTTTATTTCTCTGGTAACTTCTGCACTCGGTAAGCCAAGGCAGAAGAGAACTCAGACACACTAGCAGCCAGCTGAGATGGCATGCAATGATTGAACCTTTTTGAAACTCTAGGATTAAAACTCTAGCAGGCATTAGCAAAGCATCAGCGCAGCAAGAGTTAAGAGCATGGGCTGTACTTTACTATTGGGAATAGTTTGGGAAGCAGAAATAGCAGGAATAGGATCTTTTACAATTACTTCAGTTTTTATTAACATATTTTTACAGGGCATCCCAGTTAAGCCAGTCAGCTTGTTTACAATAGTGTCTTGTCCAAGGACAGCTTAAAACTATTACACAGTACATACAGAAGGACAATACAGTCCCAGTACAAGCTACCAGCAGGCAGTAAATCATGTCAAAGCCTCATGTTACACCTGATTAAGTGCTTGGCTTCAGTACTACAACCTATTCCAAGAACGCTTGTTTCAGTGTAGTTAGGAGTTGTCAGACAATTTATGTCATCTGATGGCAAGTTACATAAAATAGTGCCCCAGTGTATCATTTAAGAAGCATTACTTGGCATGAGCTGCAAGAGTGTGTGCTTCACACCTGCAGTATCCTCTGGTGCTATGTACTCCTTAAAAGTGGACTCCGTTTAGATGTCTCATTTGCTAGGAGAAATCACATCACCTCTGTCCCAGTGGGATCATATGAGCCTGGATTACAACTCTATCTGAATTATGCTTCATCAAACACATCCAAAATTTTATCACTCATAAGTCAGTCCACCCTCAACGTGGTCACTGAAATTAAATTATATTTCCCATGAATTTTTTCTTGATTCTACAAAATGTCTTAAAAATAGATATCCTTGTAAATGTCAAGAATTTACATTTTTCATCAAATGTACAAGCCTGTGAGTGGACAAAGAGTAAATCTTTACACCATCTGAACACAAAGAAAACCTTGTTTCTGTGAAGTTCAAAGGCAACCCAAGTCACTGAAGGCAAATTTCAAGAGCATCCTAAGGTCCACAGATTGGATACCTGTCAAAAACCAAGCTATGAAAACCAAGTCATAATTCTTATGAAGTCCGTGTTTATCTGACTGTCAAACAGCAAGACATATGGCATTATCCAAGATGTCATGCATCTTGATCAAGAGTTCTGTAAGTCAGCAAAAGTGTTTAATGGTACAGTCCATTAGCTCTGACTCCGTATGTTCCTGAACAGCTTTTTTTGGAGTTGTGCAGGAACTTAGCAGGAAGCTGGAGGTCAATTTTAGTGGTAATATCTTTCTACACCACACACACAAACAAACCCAATATTTCTATGGGGTTCCTCATGCATGGCAAGCAGGAGGCTTGTTTAAGTTCTTTTATAAGAAGAGTGATCACCACCTATTTTTAAAGTGCAGTCTTATTATCTCTTTCCTTAGGTAGGGCAGCTTTACCCTCGATTTCATAAACTGGTGAGATAGTCTGTACTTTAAGTCTCTGCAGGAAATGTAAACCCAGTAAAGAGGACAATTTCTTGCATTTAGCATATTGCAATACACATGGTGGGCTGAGCACCTGAATTCCTCCTCTTGCTTGTTGATTGAGATTTCTTATTGTAACAATTATATCACAGAAAAACATTTTCTTCTGAAATTGAACAAGGAGTTTAATTAAAATAAGAACAAGTCTTCTAAAATAACAGCAGAACACCAGAGCACACATCTCTGCAATGAAAACATATTTACCTACTTTTTCTGCTCAGTCATAACAGCATTTCCACAGCTATCACAAGAAGAGCTATTAACAAATGGAAAGCCTGATATTAACTCACTTCTCCCTGGCAGAAGATGACAAGAAGTCCTTCTGGTTTTAATAAAGAGTAAGACCCAAACTAAATACTAAGGCCGCAGTGAAACAAATATGCAAAATCCTTTAAAAATCTAGATATGGAAATGCAGATCATCCACAAGCTGTAGTGACATTTAAGGGAGAGGAGAACATCTGAACAGTATCACTATGGTGGCCTTTAGACACAAGCACCTGGGGAATTGAGAGGAAAGAAATAAAACAGCACCTGTTCCCTAGCAAGGTGTGACATGAGACATAAGCACCAGGGAGCCACAATCTGAAATGGAAATGCACACAACAGCTTTGATGGGGGAAGGGTTTCAGCTGGGAGAAGTGTTTGAAGATTGGTTAGCTGAGACCAGCTTTTCAGAGGACTTCTTTCTCTGAACCCTGAACGGCACAGGACTTGTCCTGACAGATGGCAAAGCTTCAAGGGACAGTAGCTCTGGCATGATCATCGCTAATGCTGCCACATTTTTGTGTTCAGACCTTGCAACTGAGAAAACAAAGAAGTGTAGGTGGAAGGGAAGCAGCTCAGCCATTGCTGGGCTAAGCAGCTGTAAGAGTCAGCAAGACCAAACACAAGTGCTCACAGGGTTTAGCAAATTGTTCTCCAAGCCTTTGGGTGAGATGTGGCCAAAGGGTTGTGCTCCTGTGACACAAGACACTGGGCACGGAGTACCAGTTCAGATGCAGTGTACAAGATGCTCTTTGTAGCTACAAGTCATGCTGACTGCTTGGCAGAAAGAGGAGCCAATGCCTCAGGGGTACAGCTACATCCAGGAGGGTGCTCACCAGTTACCACTGCCATTTAGTTCCCATTTACAGAGCTCAGAGTACTGTGCAGCCTTGATCCTTGCAGATTTGAAGTGACCATTTCAGTTGGCTCTGCTTTGGAAAATACAAATTCAGTAAATTAGGTTTTACCCATGTTGCTAATCTCGAGGTGCTTTTATTTAGTGGCAAGAAAAATCAGAGGTTCAGTCCAAACGAAAGTTTCAGTGAATTTAGCTTTTCAAAGCTCAAGATGCAGCTGAAAATCTGACAGAAGCAGGCTGTGCCTTGTGTAATCACCTACAAATGCATTAAGTAGAGGCAGTGGTAGCTGCCTATACAGACTCAGTGACTAAGTGCAGATACTACTTGTACATAATTTTCTTTTCCCAGTCTTGCAATTCTTCACCTGGAGCATCAAATACCAGAGCCATGATGTGTTAACACCACCTTTCCTGTGGGGCTGTGCTCTACCATTCCACACAAGGTTTCCAGGAAGCTGTGTGCCTCTGGTAATTCAGCCTGCTACAGACACCCCTAAGGCAAAATTGAATGGAAACAGTGGTATTCCTTTCAAATGGATCCATGCACTTTTTAAATCTACTTTCAAAAATTCACAAATATACCCAAGGGAAATAAGCTAACAATGTGGATTGCTGCCTGAAATAATTATACAGATAGCTCAGGGCGTTTAGTGTAGTGATGAAAGAAAAGAAACAAGAAAAAGATTAGCAGGCTTCACAGCAATAACATGGTTTAGTAAATCCCACACTTCCCCTTTCACAACAGAAAGCTTGACATCACCCAGATTCAGAAATACCACACTGTATCTGTTGGTTTTCCCAATTTAGGAGTCCCTACTGAAAAGTTCAATATTGTACAGGAAACATGCCCATAGTAGAGGGCTAGCTACCACTCTCATTTTGACATACCTACCAATTTCTGACTTAATCATTATTGCACTACACAGCTTTGTAAGAAGTGATTTTGCTGCAAATAAGACTACATGCTCATAAAAAGGCATGTACATTCAAGTGCAGTACTGGGAGGCAATTAAAGTTTTGCTTTACCAGTGTACCAGGCTAGATCAATTCTTGCAGAGGAGGAACACATACATAGGTAATGGACTTCAGGGTGTCTCAAAGTCAGAGAGTTGTGAGCTGAACTGTCTAAACACATAGCAAGACTCAAAATCCTGACAACCTTTCTCTGATTGAACTCCACCAGAATTTAAAGGGAACTCAGGCACCAGTTGTAGATGGTCATAGTTTGATGAAGCTCTGAAATACAAGCCTTTGGGGTTTTTTAATATTTCCTTTGAATTAAATATTCATATGATGGTAATTACACTTAAAAAATATAGTGGCAAGTTTTAACATGTGCAATGAAACAGTATCTCACTATCTTCAAATAACTACCAGGATGAGATACCAGAGACATTAGTCCTGACTGTATTATTCTTCCACTGAAACTACACCTACAGTATTTCAGCATTACAACAATTTGCACTTGCATCATCTTTTCCCTTATTAAAAAAGCCCAACACAACTTGACCAGTGTTTCTACAAGCAACTCATGCTCAATTAAATTGCTATATTCAAACAGATATGTGCTACACCCTGTTTTGTCCTGAGAGCACTTAATTCCAGACAATGAGCATATGTGGGTGTCTGTTCATGACTCTGAATTCCTGTTTTAAATATATGTTTCAAAGATACTTTTCATATAGTCAAGGTCAGTGGAGAGGAATAAGTTAAAATTTCACAGAAGGATTAAGAAAGTGATTTACAAGGAGTTTGTTTCAATGCTAATCTTAGCAGGATTCAAATCCATATTTCTTGTATGTTTTTGTTTGTTAAGGTTTGAAATCTTGGAATCCATGAGAGACAGACTCACTGAGTAGAAACTGCAGTGTGAACACTAAAACAATAAAAAATAATCTGGAAAGGTTTCCTCTAGTTAAGTTAAGAAGATGCCTGCAAACATTTCTAGTACTAAACCTGCCAAATTACACCTATAGTCATTTACTAGTGTCATCTCACCCCTATTTCCTTGGTTTGTTACATATCATGTAAATCTCCATAGAAACCCTGTCTGTTTGTGTCAGGGGACCCTCCTATCCAGTTGCACAGCATCCCTTCCAAAAAACCCTAAAAAGAGTAACAGGGATACAAACAACAAAATGAAGAACGAGAGAACACAACAAATAACAACAGAGGTGATCTTTAAAGTGACATACACTGTGCCCAAATATTCCTATTTATCTACATTATGATGATTTTAATGACATTGTCTACTTGAAAAAAGTTAGGTAAGACAGTTCTAATCATACTACAAGTCCCTACTAATAAAAATAATGCCCGTGTCATCACAATAGCATTCTTATGCAAAACCAAGAACTTTACTGGAAGTACAACACACTTGCCAGACGGATATAGCTATTTTACATATGGGGAAACAGAGCTGCTAAAAGCCAAAAATGCTACCCCTAAGGGGCTTTGCCTCAAGTTTGAGTCAGAGAGTCAGCTGAACAACTTGACTGCTGCCTCAAATGCTGATCATTGCTCCACTTTCACCTTTTGTTCTCTCTTCTACATTTCTAGTGTTTATTCAACTGCACACCCATTTACCTTTAAATAATGCACACTTGGTTTGAGACATGAATACAATGTTTAGCAAAATACAGTCAGGGCCTCTAAGGAGCATCACTACACACACAATCAGAGTGGTAACAGTCCTAAGGCTGGCTGTAAGATGGATGGGAAGGAATGATTACAAGAGGGAAATTTTAGTGAAATAAAGCTCATTACATATTAATGTGCTATTTCTATTTTGCAAAAATGCACAACCTCACCATTTTGAAGCACGTGTGTCATCATCATCATGCTTCTTTTTTCTCCAGGTCAAACAAGTGTTATCTATTAGAGATTAAGACTGAAATGCTAAAAAAGAACAAAAAAGGAACCACAATTAGAAAAACTCCTTTTCAGACAATACCAAAATAGTAAAGCAGATATTAGAACAAGTGAAATACTCTATTACAGTGAAGGGGAATGTACTGCTGAGATCTGGGAGATACTGTGACATACACAAACCTGAATGTTGATGAAAGACCAAATGGCCGCCTACAGTCTGAATCTTGCCTTTGCTCCTGGACTGCTTGAAGCAGCCTTTCCAACCATCATTCTCTTTAGCTTATTGTCCATATTCAGAAAGAATATTTGCAATTCATGGAAGAAATACTGATGTCATATTTTAATGGATAACAGCTCCTTGGTTAGTCTGGATCTCAGTGCAAGACAAGACTTGCTTTACCATACACTGGAATTAAATGCACCTCTTAACACCCGTTACTTTGGCTCAGTTTGAAGAGGTTCTCCACGTCCCACCCAGCTGGCAGAGTAGGAAGCCAAGCCAATGTTTAGGCAAGTAGAGGTAGCTCTGGGAGCAAGATCTGGTTTGGAATGCACCTGTATTGAACAGGTCCAGAGGAGTGCCACAGAGAGGATCAAGGGCTGGAGCATTTTACCTATGAGGACAGGCAGATTTGGGGTTGTTTAGCCTAGAGAAGAGAAGGCTCCAGTGACAGCCTATAGCAGCCTGCCAGTACTTATGGGGGCCTACAGAAAAGATAGGGAGGGACTCTTTATCAGGGCGTGTAGTGATAGGATGAGAGGTAACAGTTTTAAATTGAAAGAGGGTAGTTTTAGATTAGATATTAGGAAGAAATTATTTACTGTGAAGGCACTGAGGCCCTGGCACAGGCTGCCTAGGCAAGCTGTGGCTGCCCCATCCCTGGAAGTGTTAAAGGCCGCTTTGGATGGGGCTCTGAGCAACCTGGTCTAGTGGAAGGTGTCCCGGCTCAAGGTAGAGGGGTTGGAACTAGATGCTCTTTAAGGTCCCTTCCAACACAAACCATTCTGTGATTCAATATTCAACCAATACTATCTTTCCATAATACGAGCTAGAGCCTAATTTTACATACATCTTTCTCAACAGAATCTTTCTGAACATAGTTCTTTTAATTTTGGTAATTCAATCAGGATAACTCTTTATAGTTGCCGTCTTGATAATTACTTGCTACCTTGCACAACACTAGGTTTTAGTGAAGAAAGCCACATAGAAAACACCGTGTTTACCTTGGTGGATTCAGCAGTATAACCACATTGCTTGAAAACAAATCCATTCATGCAAATTTGGATGCCTCTGAGTCACCACATGTGTCCCACATCAGCATACAACCTTCTGTATTTTGAGAACCTCATTAAACCTATCAACACTTGTATCTCCTCAGACTGATGAAACAGGAAGTTTCAAGATAGCAGTAGGCTTTCCTGTCCCCTAGCTATAATCTACTGAAATTGGGAATTCCCTTCTGAGTTGTTTCCCCTTATGGGAAATGGGCATGGCACAAAGACCATAGATTCAGTATTAATTCAGAAATATGATTCTCCATTTGAGAAAAAAAATATGCAGTACACAAAGCAACATAAAGATTCTTCTTATTAGCAGAAGTGAAAAAAAAAATAAATCTTCAAATAAGCAAAAAAGTCTGATTTAAAAAACCTCACTTTAATTACAGTGTGGTTTGTTCAGTTTTCTTTTGAAGACACCTAATATACGGTATGATTTACACAACACTGACAGTGAGCTCAAGACAGAAGATTCAAATCTAACTGCAGAAGTAGGCAAAACACTGCTCATTGAGATTGTCCTTATCAGCTGAGTATGGCCATTTGAGTTTGCATGTGTAACTAATTCCGATGGCTAAACATTCTTTTAATGAAGTGTATTTTTATATTTTCATACGTACGGCTTGTACTCATGGCTGATGACAGCAGCCCTCTCTTTCCAGAAGTGCACTTACACTCCTGGCTCCAACAAACTCAAGAGAAAAAAAAAAACAAAAAAGGAAGTACACAAAGGAAATGGCACTTCACAAGTTGTAGTCTTCAAACTATGCAGCATACAGACTCTGGCTGTACCTCTCTCCCTCAAGGGTTTGTGCAGGTCCCTTTCCAAGGTGCCCCAGGGCTCAGGCCCCCACAGTTGTGCCAGGGATCAAGGCACTGGGCAGCAAAGGAAAGCATGACAAGCAGGTTGGGCAAAACCCCTCAGCTGTATGTTTTCTTTCTAGGGCTTCAAGGAAAGAAGCTACAAATGGGGCCATATACTACAAAATACTACAACCTTCAATAATATCACACCTTTTCACATCCCTCAGTGCCCTGCACCTCCCAGTGCTGTGACTGCTCCATGTGTTCAAACACAGCATTAGGTTATTTCCTTCTCAGTTAAAGCACTTTAAAAAACAGCACCAGAGGGTTTGTAAAGCAAAGTTGAAAAAAAAAAATACCACAAGAGTTTAAGTGAGAACCTCTTGTTCAGTTCTCAGGAGTTCAGAGAACCCAGTGGTTTCTTTTTGACAACAGATAATTTTGGTGGTGTAAGTTATCCGCGCTGCCGTAGTTGTTGGAGCAGCACTTCTCAGGCTCTGGGTCATCAATAGGTCATAAACCTTCGTGCAGCAGTTTGCAAAACAACTACACACAAAGTAAGATGTTTTTAAAAGATATCTGTACACTCCTTGGTATGGAAAGAACTAAACAAAATCAGCACTGGAAAAATGATAATAATTCAAAAGCTTTGCCTCATTATTTTGATTGCAAATAGTGATAACTACTGTGGCAGCACTCCACAATGCATTTGTGATTCATTTTTTCCCCCCAAAGAGGTTAGGCAATTCTCAGATTTTTTCCAACAAGTTTAGGAGGCCATAAACAGACCTTGAAAAACACTGATCTAGATGGCCTCACCATCAAGGTTCTCTGCCTGAAAACCTTATTTGCAGATTCTCACCAGGCAGATGCTAGGGATCTTGAACTAGAGGAGAGAAGAGGAAAATTGAGATAATGAGATTTCCACTCATGTTGGTTTTAGAATCAATGGTACAAACAATACAAAACAGAACTTTTTATTCTGTGTTCAAAGCATTGAGAACTGTGATAAACACATGTCATTTAGAATTAGGAAGTATAAAAGAGTCAAAGAACATCAGAAAATAAGTGATAGGTGGCTCATATTTTAAAATAGTACCTTCATAGTACCTACAATTTTCATATTTTGGCAATATTTACATTACTAGACGCTTAAGGTGAAAGGGAAAAGCCCATCCAAAAGGGCCATGTGCACAGAGCAGCAGCAACACAGCAGTTGGTTGTCTACCACAAGACAGCATATCAACACAAACCTTAGCCTCATTTTTAATTAAAGACAGAATCCTAAAAGCACTTAAAAGGAAATCTGGGTGGTATTTAGGAGCTGAGCTGAGGAATGCAATCCTCAGAATTGCTGTCCAGTCTTTTACACACCTAAAATTTGTGGGTGTCTGAGTGATGCCACTGAAGTTGTGCTGCCCACACTCAGGTTTGTTCAACAGCCTGCTGCCCATTTCAGCCCCAAGCCAGCTCTGATTCAGGACTCTCCAATTTGGCAAGAGCTTCAGTGCACTCTAACCCAGAGCACAAGCTCAAACAACATACAACATGCACCAGTCTCAGGGAGGAATTCCTGCTACAAACATCACCCTCCCCTTCAAATTCATGCACTGTTTTGCAAATAAATCAGTAAGTCAGTATTTAGAGGACCCACCAGGACTCAAAGACCTGCTGTAATTTCCTTACCAGACTGAGGGAACCCAGACATATTCTCTCTTTCTCTCTCCCAGCAGAATCCTGCAATCCTGAAACTGCAGACTGCTTCGGAGTATTACAGAGGGAGGATGTACTTTCCCCCACAGCTGAAGCTATGCCACTTCATCCAGATCAGGAATGAAAACCTCATATACAACAAACACTACAACCTTCAATAATATCACACCTTTTCACATCACTCAGTGTCCTGCCCAAACACAAAGGCCCCCAGCTTTTACTAGGAAGACACCTGGGCTTTGATTCCTGCTGCACGTATGTCAGACATCATAACATCTTCATATTAAGCACAAAATCCTTCGACTGATGACAGGCAGCCTGAGTGGCCAGGCTACAGTGAATAAGCAAACTGTCTCCTTGGATCTCAAATCTGCTTCTTCAGGAGAGATAGGAGAAAGCCCATCCCACCCCACAGGAGCCTCTTGACCAGAGCAATTTCAGGAACAGTGCAAGACATGAACTTGGTGGCCACAAACTGATAAAACAATTGAGCTTTGGTTTTACCCACGTCCTTTTGTAGCCACAAGCTGCTTTCTTCCCCACTGGCGTTTCACTTCACATTAGCCAGCTCTAAAATCACTTTTTTTTCTCCTTGTGAAGACAAGGGAACAATATTTTATTGCTCACAACATGGTATTGCTCACACCAATAGACCAACTTCCAATGCTAAATCTCCACATACAGTCTTAGTTTTTCATGTCATCCCCATTGTCTCCCAATGAAAACAAATTAACTCATGTTTGTTTCTGGTATAAACCAATCATACTAAAAATTGTTTCATCTGAAAATTTTGAAACATACTACAAAAGGCTATCTAGAAATGCAGAAGTAATGGTTTTCAAAATAAATACTATCATCAAACTCAGCCACAATGCTCCTCCTTCCCTGCTGCCATGGGAATTGCACTGAGTGAGGGATATGCCAGTTTGCAGCTTACCTTCCCATCACAAGGGCCCTTACCTATAGCATGCTGAGAGGCTGAGATCCAGGAAAAATCTGGTTTAGAGAAGAAAAATAAAATCTCATCTCAACCTGGGATTTGTTATAGGAGGCTAGAGAGGAATAGAAGGATCCAACCAAATAACACTTTTTGTACATCCTAGAAGGAAGACAATGAGTCCATAACAGGTGTGGGATTGCCATCCCCCTTGTAATATCCAACAATACAATTACAGTCAGCTGTACAACTGCTTCAGATTTGTTGGCATCTTGTTGCCTAGCCAGGAAAAAAGCTGACATTACTTCTGAAAATGTTTGCTTTCTTATACAAATAATATAAAAGATAAGCAGTTTCAGAGAGTAACATAAATCAAGAAGTCCTCTTGGTACCATCAGGGTTAAAACCTGTTACTTTAATATATAATATTTCAAGTATTATCAAGCAGAGATAATCAGACTTCGGTTTAATTGCTCCCTTTGTGAAAATACTTTATTAAATTAATTAACCAAGTTACCTTCTCAGAGCACAATCCATTACTAATTCTAAAATTATTGATCTTTTCATTTGGAAGCCATTGTTCAGCATCAAACTGCATTTTGCAATTAGCATATACTAGCAGACTTAATAAAACTCAAGGACTCCTCTAAGAACCTTAGAGACTGCAGAATGAAAATGTTCCTAAGTATGCTCAGAAATCACCATCGTGCATAGTCATCTTGATCCTAGGCAGGGAAGGCAGTAAAAACTTAAGTACCTATTGGCAGCATAAATCCAGAGTGAGCTCACTATGAAAAAAATTCTCTTTTCTGTTGTCCAGCCAACACTGACCTACACACTAATCCAGCTGCATCACCAAGGGTCTCCATTTTGCCCTCCAAGCTGTACCTCACAGGAACATATATAAAAAACCACAGCATTCACCACATCACACTGTCTTTGTATTCCTTTCTCACACTCTGCTTTGGAAACCACTAATCACGAAGTCTTCAAGTTCTGTGCAAACAAAAAGTGAGCATTATCTATTGTCAAGGAAGCTGTTGTATAAAAGTACCCACAGACTACACTGAGTGGAAAAGCCTATTAAAATAGCACTACTAGCATTCCTGACAATTTACATAATCACCAACAAAAAAGGAAACCTGATTCTAAAGTAATTCAGGAAAAGTAAAACTTTAAGTTTGCATCATATAATTTAGCAAGTGGATAGTTTAAATCATTCTTATATTTCAAAAGTTGAAAATTCCTGAAAAATAGTGACTGGATCAGGAATACAAGGCAAAGCTTATTTACAACCATGCTCCACATACACAAATTTTCATTATCAAAAGGAAGTTTCATTGATGCTAAATAATAATTATTGCAAGTCCCACAGAGTTTCTGTCCTTCTCCTTGCTCTTCTAAACTACTGCACTTGCCCTCACTTCTTTCATGCTTCCTCCATTTCTCCACATGTGCCCTTTCCATAAACAATGACAGACTGACATTCAGGTGGAATTGAGGCCTTTCACTTAATTTCTTCCTACCTTAATTTTGTCAGTGTGAAAGTTTGCATGGTGACTGTAGGACCCCAAGTGGCATTGGCCTTAACTTCTACAAGATGCACAGACTTCTTTCTCCTTAGAATGCTTCCTTTCCACAAAAATCTCACTGCAAAATACAAATATTTTCTCTTGAGAGCAAATGTCGTCAAGTTTTCTCAGGATACACATTGAATCACCTAGTGCAAAACTGCAAATATGACATCAAGAAGTGAAGCTATAAAAAAGGCATGCATCAAAACAACATACCTGTTGTTCAAAGATAACAAAGAAGAAAATTCCTAATGTCCCAGCTTGACAGGACCTCTCACTTTGATCTTGCTATGAACCGGTATAGAAGATCCTCAATCCAGCAGTAGCAATGGGCATGTACCCTCCATCAGGGTCTGAGCAGCAAAAAGCCTCAGGACTGAGGTCATCTACCTACTCACTCTGACCTGCTCCTGCACTGCTGAGTCTACCTGCACCTGCCAAAAAGAGCAAAGCTAGAGACTGCAGTATCAAAAGGCCACACCACCATGAAAGCAGAGACCTGAGCCCAACTCAGGGGGGAGAAAACTTCGTTTTCTATAATTCCTTATTTCTCATTACTCTCCATGAAGCAAGTTAATTTTTTTTTCTAGCTGATATCATGTTGAATTTGGGTGAGATATGTATATCTTTACTTCAGATGGATTTATACATCTGCATATTTCATTACTGGAAGGGGGAAAGCAGTAAGTATTTCAGCAATTGAGAACAACATAACAGCCAAACCCTCCTGTCTTTTCTAAGCATGATGACCATTCTTTTAAATACCTACAAGCACAGAGATAAGAGTTGTTTACAGTATCCATAAACAGCTTGTTATAACACATAACTTTGGATGAACATTGCTGGTTTTGTCTTTTTCTCCAAACAGAGGACAGTAAGGGACGTGACCCGCACACAGAACTGCTGATTTATGCTGTGCTGACTAGAAGGAACTACACTGTCAGCAAGACAATTTCTCATGATTACAGTGTTTACTAGTCTCACTGAGACCAGAAGTCCATGTTCTGAATGTAAGAAGAAAAGTTATGAACAGTTCAGATACAAGACATAGCACATGTATAGCATGTACGAGCTAAATGTCTCCTTTATGCAAAAGGCAGATGACACACTCTAATTAAAGGTTAGTCAAGGAGTATAATCACCAGAGGCCAAACATGAGAGATTATAATCTTGATTACAGGTTGGTCAGATAGATCAAAGTAATAAATTGGCTCAGTGTTCCTAGAAACAACTTTGTGAACTTTTGATGAGAAGATTACTATGTCCTGAATTCCTTCTCCATCACTTGAGACTCTTTCTTGCCTTTAATAAGCCCACACAATTTAGACACTTGCTTCTTATTCTTCTGCTTTGACCAGTGCTGGAACACTGGTGAAGTGGAATGAAATGTTACACAGTGAAGATTAACCTTGATCCATCAAACTAAAAGGTAGCTTGAACCTTTCCTGATCTATGCCTGTATGTACTCTCCAGGGCTGCAACCTGCACCCTCATCATAATATTGTGACTCGGTGCAGCTGGAGAAACTCCCCCCCCCTCCATGGGCTGCCCTAGGCTCTTTACTTCCTTGCCCCCCTCTTCACAAGCATCGTTTCAGCCTGTTTTTCCTTGCCAGTGTTCCTCACTGAACTCCTCCACTGAGTCTGAGCCACAGCTTCTTGCCCCTACTCTTCTCCTTTCAGCCCACACAGCTGCCCCCTTCTCAGCCTCCCCAGGTGTTAGCACAGAAGTGATCACCACATGCCCTGAGCCATCTCTTCCAGGATCCCATCCACATAGATATCCTTCAGAGCTTACCTGAACTGACCTAGACCATCTCTTTCTTACCTCAGTCCTGGTCCACAGCACTTTCCCTCACATCTCCAAGCACCATCACATCCTTCACAGTGTGCTAACACACCCCTCTGACCCCTCTTCCAAGAGCAGAGAGCTGAGCTATTCTTCAGCCTCAGAAGGGAACCCCTTAACCCCCACCACCCTGACACCTTGCTCCACACCCTCCTCTCCCACCTGTGATCCTCAAACAATCCTCCTCCTCAGGCTGCCCATACACACCTCAGGCCTTTCCATGTGAGGCCATACCTCAATGCCTTTGACAATCCAACACTAATGCCTTAGGACCACTATTCTCCTCCAAACAAAGTGCCCTTCCCTTCCACTTTCCCCAACAAGCTTCAGTAAAGCCCCAGGGTTCCCCAGTTCACTGTAACATCACAAGTGACTCCATTCATTTTCCTGCACCCCTTGCTGTGAGGATCATGCCCCTGTTCTCCTGCCTTCACAGCCATGGCTCATATCCAGCATCCTGCACCCCCAACAGCTGGTTCCACAGCTGTTCTCCATCCCAACAACTGACCTGCCTTCACTGCTCTGCCTGTCAGAAAGTGGGGGGAAGAATGAGGGGAGGAGGGAATAAGGGAACAGGAACCATCTTCCCAGAAACTGATCTCTGAACATCAGATGAAGAATGACCTCTGATCACCCTAGATTTTGGGAACACCTAGCTGAACTTTTTGCTCATGGCCTCCTGAAGTGAGCCTGAAAAAACACTTGCATCAGATAATAGGAAGTATTGTACTGTCTTAATATCAAGGAGAGAAACAGCAAGCAAAAAGGGGATTGAAAACCTGTTACCGTCTTGTTTTATTGAGATGCTATGAACTACCTGTCTTTTTATCATTACAGACAGCAGTTACATAAGGATGCTCAGAGAATGAGTACTTAATGTAAAAAGAAAAATAAACAGTTACCAATATTTATTTAAAATAAATACAGTGCAATAGTTCCCCCTACTGACAGCACAAAATCAAACTACCAATCAATATTTCCCGGGTGGTCCTCAAATTAATAATTCAGTGTCCTGATGTGGTACCCACACAAGCTTACCAGTACACAGTTAAAAACTGTGAAAATCAGTTGTGTTAGAAAAAAATGAAGATTTGCCTAATGGTAGAGAACAGAATTTGCTTGATCCATAAGGTTATTTATCAAATATGCAAAATAACAGCATGCAGTCCTATGGAAAGATTATAAAATGTGAATGCATGCATTCTAAATGAAATGCCAGTATATTCATCAGCAAAACCAGAAACCTAAGTAAAGTTCAGCTTTACTGTATAGCCTCCTATGCTTGCTGAAATCTGAAGGACAGATATCAGGTCTGAGCAGAGACTTGTCAAACTCTGGCTGTATTTGGGGACTGACCTCTTTGGACAAAGGGGAAGTCTGACATTCAGTCTGGTCCACAATTCCCAACAAAAAGCAGTGAAAATATTGTTATTCTGCTCTAGTGTCATTTCTTTTGAGCCAGTGGCAGCTGAGTTAAATCAGAGCCAAAAATAGCCACTTAGAGAAGTCAAAATGCAATTTGGGACTAGATATGCTTCTGCTCATGAACAGCAACCAAATCATTCCTCCAGCCTTATACACCAAGCTTTCACTTCTGGGTTGTAAAGCTAATGTGATTTTGCAGTCTGGTCATTTAGTAAAAAAATAAGAGGCTGAAGAAAATCTTCTACTACGTTATATCCTCATCTCACTTGAAAAAAAAACCCCAAAACATAAAAGAATAACAGAACTAAAGAGAGTCTACTGAAATAGGGATTGGACCATACAAATCTATAAATCAGGATTTTTTCAGACTTCTGTTATGATCCTGTCTCTCTGTACACAAATGCACCTGAAAAATTGCTAAATGCTATTAAAGACAATGCCAAATCTCATTTCAAACACATGTACAGTGAATATGTCTTTTACCTAGCCAATATTCAGACACGGGTCAGCTGCTGACACCTGTATATGATCTTCTAGAAGTTGCCTTTGTATCAAAGCTTCTCATCTCACATTCAATTCTCCCTCTGCTCTGCCTAGAAAATATAATTATGCATCAGTAGTAACACACACCTTCCTCTTAACAGCATCTCCAGTACCTGGCTTTTTCCCTTGAACAAGGATGCACGTTCCTCTCAGTGCAGAGACAGTGTAATACTGCTTGGTTGGCTCCCTGGCAGGTTCTGAGAGCATTTCTCTTACTCCAGGTTTGCACAGAATGGCACAGAAATGCTTTGCTCACAGCTGGGGTTTCTGGTAAAGACAAAATATGACAAACAATAGTCAAAAGGATTTGCTTTAGGGCAGATTTCAGCTGCTTCACCTCACACTAGAGACATGATCTTACTGCTCAAAGTCTGCACTGAGGTAAGATGGGTGTGAAATGGTCATAATTTAGCATTTTCCACTCACACGGGTTTTAGCAATGTTACATCTGCTATTATAGAAATCCTCTTTCTAATAATGTACTTCTTAAGGGAAAAGATACTCGGAACACCTCTGTTGGCATTTACAGATATGATACTGGATCATTACCCCCTTAGGACGGGGATCAAATCTTTTATATTGGAGAGATTCCAGCTATTACCCGGAATGCAGAATGCTGTAGAAAGATGCTCTCTATAACTATTTGAAAGGAGATCGTAGGGGGGGGGGGGGCAGCCCCTTCTCCCAGGCAACCACTGACAGGATGAGAGGACATAGTCTTAAGCTGTGCCAGGGAGATTCAGGTTGGTTATCAGGTAGAATTTTTTAATGGAGAGAGAGGTTAACCATTGGAACAGACTGCCCAGGGAAGCGGTGGAGTCAGCATCCCTGGAGGTGCTCACGAAACATAGTGCTATGGTTTAGTTGATAAGGTGGTGTTCAGCCAAAGGTTGGACTCGATGATCTTGGAGGTCTTTTCCAACCTCTGTGATTGCCAAGGCTCTGCCGCACAGTACGAATCAGAAAGGTCTATTTATTTCTCAGCCTCCTGAAGACAAACAATTCCCTCCCTGCTCGGACCTTTCCCCAGGTGACTGTCACGACTCGGGTTCCCGCACGTCTCCCAGCACCCGAAGCAGGGCCATGCCGGGTTCGGCGCTCCGCCCTGGGTTCGCAGAGCCCGGCAGAGCCCTGCAAAGGTTGGGCCCCTCGGGGCTGACTCACAGGAAGGCAGAGTAGGGCCGGAGGCGGGCACAGCACTTTAAGAGCGCGGCGGCGGGAGCGGAGGAGCCGCCGGCAGCAGCAGCACCAGCGCTCGGCCGGACCCGCGGAAAAGGCAAGTGGGGCGCCGGGAAGGAGCGGATGGATGGATGGATGGATGGGTGGATGGATGGATGGATGGAGCGTAGCGCCGGGCGGGACGGGGCGCACGGAGCGCTGGGGACAGGTGGGAGCGCCGGAGAGTGGCTCCAGGGCAAAGCCGGCGGCGGCCGGGCGAGCACCTGGGCACACGGAAAGCGGGATATGCCTGGTCTGCGCTGTCCAGGGAGCAGCTGGACGCACCTTCATACCCGCCGTCACGAGGCACCCGCTCCTGCCGGGAATCATATAATGGGTTGGGTTGGGAGCGGACCTTAAAGGTCACCTCGTTCCGCCCGGCTGCCACGGGCAGGGACACCTCCCACTAGACCAGGTTGCCCAGAGCCCCATCCAAGCTGGCCTTTAACACCTCCAGTGATGGGCCAGCCACAACTTCTCTGGGCAACCTGTTCCAGCGCCTCACCACCCTCACAGTAAAGAAATTTTCCCTAATATCTAAACTAAACCTACTCTCTTTCAGTTTGAACCCACTCCCCCTTGCCCTGTCACTACATGCTCTTGTAAATAGCATTGCCCCATCTTTCCTGTAAGTTCTCTTCAGTTCCCTTCAAGGGCCATCCACAATGAGCTAAAACTGCTTCTCAGCTTTCCCTGTGACTTCTTTTGCACAAAAGGAATATGTATTGTACTGAACATGTCACAAAAATCCCAGTAAGCAACCATACCTGTGTGCTTTGCACGCATTTATGCACATGAGCATCCCTGCACCTTACCTGGAAGGCCTAAGGGGGCTGCAGGCTGAACAAAATCCTGCCTTGTTTGTTGTTGTTTCTCTTTAGATAAAAAAATAAATTTCCTTACTAATATTTTTAGGATGTCATAATCACCAGAATTCACTAGAAATTGCAATAAAAAGTCCCATTGAAAGTGAACAGCCTTACTAATCTGATTTTTTTTTTTTTTTTTTTTTTTTTTTACTGAGTATAAGTTAGAAAAGAGTTACAGTTGGACTCAATGATCTTGGAGGTCTTCTCCAACCTTAACAATTCTGTGATACTATTCTATAAGGTATTAATGCATCATGATTTGGTTCACTGTAAGTACGTCCAGAAACAAGACCTGGGATTCTTTGTAACTATCAATATAGCCACACAGTGAAACACTCCTGTGCCTTACTCCTGCTCAGCAATTTAAAGAAACAAAGTAAATATTCAGACAATATTTTTTCCTCTCAGAATGGAAGAAATAAAAGAGGAGGGATGTATCCCTGGGCACATTTCCACTGACATTATATAGTGTCCTTCATACTACACACTGAATCATCCCATCAGCCTTTGTTAAGGAGAAACTAAAACCTGTCACTTTTACTTTTGCATGAGTAAGTACTCAGGACTCCGTTACACACCTTGAGATATTTCATCTTTTTTTTTTAAACTCTGACTTAAGAAAAAGCAAAAAGAAAGACCACATCATTAAAAATATGATGTTTTCTCTATTTCAAATTGTTGACATTCTGAAACCATGATTCAGAACTGGAAATAGAAAAGCTGCTTATAAAAAGGTCAGCTTTCTACAAAAATGTCCATTTTGATGAAATCTCATCTTTTTTTTTTTCTTCAGGAAATGTTTCTGTCAAAAATGTTCAAACAGATCTGTAATTTGTTGACCTACTGCAATGTGATCATTAGCCCCTGACTGGATTTTGTGTTTTTTGTTAACATGAACAAAGATTCTGATGAAAGGGAAGATCACCTCTGGTGTGGGAATAGGGTCATTAAGGACTGAGATCCCAGGGCACAGGCCTTAGGGCATTCCTCTTTTCTGCTCATCCAGGGTGGCCTGTTCTCAACACTACCACTGACTTTTTGTCCACATGCAGGATTACAGCCTGGCAAAGACTGCCCTGAGGCTGTGGTGTATCAGTCTGTCCTGCACTGAAAGCATCACAATGAAAATGGTGTTTTCACCAGTGGGATTAATGATGATGGGGTGTGACCCTAGAGAGCAGGTGTCAGAAAGGTAATGTTCTCATGAGTGGAGAGAGTACTCAGGCTGAGATGTCCTCATGGAGTGTCTGCTCACCCAAAATAATCTCTTTAGACCATGGAGAGGAGCAGATATTCATTCAGCTCATCTAAAATCTGGAACAACCAAGCTTCTATTTCCAGGATCTCAGCAAGTAGGAAAAACTTACTTGGAATAGTTTTTTTCACTAAGAATTTCAGAGCCTGTCATCAGGAGGTGCTACTTTTGCTTGACTTACAGTTTTCATATGACTTTATGCTTAGTTGCTTTTTTCTTTCTGTAACATCAAATATAATTCTACAGCAATTTAAAATGGAGAAGATGTACTAGATGAACAATTTAGGTTGTAAAGCAGTACTCTCCAAACAGAAGATGTGGGGCTTTAGGAACAGCACAGTAACACACAACCATAATGGCTTTAGGAAAAACTTCAGTGGTATGAATTCAACAAGAAGAGAACAAATTCATTGTTTTCTACTACTCTTCAATAAGAATAGTTTTGACTGGATTTGAAGAGTACAGTCCTAAACTACTTCTCTTGATGAGAGATGCTGTGTAAATGTCACCACTTCATAAGCATCAGGAAGTACCCCAAAACATTTACATTAAGGAAGGGAATTGACAGAGGTGCCTATTCAAGTGTAAAAATCAGAACTTTCTTTTAATGGTCTTACCCACTTTTCTCCCTCTTCCCCTTAACGGACTAAATTTACTCAAGTACCACCACCTGTTTTGAAAGACAGGATAGACAGAAATGTTGAAGTACATAAAAACTTCAATGAAAATAAGTGATTTATGCACTTTGAATTAGCATATTCATGTTCACTTTTCAATGGCAAACATGTTTCACCTTTTCTTTTGCAGTATGTCCCAATGGAGTCAAGTTCAACAACTGGAAATAAAATTTTTGGAGCAGGTGGACCAGTTCTATGATGATAACTTCCCCATGGAAATCCGGCACCTGCTAGCACAGTGGATAGAAAGCCAAGACTGGTAGGATTACATTTATTCTCTTTCATATTATTTCAGTTACGAACAATTCTTTTGTTTTCTGGCAGGTTTTACGGTGCTCATTTATGAACTGCACAGACATCTGCACTCCAAGAATAGTATTCCACTAGTTATGGATTTAGCTGTTTAAACTTAAGGAATATCTGGAGGCAAGGTTTCGCATTTGAACTTACTCCTAAACAAAATCCAATAAAAAGGGTCTAGCTGTAATGACATTACAGGTTTTTCATAAAAAAAATAATGAAAGTTACTTTCAACGGAAGTGTTATACAATTACCTGTTGCAGCATAAAATTATTCATTTGTCCAAAACCGCACTTAAAGCTGGATAATTCTGGGGAACAAGCCAGCTGTTTCCAGGAACTCTTCTCTAGAAAGTGAATTTATGCACAAATTTGGATTGATTTTACTTGATAGTTATTGTAAGAAAATTCCAAACTAAATGCCAAAAAACCATTATATTAGCTATATCTCAATTTTTCAAGCTAAACCCACAGGACTATTGCACAAAAACCAACCAACCAAACAAAAATTTGCACAGGAATATAATCTTTCCTGTTTATTGTACACTATTTATGGGGCTGTAGGAATGCAGGAAGCAATAAAACCTCCTTTTTGCTATACTTAGACTTAGCAGGCATATCTCAAACAGGCATCTGCCATCTGTTGGGCAAGGAAAGAGACTATCCCAAGGACAAGGATGCCTTGCTGTCCAAACTCTACCTCCCTCTCTCTTTTGCTCCCTAGCGTTATTACCCTTCACGTCCAAGCCGTACCATGAACAGCAGAACCAGTAAAGCCTGGTTTTACCTGTGTTTGTGTCCTTTGTCCCCTACATACCCTTCATCAGTAGCTTCAGAGTCTTCCTGTATCCCCAAATAGTTTGGCCAGGCGAAGGCTCATCTGGTGCCTGGTGTGAAGAGATATATCTGCTGACTGGCCATCTGGCTGTTGCCTCCTGGAGCAAGTTATTACTGCCGTTTCCCTCAGTGGAGGCATTAATTTGGATTCCTCTCCTCTACCAACCTGCCAGATTTCCATGAAATTTGTAAGAACATACTATCTTTTGGACTTCAAGCCTGTTGTCAGCTTTGTCTGAAACTAGACAGCAAATTCAGTAATTATATCTCTGTGACTGAGTGAGAGGGACAGTTTGCATAAGCCCCATTTCCTCTGACAAGCGAGGTAGAAGTATTTAAATATTCACTGAAGCAGAGACTAGAAAACCCTGGTTGTCTCCTCTGGCTGACTTCTCACCCTGTTTTTATAGGTGCATATCTATGTGAGTATAAAACACCCCAAAATCTTAAAAATCAATTACTGGCAAACCTCTAACGATATTCAGGTCACCGTATATTTAAAGCCTTTTTTTGCTACCTAGATTTCTGAACAGATTATAATTTTCTGTACTGATAGACTGGCACATTACCCGACATTTTAAATATGTGTGGTTCTCATTCACTGATTTTTTTATTTTTTTTTTTAGGGAGACTGCAGCCAACAATGAAGCAATGGCAATGATCCTTTTACAGAATTTGATAATACAAGTGGATGAACAGCTGGACCGGGTTTCACAGGAGAAGAATCTGCTCTTGATACACAATCTGAAAAGAATCAGGAAGCTGCTGCAGGTGGGTCATTACTTCAGATGACAGATTGCATTGTACACTGTTACTGGTCTCTAGAGGCTGTGCCCAGCCTCTGCTGAATGTACTTTGTTCCTGTGCACAGCTCAGAGCTGTCCTGATTGCTATAGACTCCAAGCAGCTATGGGAAGGCCAAGCTTTCAACAAGACAATTCAAAATAATAATTCCACTCTTGGTTTGTTTGTAGAACAGTAATTCATGTTTTAATGCATGCACCTTGGATACAAGTGCTGTGACTCCTTAGCTCTGTGTGTATCTGTGTTTCACTGAGCTCTTACAAATAAAACTGTATAGTGCTTATGGATGCTCATGTTTATTACAAATGTAACACCTTTCAGCCACATACAGATATTTAACTATGGAATAAAAATACATATTTGGGGCTTAAGGCAGCACCTGAAAAAGGAATCCCTGTAAATCATTAGCATGTTTGCTGTTTTATGCTTAGCTGGGATTATTGTTGTGAATGGCTTAAAGGATTTTCTGTTATACTTCTGCAAAATGATATTTATTTTGATTAGCTGAATGTTTCTCTAATAATTGTTTATCTAAGGCAAGGATTCTCAGAGTTCCACTTCATTAGTCACCTACTTTCTGACATCTATCTGTCTTCTGCATATCCTTTATGTGCATATGCAACTGCGTTTAATGAAAGTTTGGGGTTTTTTCTCCTCTTTGATGGTGTTTTCCATCAGTACTTAAATGATAATTTCACTGCTTGCAAAACATTTTTTTATGATATATATATATATATATATACACAAACACACACTGGTCTGGAAAATCTTACCCTGACTTTGCCAATTATTTTTTTCTCTTTGTGGCTGTGTCTTTCTGCTCTTTATCCCTAATTGTGGCCTCTTAAAAACATGACAATATTTCCATCACTACCACTTTTTCATCCTGTGTTATGCAAGTGGCCTCCTGTAACTTAAAAATAAAGTCACTTTCTGTTTCTTTTCTGGTTTGTGTAGCAGCACTTTTCATAATTTCAGTACTATTCAAACACCAAATTTACTGAACTGCTTTTGGTTTTAACTGCAGAAAGCTTAATCCTGTAATTTCTCTCATGGTCTTGGCACATTTTACCACAGTAGGGCTGAGACAGAGCTGTCTCACCTTTGTAAAGGGTTATTCCACAGTGGCGTGGAATGTGTGGAAAGAGCAGGGCAACGGTGTATTCCATTTGTACATTGGTGTATTCCTGGCTTAAAAGATAGTGCATTTATGATTATACCATCACAATGTGCACATGCACATTGAACCAGTATATACGTACAGACAAGCTCTACAAAACTAAAGTCTCTCATTGTTCCTTCTACTCTTTGCACCATGTATTTTTTTCTAAATTTTTTACCAAAACTTGAAGCATCAGTGCTGCATACTCTGGGAAATTGGGCACACCAAGACAAGCAATCAGGCTTTGGGTGCACACATGTGAGTTCACATAATAACCAGTGTAAACATGGCCAGAGTGAAAAATGCTTCCTTGAAATCCTGACATGTTTGGAAATTATGAAGTGCTTCACAGAGAGCACAAAGCAAAGGAGGCTTACTCCAGACAGATAAAAGAAGGAGAGTTTTAAGTCATTTGTGATTAAACGGTTTCTCAGGTGGCAAGGGTCTGAGTCACAAATCCAGAACAAGCCAAAATGCTCGGGCATCCCCATTACAGCTGAACAGCTGGGTTACAGTCACCACGTACTAGTTACAGGAGCACCAGCACTGGTCTTTTCCTTCTCTAGAAAGAACAACAGTCAAGTCCATATAGAGTAGCCTGACCCATCATTTCATTCTATTGCTGGCTCTGAAAAGTAGTGCCCCACAAGGTGCAACATGCACCAGCTTGTTTTCCTCCATCACCCTGTAGCACTGCCAGGCCCTGCCTTAGCAAGCTTTCTCAAGCAGGCAGGTCCCTTTGCTCCCTTGGCTTGCAAAGGTCTGTAGATTTGCATTACAAACTCCTTGAGAGGCCACGTGTGATGCTGGAATTATACTGCTTATTAAAAAAGGATCTGAGTTTGAGCTTTGTAGTAGAATGTTTCCAGCTGAGCAAAAAAACCCAACTGCTCTGCCCATCACTAATAATGCTGGCCTATCTCCATTACATCAAGACAGCAGATAACCTGTATTTAGATAAAAAGCTACTCATTTCAAATTACAAGTGAACCACCAGATACAGATATTGGAGTTTTTCCTGACCTTTAACACTATCACCCACAGTCTATATTCTGATTTCCAGAATAATTTATGTAGGCTGGAGTAGGTCCAGGCTCTTGCAATATTTGAGAGTTATTATTATTTGTCTTATTCAGAAATAATAATAACTTAAACTCTCTTAAGAAATCTATGACACCAGCTATTAGGATGTTTGTGTAACATACTATGTTACAACTTTTAATCTTTAGAACACAAAAGATAAATGCATTTTCAGCCAAAGTATGGGCTGCATGTTCTGTAGAGCTGCACGTTCTGTAGAGCTGCACAGGCAGTCTCCTGGCTTCAGCTGTTAAAAATATATCTTCATTGGTTAGGTAAGTACATCAGGAAAGAAATGCTATAATAGTTGAAATCAGCTGATAGCCTATCTTTGTTATTAACTGTCAAGAATTGTGAATGGACTGTGAACTGCACATGACACATAGCATGGACAGTATCTGCCGTAACACTCTTAAATTTGAGTATGCAAATTATGTACTTATGGGTCTAGTTTTTTTTATGCATCACTGGTTGCATTTTATTGCTGAATATATGCAAAGTTTGGATATGGGCATTTGGCTTCCCACCCACAGCCGGAAGCCCTTGCAGATCCCTAAGTCTTGTGATTTGAGCTAGTTTGTGACAGTTTCATGAGACAACACCAGAAGAATGTGACTGATGTGCATAGTGGAGTGCCATGGCTCCTTTTGTCCCAACGTGCCACCCACAGAAAGGGAGGCTGGAAGGGTACGCCGTAAAACTAATGAGATTTTTCACTGACTGATGAAAGAAAGAGTGGGTTCCTAAATAGGAGAGGAAGCTGCTTTTGTAAACATCTTTTCCTTTCTGGTGACTTTGCGAACAGTGTTGGTTTGACTTTCTCTGAAGGTTTGTTACCATGAGCCCACCTTTATCTCTGCTTTGCTCTCTAGTGCAGGCGCTTCTTTGAAATTTCACAGTTCACACTCCTCTTCCTTCCCCTCTCTACCACACACACAGAAATACAGGCACATGCACAGCATGCACACACACAAAGCTGTTCAACCTCAATACACGATCTGAGTACAATCTTTGTTGATTATTTTGAGCCAAATTGTGTTACCATGTTGAGTAATACTCGACAAATGAGAAAATGCTGGAAATCATCCCTTATCACTACGTACACAGCATTATATGTTGAGCTGTACTAAAGGTTCCTAAATACTATGGCAATAGTAATAATAAAAAAAGATTAAATTAGAGAACTCACAAAAGCTATTCAGAAGGAATCTGCAGTTCTTTCTAAAACACAAAATGAGGGACTAAAATTTAATCAGAAATACAACTGTGGTGTTAGTGAAGAGCAACCTTAGAAGAGAAAGCAATGCACGCTTTATAAATGGCTTGTGCAGCTGTTTGCCAGACAGACAAGGACTCCTTAGGATCTAGATTCCTGGTGCTGTTACTGAATCTAGAGATAATTATGTCTAGGAGCTTCCAGCACCATAGCCAAGCACACCTCGCCTGAAAGATCTCCCTGGGATTCTTTTTTGTTATAAAATTGAGAAAATGTTTTGACCTTGACCTGAAACATCTTGACATAAATATGTCAGTTGTTCCATGAAAATAAGTAGTGAAAGAAGAGAGAATTTGCCTGCCTCATAACTGTAATGCAGTTTTGGGCAACCTTGGGTGTTTTGAAGGTCAAAGACTAGAACTCTTAGCACAAAGATGGGTCTGCCTGGCACCTTTGCTTTTATCCCACAGGGACCATCCCTATTCTCTCACCATTAGAGAAATAACTAAGGAACGTGGCATTTTTTGCTCAGACTGCTTACATCTTCAAAATTATCTGGAGGCAAAAAGAAACACTGACCAGGAAACATGCAATTTGTAAAAGTTGTAAGCACTTGAAAATAGTGCTGAGAAACTTAGTTAAGCAGCTGTGGTTACTGCTAGCTCTCTGAAATTTGCTTCTCTATTTCCTGCTTTCATTGAAATATCACTTTTGACACTAATCTGGTATAAATGCACATATTGTATTAAAATCATGGTCAGCATTTTAGGTTAAAATCCTTCATATGTACTTCTTACATTATTATTGCTTCTCTCGTCAGTAAATTGGATTCCTTTTTTTAGCAGAGCAGCCTTTGGTTGCTGTGCTTTTCAGTGGGATACAGAACAGCCCAGTCACTTTCTAATGTTAAATTCTTTGTCCATCTTTCTGCAGAGCCCCTGCTCCCCCCAGCAGTGGTTCTGGAAAGGGAAGAGGCAGAAAATGTTCAGAGGCAGTGGAGGAAAGAGTGGGGAAACTATGCCTGTGGTTCTTTCTCCTTCTTAAAACCTAGATTGAGAAAAGCAAAGCAGATTAGTCACAAGGAGATGGTTTGTGCTGTTGCCGTGACAACAAATAGTAAAGGGCAGATGTTAAGCTCAGGAGAGCTGCCTAGCACTTCAAGGAACCAAATTGCAGGTGCAACAGTCTGCACAACCTTGGCCCTTGAACAATTACATCCTAGTTTTCAGAAAGAATGTTTTCACATGACAGTGAACCTGTCCCTGATGTAAGCTCCTGTACAATACTCAAGTAGATTTAGTACACAAAGACGACGGGTGGAATGCAGAGACACTCATCTAAGACAGGCACTGTCCACATTCCTGCCTCATATGCCAAAATCCTCAGTCAGGGAAAAGCAGCCAGGCTGCAGTGCACCAGGGGAGCCAAGGAATAGGAGGTTCAGAGTAGCTTGGGAATCAGAGGTGGCCACTACACACCAGTGTCCCACTGTTCCATTTAGGAATGATGCTGGTGGACAATTGCCTGTAAGTCTCTAATAATGTTCAGTGATGTTCATCTCAGGGATGTCCTTCCCCCAAACACTCTAAGCTGGAAATCTGGAGCACTCATCAGGTACCTGCTAGACGAGAAGCAGCTCCATGGAATGCAGCCTGGCCCAAGGGTGGGTTCAGGTGAGCTCTCAGGAGCTGAAGAGCCACTGTCTGTGCTGTGCACTGCAGTGGGTGCAGGATGACATCAGGACAAAAGCAGGAATTCCCAGAATCATCCTACTCATAACTGAAGCCCTCATTTATGCTCTAGACTGAAGATAACTTCTGAAAGCAATCCTTTCTCATTAATGGCAACATGCATCTGTGTCACATCACTGTTTATGGTATTCAGGGGGAAATCTGATTACATAAATCTTCCTTTATAAAAGTGAAATAACAGATTTCAGGAATAATAAGAAGGGCTGCTCTGCTCATTTACCATTGAAGCCGAAGTTAATGAGTACATTGTGTGCTCTGGGGAACAATTTGATGTAAATTATGTATATTCATGAAATTCATTTAATACTCACAGGAGATTCTCCAGTATTGGTGAACTTTACCCAATCACCAGCCCTGCTAGATTCTAAGATGAGGGGAGGAAGGGCAATGGGATTCTGCCTGAATGAGCAGGTCTCTGTGAACACACACCACTAACACCTTGGGGTCTGCTTATAAAGGGAGAGGTCAGGCAGAATCACCAGATATGATGATTCACACCAACCAGTTATATAAAAACAAACTTTTGGAACTTATACTAAGTAGCTGGGAAATAATACTTTAGTTACATATACTTTCTCCTGCAGAGGTCTGTTTTGGTTTTTTTTTTTATGGAAAGGTCTGGAACAGCATCTGAAAGTATCTTCTGTCATCTTAAACAACATATATTAACATTATGGCACTTCTCTCCATAAAAAATTTACCCTGTTTCTACACAGTACAAATAGCATCTTACTTCACATGATGGTACTTAAAACAGTAACACAGTAGTGCATTCCTAATTCATGTTCTTGGTTATACTGCCCAGTTTGTTTCTATTTATAGTGGAAACTGAATATCATTGTGCTTCTCCAGACAGAACTAAAATGAATATATAAAGGTTTTTTAATTCAAATGACTGTTTACATAAGCCTCTATGTCAGAAAGGTACATATATGAGGAATCCTAAGATTATTTATTTTGGTACCTCAAAGAAAGTGGACAAAATAGCATTAGATCTGAAACAGGACGTTCCAGTTGGTACTCCACAAACAATTCTAATAAGCCCTGTGCTGAGAAACAGTTGCAAAGAGTGGAAAGAGCCACTGATGTTTAAGTTGCAGTTTCCTGTTATAGCCTACAAAAGGGTAAGAATGGAACAAAATAGAGAAAGTTCCTAATAAACCACAAAACATCCATTTCAAAATGTTATTTACATGTATTTAGCTCTCATGCAGCCTGCCAGATCAACAACTCAACACCTCAAA
The DNA here is from genome assembly GCF_001715985.3 of Manacus vitellinus. NCBI lineage: Eukaryota > Metazoa > Chordata > Aves > Passeriformes > Pipridae > Manacus > Manacus vitellinus. The sequence continues at coordinate 4,840,249 of NW_021939471.1, read as the reverse complement.
GTGGGACATGTGTTTCAAACCAGTGTGTCCTGCTGCCTAACACAATTCAGATTGTGTTAGACTGCCCCCAGTGAGTTTTCCAGTTCAAACATTAAAGCTGTTAACAAAAAATTTTGGCATTCAGATGGGAAACCCTGCATAGAAGTCTGTGTGCTAAAGCAGCTAGCTGTCTGCTCTTAGCAGTCTCAGCTAACAAAGATTATAAAAACGATTGATACAACACCGAAAGAGGTTACCCATTAGAAGTAAAATATTTTTGGGTTTCTAGTTATTATTTAAAGAACACAATTCTAACAGCTTATAAATGTTTCATTTTGGTTTTGCAGGACGAATAAGAGTTAATTTACAGACAGGGGTAAAAAACCAAGGAAACAAACTAAATAACCTTTTGTGGGCTTTGTTCATTCTGAAGTATTAAGACCTCAGTTGCAGTTGAACATCTGCCTGAGAGATTAGTTAATAATACTCAGGTCTTTGAGTCCAGAGGAGGAGGGGGAGATGGGGATCAGTCCTCTCTGTCCTCTGCTGTTTTGCCCGTTTTCATAGGGAACACTTGTGTTTTTATTTATTTTCAAATAAATCTCATTTAAAAATAAGAAGTTATGTATTCTCAAATAAATCTCATTTAAATAAGAAGCATCACTACATTATTTATCCCTCCCTGGCTGCCCAGCTCTACTGTCAGATGATGAGTCCTAGAGACATGTATTTTCTGTAGCTGTATCTCACCCTACCTGCTCAGAAATCTGCTGTTTCTATAGACTGTTCCTTGACTGATTTTAGTGGCTGCTGGGTGGGACTCCACAGTGGAATTTGAGAGGGAGACAAAAAGACCTCTGCCTTCACAGCTCATTCACTGTGCTTTTACAAACAGCTTTGCCTATTGCAACTTGGGTGCACATGCCCTAAAAACATTATGATCTTTCGGAAGCTATGCATCATACACTATGAGAAAAGCAGAACTACAAGACTACAGACCTATGTATTAGGACTTCCCACACATCATAGGAGTTTTCTAAAACAATGAGTTTGCCTTTAAGCTCTCTCATGTATTTTGAGACGGGGAAGGGGAAATCTAAAAATAAAAGTATAACAAGAGCAGTCTAAATAGATAGTGTCACAGGTACTTCCTCTTAAAGACCTAGATAAAACAGAGCCATCTTTCTTGTAGAAAATGATTTTTTAGTATGAATACTGCCTGTTTAAATACAGGCTTTCAAGAAACTCCCAAGCAATTTATCTTTATCGGGGTAACATAAGGACTGACTCTTTCTTTGTATTCCACTACTGTCTTCATCAGACTTTCTGCCTGGATGCATTAACAAAGGTAGAAAACAAATCAAGGCAACATGTTGTTTGTTATATTTGAAGGTGAAAACGGGAAATAAGTGTGTACGGTTATGCCTTCCCACCCACACATTTCTTTGAGATACACAACAAAACCAAATCTTTCTTTTTTTTTCTCCCTGGTTTTTGATTTTATGAAAGATGAGATATTTGCTTATCTGGAAAGATGCTGAATATCAGAATTTGTAAAATAAGCATATAACAAGTGAGTAATAGGGAAGGAAATGTATTTTTGCTTGACTTTGTAATCCTGTTTCCCGTCTCTCCATGTGCCACCTCCCTTCTATCAGCTTCTCTAAATATTCATTCAATATGAACAAATACATCAGTGGTCATACTAGCTAACAGTTCCAGGCCTCCAAGTAAAGCTCCCATTGTGTACAATTAAAAGCTCAAGAAGAGTTTTTCTAGCAGAACTTAGAAAAAAAATACAGATGATGTTTTTGATAGTTGGAAAAAAAAAAGAGAGAGAGATAAGAAGGGAAAACCCAACCAAATTCTGAAGTGCTTTTTCAGAATTGGAAAGCACTAAAACCTACTCAAATCCTTTTTTAATGTCACCTTGAAAACAAGGAGATAACCAGGTAAACCCCTGACTGACTTTCTGAAGGTTGCACAGCACATCCTTCTACAAGTAGAGACCAACAGTCACTAATACCTAATCCTCTACTTTAACCACTGAAAACAGAGTCAGTTGTGCAAGTAGTGCACATCCAGTATTATGGATAGGTGTGCACAGGACATAGAGACCTTTGACACATGAAAAGCAAGATACCACTATTAGTTTGATTGGGAGAGATCCACTATGTGATGGAACTGCCCACAGGAAAATCAGCTAAAATTTGAAAAATTAAAAAAAGTGGAAGAAGAGTAAGAGAATGAATCTCTAGTCTAGATTTCTTTCATTTGTCTCAGAGAAAGAAGCAAATTTCAGATGCTAAAACTGAGAGTTGTTTGGTGTTCTTTTTAAAAGCACATATATTTTAAAGTGTCATAATATTTATTTTAAAGTTTCTTCATGATCTTGCAACTTACAGAATCAAATCTTGCATTTCCCCAGCCACTGTTTCATGCATCTTAACATACCCCGAATAGTTCAAGCTGTTTTAAAATTTGGCTAAAGGTTTTAAATTCTGCATGCTGTAATGTATAAATTGTTTTTGCAAAAATGCCTCTTTGTTTTTCCCCATGATCTAGTAAGATATTATCACAACAGATGTCTCTGGAGCAGAAAGAGCACATGCCGGGTGGTAATAGGAAGGTTTTCTCCAAGGAAATGTCATCAGCATTCACAGAAAATTTTCACCTGTTCAGAATGAAAGTTTAATTTCCCTTGTTTGTTTAAATTTAGCATCATGCTGGTAGTTATTGAGAAGAAGCCAGTTCAAAAAAGATGATTTGGTTTTTGTTGTAACTCACGATATGAAAGACCTCATTGGAACAGAATAGAGGAGAAAGAAATCTTCTAAGAACAACAGAATTAGCAGTTATTTCTATTTGAAACTTCAGATGAAAAGCGAATCCTCAGGTTCTCTTTGTTGGTATTTATCAAAAGACAATTTTCTCCACAAATATTTATACTTAATAATACAATTTTGCGTAACTACAGAATCCACACTCTTCCTCTTCTGGCTGCTAATGTTCTTGTTACACTAAGTTAGGATTCCACCATCTCAAGTCTTTTTTGGGTAAAATTTCTTAATTTTCAACTTATACTACTCTTCTGACGATAAGAGAGAGTTTTCTATTAGTCATTTAGGAACTAAGGTCATCTTGAGCAAATGCTGCCCTCGAACAATGACAAAACAGAAGTGCAGAACAGCAAGAGATGGTAGTAGACAGATAATAAGGGAATACCAAGTGGCATATTCTGAATAATTACTGCTGAGAATTAAAAAACACAGGGAGAAAAATTTTACTGTTATTATTTTTAGAGAGTCAAACAAATTGGTTATTGTGACTTTTAGTAGCTATTGTTATTTAATAACTTACTATTGCTTTGTTGGTATTTAATAAGTTACCATTGTTTAACATTACAATTTATTTATTATTTATCACTGTTGAGTTGCCATCCATCTGCCAGCTTACTGCAAAAGGGGATTTTGATACAGCCTGTATTTTACAAATATAGCTGTTTTAGGGAGCTTGGGACCAACAGAAGGGGATGCCCACTCAGGCTGTGCACACAGCTCAGCTCCATGTCAGCTCTCCAGAGTTCAGAGCGTCTCTCCATCAGAAAGGCAAGGCCTGTTCCCAGCCTTTGGTCACAAGCGTTTCCACTGCAGATCTACCATTATTCCAGCTTTGTCTGAGGAGCTGCTGCTCCAGAAGGACAGGTGGCAGCTCTCTGTTGACCTTCTTGGTGTCTACTCAAAGTGAATCAAGTTGAAGAAGCGCCAGACAGGCAGAAGTACAGGCACAGCTTATTATTAGAGTTTTATGAGTTAGTGAAGAAAGACATTTTTTAAAAGTGAATTTCCCTTTACCTCTTGATTCAGATGGTTTTCTCTTAATGAAACAAAGAAAAAGATAGAGAGGAAGAGTTTTTGAAAGTTTTGCATATGAATACTGTCTAGAAATGCTTAGGAAAGTCCCTAATAACCGGCATTGTTAGCGGGGGATTTTAACACATCCCACTGTCAAAATATTTTTTTTTAAGTGCCTCTTCTACATAAATGCATTTCTCCAGCTCCAGGAGAGGATATTTATTTATTTTTGACTTTGCTAAATAGCTTTTGTTTGACTCCTTTAAACCCTTGCTGTGCTTGTATTCTCTCAGGCAGTGGTGAGCTGGGACTACAAGCATTGTAGCTTCAGATACCGACTTGTGGCATGGTCCTCATTTACAGACCATCTACGGGGAAGGCAGAACACTATTTTACTAGTAAAAAAAATAACAGCAACAAGCATAAATTAACAGACTTAACTTAGTAATTAATATGTCCATCAGTAGGCTTCCACAGTCACAGATTTCTCCCCACAGCTTTCGTCCCAAGCCTTATTAATAACAGGATTGTTTTTTCATCTAATCAAGGTACAGGTGGATGAGACAGGCTTAGTGATAAAACTGACTGCAGCTGAAACAAGTCATGACTGTTCTCCTCTCTCCCAGCCACCCTCTCCTGACTTCACTTGTGCTAGTCTTTAACTATAAACTCATCCTTTGCTGAGCAGTTGCAGTCCACTGAGGAGCAGACAACCCATTCAAGCATGGGTTGTTTCCATCCCAGTTAGCAACCTGGATTGACTCCCTAAGGAATCAGATGGGCACTGGGCTGGCACCACACAGCTGGATCACAGCCACTCTTTGCAGCAGTTAATTTGCTCTGGCTTTTGCTGTTGGACCATACCCTGACCTTACTTCCACATGACACTCCACTCAATCCTTTGCAGGAAGATCACAGCTATTTCCCATGTTTCCCTTCCCAAAGTTACATCCTGATACTACACAGATTGGGAATGTGCTCAATAAAGGCGACTATGAATATATTACAGGACCTGAATTGCTGAAGGAACTGTGCAGCAAGAACATAGTTACTACCCTTATAGCCAAGAAGCTGTCAGGGAGACAGAAGTAATGACAGCTCTTTGGCACTGTTATTTGACATGGAAAACAGGAGTGTATCCTTAATCTTAAGTTCCCCCTCACTGCCCAGGAAGGAGCAGGCAGGGAGGGAGTGTTTAGTGTTTCATCTAAGGCATAGTGTGTCCTAGGGTGGTATTACTCACCACTTCTTATTTCCAGAGAAGCTCCTAAAAAGAGCCAGGTCCATATATCCTGTTCCTCAGGGTAATTGATACAGTTGATAATTGATAGCTGGAGTAAAGCACTGTCCTGAACTGCTTTTAAAGACAAAGGGGGCAAGCACTGGGACTCTTTGGGGTAAGCACTGGTTGAACTGTGGATATGTACTTTATCTGTCCTGAAAAGACTTCAGAAACCCTAGAAACATTAGAAAGTTCAGTTTCCTTGCTAACAATGCCATGGAAGTCAAAGTTTCCTTAGAAGGGAACATTTTCTACCTCAATTATTTAATTTTAAGAGTCCTATATCTATCACCTTAGTCTGTATTAATCCTGAGATTAGTTCAGTTGGTTAGAGACTGATGCCAGTAGTGCCAAGGTTCTGGGTTCAGCCCTTGGAGGGGCAATTCACTAAAGAACTGGACTTGAAGATCCTTGTGGGTCCCTTCCAACTCAGAATATTCTGTGATACCTGGAACCATCGTATAATCAACACACAGTGTTTAATACCAAGCAGCTCAAACCAAGTCTCCATGATCAAAATTGCCATTTTTAATATAGTATTTTTTTACCTTGTAACTGAAGTCAAAACAAATTATGAAAAAGTATTTCAGATTACATAGATTTCATGCAAAAACACACAGGAAATGTTTAGTAAAAAGCATTAGAAATAAATGTTCACTGTCATGGTAGCTGTTGGCATACAGAAGCATTTCTATCAGATGTTTTCACACCCTCATTTCTAATACTGGCATGAGCTATCAAAGGGAGATACAGCATGAATTTAAGTATGTATAAACTTATTGTGTCACATTCAGAGAAAGCTAGAATAAAAGAAGCTCTCAGTGGCAGAAGAGTGTCACGAGAATAAAGACTAATCATAAAGAGGGGAAAACAGAAGTTGTAGAATTCAGTTCTAGAAACTGCACAGGAAAATTAACTGGATTAATTCTAATGAATGGCCAAAACCTGTATGAGCACTGAATGAAGAGAATCTGAATTAATGATACTGGATGAAAGCCATGAAGGATACTGAGACAGTGATCACACAGTGGTATCTGTGATGACAGATAGTGGTGAATACATCACGATGAAAGAAGCTGTTTGAGAGTCCTCAGTCATTCCAATTTGATAAACAGCATAAACCAATATTAGTTCAAATTCTGCCCAGTCCTCCTTTACATCTTGGTGGTGTAAAAATATAGACATTTTTTGGTTCTTTGGCTTGGGACAAGATTTGCTTATTCCTTCATCTTAGGCACATTATTTTTTGAAAGAGAAAAATTGTTTATAGACATTACAATTTAAGCCTTCTACTTTATGCTGAGGAAGCCTTTCTGCTTGCATCATTACCATATTGATATGCTTACGAACTTTTGTTGGGAGAAGTGCTACATGCTAACAGCAACATCCTACAGAAAATCGAAGATGTGATAAAATCATGCACAGAATAGGCTGACAGGAAAGCCCTTTCAAAACAGCTGTGGTAGCAGTGGAGCAATTTGATCTCCAAATGATATACATCTCAGAATTGTATCTTTATAATCTTTGTAGAACGTCGCTAAGAATATTTTATTATGTTGGCACTGACTGATGCTGCACTGGAAGGCTGAACCAGCACTATCAAAGGCCAAAACCAGTAGGGTTGTCTTTTCCACCTGCACCAGGCTTTAGCTCACAGACACTGAAGCACATTGCTTGTGATTTCCAGAGGGACAATCTGAATTCTGAATTTTTTAAAGTTGTATTTACTTGTCCTTGCAGGGCAAATATCATGGTAATCCCATGCATATAGCAGTGATCATCTCAAACTGCTTAAGAGAAGAAAGAAGAATATTGGCTGCAGCTAGCATGCCTGTACAGGTAATGAATTACATTTCATTAATCTGCTCCATGTTAATCTGCTCACATGCTTTTAAAACCAGATCCTGCCCTCTCATTCCACTGGAGTGATTTGTGTGCACTAGGGGTTGCCAAATGTTGCCCTTTAAACTCATGTTTGAACTTCATTAGTGGCTCTACTGCTGCAAACATTGCTGTAAGGGACTTCTGTGTCACAGCTAATCTTCAAAGACTTTAATCTGTGGGAAAGGTTTTAAAGAGATTATTCTTTGCAAAACAGATGTGTATATTTTAAATTATGCAATGCATTCATTCACATTAATTATGGAATGCAAAAGACATTCTATCCAATATGTTGAAAAGGCATTGATGATTTTTATGTTGTTTGAAGAAAAAAACAACAACTTTAAAACTTATTTTTGGGAAATTGTTACGTATTTAAAACCCAAAGAGAATTTTCAAGTGAAATGAGTTCTTTTTAATTACCTGTGGATTTAATACATATTCCTATAGGAGTCTTGTGACATGGGTCTTTTTCAGAAATCTAATAATCTGTGTTCCAGTTTCTTTAATTTACTAGATGTTTAATGTCTGCTCTGTACCCATACCCTTTCACCTTTTGAATTTCAAAGTTAAAGCCTCATGTCTTTCAAATCTGTGGAACTAAACAGATCTGTGTGTTTACACCAGTCTCCTGCTGGTTGAACACTGGCTTCTGAATTCCCTCTCTATGCTAGGACTTGCAATACAGTTACTGTCACTCATTATTGTTACTCATCCACCAGTTATCTGTTCAATGTGTTACAGGGGCCGCTGGAAAAGTCTCTACAGAACTCCGTGGTTTCAGAACGTCAAAGAAATGTAGAACACAAAGTGTCAGCCATCAAGAACAGCGCTCAGGTAGCTTTTTTTGTCTGTCTGCTGTCTCTGCAGACATGATTTTCATACAGACATACCTGAACTATCTTTAAGGTGGGTAGCACAAAGACTTCTGCCAACAAGATGCACTAACCATCTTCCATTATTCCAAGGACATCTGCCCAGACTAACCTCCCAGGACACACCCCAGGTGTTAACAGCTCCTCTGGGCTCAGTGTGAGAGTTACACATTTTTAAGCCATCACACTCATCCCTGTGCGAGTTGCAGGCAGACCACCGAGTGCAGTAAGAACATACCTACTGTCTCTAAAAAGACATGAGGTTCATTAGATGTGTTTCTGCAACTGCACTGCCTTTAGCTGGGTCAGCAGTAGCTAACCTTCACGACCTCTGAGTCACGTACCAAGACCTTTATAAAGCCGAAGGCTACGTGACATAATTACGTGGTTTGGAGACGTGAGGGGAGAAGAACATTGGGAGCTGATGGTAACCATCCTCCAGGAGTTTCTCATACCATTGCAGGGCAGAGCTGGGCTGAGTCAAACCTGTAGCTATGTCCCACAGAGGCCTTGAAAGCTCAGCCAGAAAATACCTGTCTGCCCAGTTCAAGGCAGGATAAGGACTTAGATTACCTATGGCTTTTTTGCTACCCCAGCCCCACTTTCAGCTTTGCAGCAGTCCCAGTGTAGAAATTACATTCAAAATACCTGTCCTTGTGTCATTCAGGAGCAACACTTCTGGTATACTGGAAAGAGGTCCTAGCATCATTCTCTCATCAGTGTCTCCTTTCATGGAGAAGTGTTAGAGTGATCAAACCCTTAAAAGGATAAAGCTAATTTTAGAAGAATGTAATACTAGATCTCTATCTAAGTATAAACTTGTAAGATAAGAATTGCAGACTGAAAGCAGACAAAGCAGCAGCCTATTGTGCTGCTCCTTCTGCCCATGTGGGGAAGTGCAGCCACCCCTGAAAGACCAGTGAAAATGAGAACATATCCTAGATACCAGGGGTCTTTTAGTAGGTAATTAAGTTGAACACAGAAATTAGCCAGCTCCTTTCATGTGTGATTTCATACCTTACACATATAATTTAAAACTTTAGTCTCCAAAATAAAGAGTAAATCAAAATGGCTAATTTTTGTGTGTCCTAATTTAGCAAACAAGTTTTTGTATCTTCACAGGCACTTAACATGCACATCTCAGGGAACTAAAAAGGATTGCTTATGAGTTGTTGGCAAAATCAAGGCTTCCTATAAGCAGCACAGAAATAGACTTTCAAAGTAAAACAGATGATTTCCACATTTTTTTATTTTCCTTCTTTTATGTCCTTTTTTGAATTATCATTGATTGGTTACTAGAAAACACCTTTTAAAAAGAATTCTTGAAAAATGCCAAAGCAGCAAAAATGTTTCATTTCTTCACCCAAATTCTTAAGTAATTCTGTAAATAAATTCTGTGAGCTCTGCTCCTGCCTCTGACTCCACCTTTTTTGGCTTTGCACACCTCATTGCAATTTCCATTTAAGTCAACACAAAATTATCCATTTGCCCTGCTTTAAAATTTCAAGAAGAAAGTAACATTACTGGTATAATAATTTCAGTTAATCTCAGGCTAAACATAATCATTCCTACTTTCCAGTATGTCTTTGAACTAGCAAACAAGAAGGAGTAAAGCTGTATAAACTCCTGTTGACTGCAGGAGAGAGGATAATACTTGACTTTCTAAACAAATAAAATTAATCTAGTTATAAATGTGCATGTATAATTCAATCATCTTTTTTAAAGTTTACTAGATAGTAAACCAGAGTTTCCAGAACTGTTCAGGGATTTTCAAATGGTAGGAAAGTAAAACTACTACATTACACATTTGTTCATTTCTTTTCCCCGGGAAAGATGACTGACCAAGATGTGAAATACTTGGAAGACTTGCAAGAGGAATTTGACTTCAGGTATAAAACAATACAAAGCTTAGGTAAGAGTCTTTACAATCATCTTTAGATCCTCTGGGAAATGGCTGATTCTGTGGCTTGACTCCAACATCAGGGGATTTTGTGTGTTACCCAAATAGTATATCTAAACACAAAAAATGGATCTTCAGTTTGCATAAAGTTATAGTCCTGGAATTATTATGACTTTTGGGGTTAAGAGGGTAAAGAGGAACTTGTCAAGCAAGTATCTATTTCTATAGATAAACTGCATAAGGGTATGAAAAGTAATAAATTTCTCAATTTAAAGAATCTATTTTTCACCTTCCTCACTTATGACATGGTCCTTCCTTGGCAAGATGTGGAAGAGCCTCTTATTTCCCAAAGCAGAGTTGTGCAAAACTGATCTTTTCAGCCTCTAACTTGGCTTTCTGTTCTCTTTTGACCACAGTGGTGATAAGCAGCTGGTAAGCACTCTGACTGCATGTTTGAGCAGCCTGTGGTGGTTGAGATGTGCACATGGCAACAATCCTTGCATGATCTCTTTCAGAAAAGAAACTGGGGTCTGCTTGTGTCTGCTCAGATATTTTAACATGCAAATATGCTGGGCTTGAAACCCAGTTCTTAAACACATCAATCCTATATGTTTAAGGCTGTATATGGCCCAGCAACCAGAAAAGAGCAAGTTGCCATGGTTTAATGAGTTGTTAGTCATCAGGCCACTCATAATTATTGGTCACACAGATGACTGAAGCCTGCCCCACTTGCAAAATCAAACCTGCTTATAAAAAATGACTTTCAGATCTTCAAATTTCACTGTGTCACAAGTGCTCTACACCAGCACAGCCAGGTTACAACATGTGTGAGTAATCACTGTGGCTGAGCTGACCATCAGTTACTTGTCTGCCTCTACCAAAAAAGAGGGAAGACATCAATCCAGAGCTTAGCAGAGACACAGTTGGCACCAATTTCTTTTTTGAACATAGCTTGAAAGATGCAAGAAGAGCAAAATGTGGGGAAAGGTGAGGTTGGGGAAGAGCTGCACATGAAAGAGCATGGGGTAAGCTTGAGGATGCTTAAAACTAGACTATGATCCAGAGAAGGACACAAGCTAGAGAGAGGGGGAAATCCCCAGTGACCAGTAGTCCTGGCTGCTGAAATCCCCATGGTGATGAACACTTTATCTCTCTTTCAAATGCCTAACCTCCATTCTCTCTGCCAGACATACTAATTCACACTGAGTCCAAAGAGCTTTAGCCTCACTGCTGACAGCACGAGCATATTTGTGTGTACAGATCAATCACTGATCCAAGCCAGATGTACATAATAACCATGAGTATGCACATGAATGAGAAATGTAGAGATGTCTAGGTCTCATCTGTGTTTTTTCTGCCTTTTCCTGTTCCACATACACATGTAAAGACTGAAGCCATAAAACCTTGAGTTAAACTTGTTCTAAAGTTAGTCCTTTCAAATGAAATATGCAGTTACATAATCTACTGATGCAGTTTATTTTTTCAGTAGCTCATGCTGCAGTCTGGTCATGGTTTTTTCCTCCCCTCCCCTTATAAACATGCACATGCACCCTTGCACATATTTATACTGGGTTTTTTTCATCCCCTGCAGAGCAGAATGACAAAAACAGCACCCACATTAAACAGGAAATGTTGGTGTTGCAGGCAATGCTCAATACTTTAGACTACAAGAGAAAGGTTAGTGACAATGTTTTGTCATTTGTGGTTCATCTGCTTTCTCCCCTTATTCCCACACCAAATACTCAAATGTGTATGTGTGCCTTTTTAAAGTCTCATCTCAGAAGAACAGGCAAATTACACAGGAGTTAAAAATCCACAAAACGTTTGGGTGACTATGGGTGATTTTGACTAACAGTTAAGGAATCAGCAATTAAACAACAGCTCAACAACAAGGATATGATTCTGCACACTTCATAAGTGAGGCAATTTGTTCGAGTCCATGGGGGTTTTTTTATGGTTAAAGCAAGCAAACAAAAAACCAATGCACTGTATATGATGCAAAACAAAAGGAGAACTTTTTGAACTTGCCAGTGCTTGCAAGTGTCAACATCTTGGAGGTGTTATGCCCACAAAGAATGCAACAATATTCCCTCTCACCCCCCTAAAAATACAAGTTTTACTGAAGAAGAGTTCATAGAGATTCAGGATTAATTCCAAGTACAATGGGTGATGAATCCTGTCACTGAAGCAGTAGGAAGAAAGTATGGTTACTTTCAAAATAATTGAAAAAAAAATGTAATCAGCACTTTATGACAATTGCTGAAATTTGTGGCAGTTGCTGCCTGTGGTCAGTTTGTGACACCTTTCCTACCTTGCAGGAAGTACTCAGTAAAATAGGGCGTGTGATTCATGAAATCGATATGCTTATGAGCAACATGCTGACTGAAGAGCTGCTAGACTGGAAGAGACGGCAGCAGATTGCCTGCATCGGGGGTCCTCTCCACGGTGGGCTCGATCAGCTCCAGAACTGGTAAACCTGCCTTGAACTTGTCTTTCCACTGAAAACCACAGGAAGTCTGCTGCACTCGAAATGATCAGTCCCTCAGATCAGCTGCAACAGCAGCAAATTTATCAGCAGCTAAGCAAGGAAATAACTAACAATTTGATCTGGTGGACAAAATTTGCTATTCAGAATTAATAACACTGCAGTGAACTGCTGAGCCTGACTTGTGGCAGCCACTCATTTTTGGGGTTGGGAGTTGTTCCAGATATATGATACATACTCTCTTGGGAGTTTTGCTTGAGTAAGAATGGTGCTGACCAAGTTTGTCATTGAGGACAGTGGAAGTTTTGTCTAGGCAGGAGCTGGGTAGAGACTTCATGCTTTGACTCACTAGGTACATCACCCCTCCAGACTTCAAACTGTGCAGGAATTGAATGGCAGAAGTCTGTGAGGTGGCAACACTAAAGCAATTGCAAATAAAAAGAAAATAGCCAGAGAATGTCACCATCCTGGTCATTTCTCTCCCGTCAGACTTCTCTTATGAATAGACGAAGCAAAAATTAAGAAGTAAAAAGGAAGGAAAACCTTTTTAAGGTTTAAGAAAAAAGATTTTTTGCCTTTGTGTGTGTATATGTGTGTTTCAATCGGGTTTGGGTTTTTAAATTAAGTATTTTTTTCCCATGAAGATGCTAAAAATAGCTTAAAAAGATGATTTTATACACACATACCCTACTGAAACATTAGCAAGGGTGTTTGGATTTATTTTTCCTTACTGTTTTTACACTTCTTCAGTCTTGGTAACTTACTCATTTTATATAAATATTATCCTTTCAAAGAATACATTTTGCAAAACTACTGAGCTGTAGGAAATAATTGATACTGGCACAAGTGCCCTGCATATAAAACATCAGGACCTCGTATATATTTCTCCCAAATTGTCACAGACAGTGTTCTGTTGTTGCAAAAATATTTATATTTGAAAATAAAGTAGGTAATATGCCAGATGTATTAATATACTCCTGTAAACAAAAGATGAATGGATGTGAGTTTGGGTAAAGCTAGAAAGCACTAATCAATACTGATTCTGACTTCCCCAAGCAAGAACTTCACTAGTTCTTATGTTCTAAGAAACGGTTTGCATGAAAGATGGCAAATTAATTCTTTGTCTTGCTGTAGTTTTACGCTGTTGGCAGAGAGTCTCTTTCAAGTTAGAAGGCAACTAGAAAAACTGGATGAACTGTTGACCAGACTGACTTACGACGGGGACCCTATTCCTGTGCAAAGACCTCAGCTGCTGGAAAAAGTCAACTTTCTGCTCTACAATCTTTTCCGCAAGTGCGTAAGCCATTGTCAGTGCAGAGAATGTTACCTCAACTGGAACAGCGAGACCGTACTGCTAAGAATTAAAACAAAATAAGTTCCTCAGACACTCAAACTTTATGACGAAGTTCCTAATATAAGAAGTACATATAGCTGTCATCAAAACTCCTAGAAACTGAAGGTGCCAGGCAGCTTCTTGTGGGTAGCAGTTAAGGGTTTGTGACCAAGTTCTGGCTCTAAGTGAATGGCAGAAACCCATTTATTTTAGTTATGTACATTCTGCTGAGAAAAGTTGTGAGGTTTCGTGTTTGTCGTTCTGCTTTTTTTTTTAAAGCAAGTGTTCCTTGTCTTTCCTCTTCCCCACCAAGATACTCCCCCTACTCCTCTCCCAATTCACCCTTCTATTAATAGAGAAAATATTATCATAATTTCTCTTACCTTTTGTACTGGCTATACCAGAGACATACCACAAGTGACCATCTGAAAGTAAAACACACTCACTTGTTTTTTATATACACATAAAAAAAGATTAAATTATTAATTTCATTGAAGCTATGCTCAATGTATTTTCACACCCTGTTTTATGGTTCTGATAAAAGTTTGGAACACCAAGACTTTTATCAGCCTTGTGTTTTAGGACTATAGAATTTGGTTTGATTTTCAATGTGTCCCAAATATCTGTTTTCTTATGAGAACAATTCAACTGTAAGCTGGATCATTTTGAGAACTCAGGGTTGGAATACATAGCTTCCACTTCAGTATCTGTAGAGAAATAAGTCTTTAAGAGATTCCAGCCCCATTTCCCCACCTGCTAAAACAGCACTTTGTTTGTACATATTCCTAAAAATCTATTTGTTTCGCTTTTTTTCCACACAGTTCGTTTGTGGTTGAAAGGCAGCCCTGCATGCCAACACATCCCCAGAGGCCAATGGTTCTTAAAACATTAATACAGTTCACTGTTAAATTAAGGTAAGTGAAGAAAATCTGATATAAACTCATTTGTGTACAGCATTTTATCCTAGGAGAATCTAGAAAGCAAAGCAGCCCAACTTGTGTTAGGGATCCTTTTAACTCTAGGGAGGTTTTCTGGAACAGGGAACATTGTCACACAGAACAAGTGACAAGAAAGAATAGAACAGGGTGGGGAAGAGAGGCAGATTGTGGCCAAAAGTCAGCACCTTTGGGGTTCTGTATGTATTGAATTCTTGTTTAAGTGACTTTACAAACTGAGTAAATAATGATCGATATCATACAAGCTGACATCAGAATACTCAGAGCCACTTCTGTACAGAGAGGAAAAAAAATCTACTCCATTTTGGGGGGCTCTGATCAATCAATGACAAGTTATTTCTCTCCCACTAGCTCCTTGCCTGACTTTGTGAAAAAGCAAAGATTCAAGAGGGACTCTCATCTCATTTCCACCTCACAGCAAAAACCATGTGTGGAGACTGGGGGGGGAGGGTGTGAAAAAGGGTACATGGAGGAAAGTACATCTGTGGTGCAGTCAGAGATCATCCAAATCCACCTCTTAATTAATTATTGCTTCTTTGGTATCTCTCCAGCCATTCCCTCAAATACATACTAAATTTCCCACATACCTGCAGGGAAAGTAGAACACTTGCCACTGGAACAGCCCAGCTCCTCTTTCTGAGTATTCAGCCCTGTAAACTGTGTTCTAAGCCTAGATGTCTTATCTGTTTTCAGGTTATAATAATTTCTGATACTCTAGTCTGGAGCTACCAGTCTCTAATGTTTTCTGGTGAGAAATTCATTCTGTTAATATTCAGTTTTGCATTTTCTGTTTTGAAGGTTGCTAATTAAATTGCCAGAGCTGAACTACCAGATCAGAGTGAAAGCAACTATCGACAAGTAAGAAACTTTTAAGATATTCTCTCTCCCTAGAGAGACAACACACTTTTTTTTTCAATGGCTACCTTATCTGATTTAAATGTTGCCCTAAAAAGGAAAAGGAAAAACAAACAAACAAAAAAAAACCAAAACAAAGCAAAAAAAACCCCAAACAGTTAAAAGATCAGAGTAACACTTTTTTTCTTTTTCTTTTCTTTTTTTTTTTTTTAACATGGAAGATTTCTTTTTTTTAAAAAAAAGCTGCTAAGTCTAATCGATATTTTCAAATTAGGAGGCAGGGAGTCCATTTAAGATTTGTCTCAAGATTTAGATAAAGTTCATCAGTCTGATACAGCAGCATCACACAAATCTTAAAATCAAACTGTATTGCCTTTATGGGATAGTTAGCTTTGAAATACAACTTATCTTCAAGCCTTCACCACGCACCATCCCCAGCCACAGGTACCAGCTACTCCCTTCTTCTGTCTGTTGTGCTTCTGCAAGCCCCTAAAAAACACCTTAACTGCATGGACGTGGATGTTGGCCCACAAGAAAGAAGGAAAACACTCCCAGTGAGGAAGGAGCAAGAGAGAAACTAGGACTGTTTCTCTCATAAGCCATGTAGTGTCCGACAATAAACAGCAACATAAAATATACAGATTCAAAAGTCTAACTGGACAGTATGAATATCAGTTCTTCAGTTTAAAAATTGAAGTTGTATTGGTAATACAAACTAACCATGACAAGGCAAAAATCTACCATCTCAAGATATGTTTCTCAGCACAAGTTATGGCTTACACATTTACTGATTCACAATCTCTTTCCTCCCCCCTTGCCCCTCTTCTATTTTAGGAATGTTTCAACTGTAAGGTAAGACAAGAAAATATCATATTTCTTAAATTTTTCCCATATGGCAGTATTTGAATACATAAGTGTAATGTCCTCCACAGCAATCGTAGATTTGTTCTGTGTGGAACACATGTAAAAGCAATGAACATGGATGAATCTGCAAATGGAAGCTTGTCTGTAGAATTTCGACATTTGGTAAGTTTGACTGCTCTTTTCCTGTTGTATACTTCTGGTAAAGAAATAAAAGATTCTTTGGAAACTATGGAGGAAGAACTGGGTTACTGTCAAGCCTACACTAATTTTCTTTCTGTTTATACAGAAGGTTTACTCCTAGAATCTCTTTATACCATTCCATACTTCATCCATTCGATAAAATAAGACGATATATTTTCACAGAAATAACAAAGCAAATCCTTGATAACACCAGAGAAGGGAAAGACTAATCATGCTGAATTACACACCTTCTCAGAAACTGAGTTTGGTTAAAAAAAAACAAAACAAACCAAAACACCAAAACCAAATCAATAAAAACTAAACCCAAAAACAAACCCAAGCCAAAAAACCCAACACACAAAACAAACAAACAAGAAACCCAAACCACACCACCATTGTCTAGGGGAAATAGAATTGAATGCTTTAGATCTAGTGGAAATTAATGCCAGTTACAACTGTCTTTTGAGAGTCTATAGTACTGCTTCTGTCACTTCTCTAACAGCCCAGGGAGTCCTACTTTCTGACTAGACTCCCTCACCTATGATGTTTCTGGGGCTTAACCACAGTGCCTCAGAGTAGTTTTGCAAAAAGAGATTGAGATGGATGGTCTTTAGTGCTTTTTTGTATTATACACTTTGCAAGCACCTTAATTAATGCTTTGTTACATTAACTTAGTTTCTGTAAAAAAATCTCGAAAAATATCCTAAGATTCCTCACTGAATAGAATTTTTGAGGTGTAGTGTCAGAGCTCTCATCAAAGTATATGTCAGAGCCTTCATTACCTTATTATAGTAAGAGCATTCTGGTTACAAATTATTTTCTTTATATGTACTTCTGTCTATAATTTCTCTGACACATAAATATTATTTTGTTTTATACAGCAACCCAAAGAAATGAAAACAAGTGCTGGAAGCAAAGGAAATGAGGTTTGTGCATTTATTTTACATGTCGGTTTTGACTACTCTCACAAGTATTTCAGATATGATTTTATTTAAATCAAAGAGTTGTTAGATTTTGAAATATATTCTATTCTTACAGTAAGTACAGGACCCAATTATCATATGCTATTATAAGTATAATGAGAACTGTTCAGAACAACTCATAGAAATTTTAATTATATGCCTTAAATCTGTATATTTTAAAAGTTACAATAGAAAGTAATAAGTAATAATCCAAATATATGCATTCCTCTCTAAGGTCACCTTTTTGGTCATTTACATTTTGAAAAAAAAAAAAAAACAAACTTTTAAAGCTTTTTGTTGAAATAATTTTTTCCTATAGGGAATGGTTCTTTAAATAGCCGATCCGTTGGCCAAGTTCACAGCTAAAGTAAAGGTGTAATTATTTTTGCATCAAAGGAGTTTGCTTGCCTCAGCCAGGACCAAAAGCATGCTCAGTTTACCAGCACTCGTCCCAATCCGGTTGTAGGTTCCCCTCTCGTGGTGACACCGTATATAGCACGTCAGCCCTAACAAAAGGTATCACAAGGGGTTGTTCACTAGCAGAGGAGCTTAAAATCCCTACATCCTTGCCTTGTGGAGAACAGAAGCCACCAATATTAACCTCAGCACTGGTCCTAGCCCAGGACACCGTGCCCCTGCATCCACCTGTAGCACAGAGCCCTCCTTCCATACCTCCAGCATCCCTCACGTGCAGACCACCACCCTCTGCTTCTTCCCCTGCCCAGCTTCTCTCCCCTTCCCCTTCCTCACCACCTTCACAGCTCTGTCCTACGTCCTTCTTTTCAGCTCTGGCTTCTTGCAAACGTAATTCTCCTGAGTGCCCCAGGTGTCACAGACAAAGGCAGAATCTCAGGCAAGAAAGTTACTGCCTTCACCCACTCACCTTCTGCGTTTTTGGGCAGGGGAGAATGCGGGATGTCCTCATCCGGCCACTGGAGGCAGTAGGCAGGGTGAGGAAAGGCAGGAATACACACAAACTCTAGGGTGGCCATGGACCATCACTAAATTTGGCACGGCTATTTAACAGCAAATATCTGCAGATATATCCGTGACTGAAGCAAGAGTCAGAAGCTTGCAGCCAATGAGTCAGTCTCTGCCAATGCTACCAGAACAATTACCATCTCCCAAAGCATCAGATGCTTCTATGAATGCTGGCTATAAAGCTAAACAACCCCTTCACTGGTTTAATGCATTTCCACATCAGCATAACTGTGGGTCAAGTTGTATTGGCAGGTTAAAAAAAATAAAATAAAAAAAATCACTCATATCACAGTCTAAATAGCTGTAGTTATACAAGCAGAACAGTTACTTAAATCAGTCTTTAAGTACAAAGCAAAGGTGTGACCAGCATGGAGAATTTCACCAAAACCTAAAGCAGAAGATACTTGTGCCCATTATACTCAGTGTTTCTGAACTGAGAACTCACAACCAGATTAGCAAGACTGAAACTCAAGGTTTGCCTCCCAGTTACTTTGCAACTTACAAAGTCATTTGCATCAAGACAAGCAAAGGCAAAAATGTAGGTTAAAAAATGTTGGTGCTCTACTTTTGGTAGCATTTTCCTCTCACTTCAACACACTGTGCCTTTAAAACTGTATGAAGCATAGGGCTGTGGAGAATTAGGACAGCTGAGCTGTGACCTGGTTCACTGTTGGTTTCCCCAAACAGAGCTTCTCCTTGGTCAAGTCAGTCTGTGGAGTGATTATTACATGAACATGGTTGGCCTGTACATGAACAAGGGTTGGGTTTTGTTTACTAACAGCAACTATAACAATTTTAAGACTGGGTTTGTTATAGGATGAGTACACTAGAAGTGTATATAACTTGCCTCATTAAAAAAAATTTTAAAAAGTGTAAGTTCTCTAATTTAGATTTGTCCTTTGATGTAGATTTACCTTTTTGCAGAGATGATTTTTCCAGGAGAAAAATTTAAGTTTCTGCAAAATTGTAATAGGGTCGAGGGGGAGGTGTAGGGAAAGAAGTGGAGTTTCACCAACCCTTTTTGACTTTGTGTCAGCAATACAGGTTGAGCTGGATTGATTCTACCTGTATTAAAACATTTGAGCTCATTTGATGGATGAGTGTTCCATGTAAAAGCCTTCAGCTCTAAGCTGGATTTTCCCTCTACAAGGCAGATTCATTATTCAGATGCCTAAGGATCTCCTGTCGTCTCAATCCCTCATTTATTCAGTATCTTTTCTTGCAGTGGCCTGCACATGTCCTGGAGGAGGTGCTCCATAGGAAAGATAAGGCCACGAGGCACTCTGCCAAGGAATAGTTCTATTTTACATTGACTGAAAGCAGAGTATTTCAGTAAATGGAAGCATTTTGATTTGCAGTTTCTTATTTCTTTTTTTTTTTAAAGAAAACTCTGACAAAACAAACACGTGATGGGAAGGGAAAGAAAAACAACAAAGAGAAGAGGAAAAGAACAAAAATATTTTTATACTTTGAGTTCTGGGGATGGAAATGTATTTCGAAAGATATGGTTCCTAAAGGGCAGAGATTTGGATCTTTACACAGCTATGCCAGTTTGTAATCAAAACAAATGCCTGTACTACAAACTTTAATCAACAATGACACAGATTTTTTTTTTTTCCCGTCCAAGGAAGGCTTGGGTTTTTAATACCAGATTTACTTAGGATTAATGATTTAGACCTCTACTCCTTCAACTAGTATCATCTAAGTACACACAACAAACCTGTGTTCTTGAATGAAGGCCTACTTGTCATTAAAGATGTGGGGGTTTGTTTTGTTTTCAGTTTGTTTCTCCTTGAAGTTTGATATCTCTGTTTCAAGTAGAATTGTCAATCACTAAAGAAACTTTAGGAAAAGGAAAGCTGGAGACAATCTCTATCAGACACACAAAATTATCTTTTAATTTTTTGTGTGTAAATCTGCGTTTTAAAATACCATTTTAGAAAAAGTTAAAAGTGTAAAGGTATTGCTTTAACAGTATTAAGGGTTTTTTTTTAGATTCATCAGGAAAAAAACCCTCAGACTTCTGGACTAATGTCAGAGTTTAACAAAAAAAATTATTTCCTTCACTTCCTGCTTTTCCTGTTCTACTGATATCTTTGATATGTGTTTTCTTTCCAAGGGTAATCTCAGCAATTGGATCACTAAAACAGTGTTAAATGCCAACTGTGTACTCACAGTTCTATAACCTCCTTACTCCCTCAGGGCCCTCACATGGTGACCGAGGAACTGCACTCCATCAGCTTTGAAACACAGGTCTGCCTGTACGGATTGACTATAAATTTGGAAGTGAGTATTCTAGACAGATTTTCTGGGGCAAGAATAAAAGGCATTTTCCAGCACTTTGTAGAAGAACAACCACACTGGGCCAGACCACAGGTCTGTCTGTTCTAGATGTATCTCCAGCAGTAGCCACAGGCAGATGCAAGACTTCCAGAACTTCTGGAAAAGAAGTGTAAGCTTTGGGGAGGAAGAGGGGGCTAAAAAAAATAAAAAAAATTAAAAAATCAAAGCACAACACAGTATTAACACTTTTCTCAGCAGCATTTACATACTGCATTCATTCTTTCCCCCAGACCAGCTCTTTGCCTGTGGTGATGATTTCCAATGTCAGCCAACTGCCCAACGCGTGGGCTTCTATTATTTGGTACAATCTGTCAACCAATGATCCTCAGGTAGGTCTTCAGTATTTAAGTACTGACTTTCTGCCTTTTCACAGTTGAATTATTTGGTTACTAAATACATTAATTATAAAAGATACGTATTTCCCTCTTAAACTGGTCTTATTTTCTTCACATACACTGTTATCAACATCACACTTTAATGCTGTTCTCTTTATCTTTTTTCCCCCGCTTGGATATAAAACCAAATGCACCCTTAGCTTTCCTTTTTGTATGCTAAAGTAGTAGTTCTTAAACTAAGGAAAGGTGACAGCCCTTCTCCACAACTTCTCTAAGTTTCAATTTATCTCTTTTGGGTGCAGATGATCAAAATTAGACCTGTTAAAAATAATCCTACTAGTACAATTCAAAACCATCAAAGTAAGCATATGGGTGGGTCTGTAGTGTACTTAAGTGCTGCTTTCCCTCATGCATTTTATAGGGTTTGTTATTTCTGTGGAGAAGATTATAAATGTTAAGTAGCAACTTCTAGTGGCTGTAACCCTGAGCAAAAGCAGAATCATTCTTTCTTTCTCAGTCTCCATCTGTCTCAGCACATATTTTAGATTCAGTCACTGTACTTGCAGATTGTAGAACAGTGCTGTCAATAGCTCTGAGGCTTTCAGTCAGGGATTAGTGGCAGTCACACAGATGTTTGGAGGAGGGAAAGGGTCAAACAGTTTACCTTGGAGAGGGACTGAGAATGATGGCAGGCTGGACTGCATTATCACTCTGTGATACTGCAGAGAGTTTTTGCACAGTCTTCAGTGTGTTCATTAAGCACACAGTCCAGAAAACAAATAAAAAACTAAGATAAGCCAGATGATTCAATTACATATCTCTATATCAGTATGTAACAGTTTAAGGTTTCCATGTACCAAACACTGAAATATAGTGAGAACATCTACATCTTTTGACAGGACTTAAGAATATTTTCATTGTCCATACACATGACACTACCAGAAGCACAACAAGGTATTTTATCACTGAAGATGCACACAAGGACTCCCACCCTACAGCTCTGCTCGGGCACCTGAGTGGATTTTGCTGGAAGGCTGTGGGTGGGAGGGCCCTCACATATTTGCCTCGATGTTTCCCACACGGACAGAGCTCACTTTCAACACTTCCAGATTCTGCTGAAGTACCTGCAGCCTCCTTTTATAGCCTGCAATGTATTTCACGGTTGCTAACTGTCTAAACAAAGCACTAATTCTGTTGCAGAATTTGTCTTTCTTCAACAACCCCCCTGCTGCCACTTTAAGCCAGCTCTTAGAAGTACTGAGCTGGCAATTTTCATCATACGTCGGTCGTGGACTCAATTCTGAACAGCTCAACATGCTGGCAGAGAAACTTATGGGTAAGTGTGTAGAAATACACAGATTTTGTTTGCCTTTTGGCTCTTATATTTGATAGTTACAGGTAATGACTTTAAGCCCTTGTTATGGTTTAACCCCAGCTGGCAACTAAGCCCCACACAGCCACTTACTCACTCACCCACAGTGGGATGGGGAGAGAACTGAAAGAGTGAGAAAACTCAAGGGTCAAGGTAAGACAGTTTAACAGGTAAAGCAAAAGCCACATGTGAATGCAAGGCAAAACAAGGAATTAATTCACTACTTCCCATCAGCAGGCAGGTGTTCAATTTGGAAATCCGGGCTGGATCCACCTCACATAACAGTTACTTGGGAAGACAGATGCCATCACCCCAAAGATCCCCTCCTTTCTCCTTCTTCTCCCCTAGTTTACTTGCTGAGCATGTCACCATATGGTGCAGAATATTCTTTTTGACCAGTTAGGATCAGCTGTCCTAGCTGTGTTCTCTCCCCACTTCTTGGCACTCCCAGCCTACTCACTGGTGGGGTGAGAAGCAGAAAAGGCCTTGGTTCTGTGTAAGCACTGCTCAGCAAGAACTAAAACATCCCTGTACAACCAACACTGTTTCCAGCACAAATCCAAAACACACTAGCTACTGTGAAGAAAATGAACTCTACCCCAGCCAAAACCAGCATGGCATGACCTCCAGTTCCAGAGCTGATGTCAAAAATGTCACAGCAACATTTTTTTCTTTAAAGAAAGGAGGTGTCAGCTTATTCTTATGACAAAGTAATTCAACTTTTGAACTTGCAGGCTGTAAAAAGGGCATCAAAATCACACTGAACTGTGATGTTATTTTGCAATAGATAATTACTTGGTAAGGAAGCATCTGAAACCAAAAGGAAGTATATTTTTGCTTGCTTATAAGGTTTGGTTTTTGTTTCATTTTAAGTATCTGGCCCTGTGGGTCTCTTTACATCTGGGACCCATCCTTCACTGGTGTCAGCACAGCAAAGAGGCCCTGTAACCTCAGCAAGATGAACTATTGAATACCCTGATCCAGCTGTCCCACAGAAGGAGCAGGCCTGAGGGAAAGCTGAGAAATAACATTCAGGCCAAAAACTGAAAATGAGCATGTAGTGTTGCAGACACCAAGTCCCAGAGCATTTTAGGCAAATATTCCCTAAACTACTATTATCAGCTGCTTCAAAAGGAGGCACTAAAACTGCCCCTTAGGATGCCCCTCTCCAAGTCCGGATGTACAGTACTTCCCACACACCCCACCCAACTATGCAGATATCAAGATATATCTATTTCAAAACTTCAGGAAGAATACATGCACCATTTGTCCTTTTTTTTTTTGTTTTTTTTTTCTTTCAGGACAACAAGTCAGTTACAATGATTATCAACTATCCTGGGCAAAGTTCTGCAAGGTACAGTTCCAAAAGTAAAACTGGATTCTCATTTCCCTTAACACCCACACATGTGCCTAACTCTGTTTCCCTGATGTTACTGGTAAGATCACCACTTGCCACACATGGGACTTGCTCAGCACAATCACACCCCCTGTAAAAATTTAACTAGGAAAACAACAATTCCAGAAGTTTAAAGCTTGGGATAGGAGATCTACTTAGTTATATTGCTACAGATATCAGAAACTGCCATTACAGTGTGCCCTATGTATTTCTGTAAATGATCAATAGATTGTGTTATCAGAGCATGCAATACGTTTTTCATAAAGCACAAGTAATTTTTTTTTATATGCTCAGTTGTGACCTAAATTATTTGAAGACAGTCAATATATGCAATAACTTTGATGAGGATATTACTGCTAAAGAAGGATAAACCCATTTTATTCATGTTAATTACATTATTTAAACAAACACAGAACACTGAAAGAATTTCAACTTTCTCATAGTCATTTCACTCAAAATGTCATTTCCTAACCAGGAAGAAACAACAAATGTGATTTTTTTTTTTCATTGAAAAATGAGATTCTTCCAGCACATATTAAAAATCTGTTGGTTTTATGTCAGGCTGACAGAGAGATGTTACTCAAAACCGCAGTTGAAATTGTCATTCTGACTTGAACAAACCAGCTTATTCTTGAGAAACTGAGATTGCTATGTCACACAGATGTCGGGTAACAACACTCTCACAATTTTCTTCTTGTGTGTGTCTGTTTTGTTTGTGTTTTGTGGTTGTTTTTTAACCATTAGGAACATCTGCCTGGAAAGTCTTTTACCTTTTGGGTTTGGCTCGAAGCCATTTTGGACTTAATTAAGAAACACATTCTTCCTCTCTGGATTGATGGGTGAGCAACAAGGAAACTGCTGTATATTTATTGGTCTCTCTCTATTTTGTCCTTTACTAATCTCAGTCTTAGCTGTGCAGAAGAGAGTTTGCAATGAGTTTAACACTTCTGTCTCCCTTCTATTTATACCTTCTGACAAGTTTTGCCAAAGAGGAACAACACCGAATCTCTTAGAAACACAGGTTTAAATCTATTCTTCTGTTCCTTCTATACAGTCAAGTACTGTGGATAGATTTCAACAGGCTTCATAGTACTTTGAGCTCAATCTCATATTCCACATGTAAATCACATGAAGCTTTGGTCATAGTCTCAAGGCCTTATAAAGCTTTTATAATCAGGTTTTGGACAGCTATATAAAGTCTGGCCAGATCAAGGCTGGCTAGAGTTCTGGCTAGAGTCTGGTGAAAGGTATCCCTGTCCATGGCACAGGGGTTGGAACTACATGATCTTTAAGGTCCCTTCCAACCTCAGCCCTTCTATGATTCTATGTATCACACAGATCAAAGTCTGTATTTTTTTCCAAAAGTAAACCCATGATTCCCTGTTACACTACAGGTACATTATGGGATTTGTAAGCAAAGAGAAGGAACGAATTCTGCTCAAAGACAAGACACCGGGAACATTTTTATTAAGGTTTAGTGAGAGCAATCTGGGTGGAATTACCTTTACTTGGGTGGATCAACTAGAAAATGGTAAGTATAATTAAGAAAAAGGGAAAAAAATCCACAACAAAAAAAAAAAACCAACCCAGAAGACCAAACGAAAACTAATTCAAACTCTGCAATATACCTGTAATATAGGAATTAAGTTTTTTTCTGGTTTGAAAGTAAAATTCTTGTGTATGGTAAAATTCTAAGTATGGTTTTGGGCATGATAAAAGCATCATATTTTCTCAAACACAAACCAAAACTCTGACGGTCTACCCCTCAGTTCTTCATATGAACTAAGCTCTTTACTGCAGGCTTTAAATTTGTTCCCTCACGTGCAGAAATTATATATTGGAAGATACTGACATTGGTAAGAATAGGTAAAACCCATGCAAGTGCAAACTTCAAAAGAAAGGCAAAAATGTGTTCCAACTGCAGACGTTGATCTGTTAATTATCGGCGGTTACGGTGCCTTTGTGTTTTTACAGGAGATGTAACATTCCATTCGGTGGAACCCTACAACAAAGGTCGCTTATCTGCCCTGCCTTTTGCCGACATACTGCGCGATTACAAAGTTATTATGGCAGACAACGTTCCTGAAAACCCTCTGAAGTATCTGTATCCAGACATTCCCAAAGATAAGGCCTTTGGCAAACACTACAGCTGTCAGCCAAATGAAGGTTGGGCTCCACTTCTCTATTTACCCCTTCCTGCAAAGCAGCTGCAGAGTCAAGAGGCAATTTGAGCAATGTGAGGAGAAGAGGAAGAGAACAAATTAAGATGCCTCATTTAATAGTCACTTCAAGACAACTGTTTTAACATTTGTCTATCATTTAGACAGCTTCATTTTGCAAATATATACCTGGTCTTCGAGGTTACAGTAGAGGTGATGACAACAATATTTAAAAGAAGCTAAGAAACAGATCTTAGGGTAGATAGAGACAAAAAATTAGGGTTTTTTTTCCGGTGCATTACAAAATTCATTGCTCAGGTGTTCAAAGGAGAGGAAATTGAAAAGTCATTCTGCTTACTGTCTTCACAGTTGTGTTATACTGTGTCATGCTGTCTCTTTAATTTCAAGAAAATTCTGTATATTCCAAACAGCTTGGAAGACCAACTTTAGTCCATTTCATTCAGTGGAACTATACAACAAAGGTCATTTATTTGCACTGCCTTTTGCAGATATACTGCACAATTACAAAGTTATTATGGCAGACAACGTTCCTGAAAACCCCTGGCAACTGCACTGGAAAATGCAAAAAGGCTAGACAAGAATGCTTCAAATACATTCTGGCCCACGCTCTTTCTTTGTCCAAGTTACAAGTCAGATAATTCTTAGATCAAACTCATTATCTCTCAAAAAATCCCTCAAACCCATAATTTTTAATAGATAATATACATTCTTCTGGACTTTCAGTATCAAAGGTTACAATTCCATTTGAACTCAAATTCCTACACAACTCAAAAATATTTGGAGGCTACAATTTTTTCCCCCTTCATTTTAATTCAGTGGACTTTGCCTAATGCTCTAATTGTCTAAAATTTTGTGTATATGCTTCATTTCATGCAAAAGACATTGTTGAAGCTGTATCTGTAGAGATAGAGCTCCACACAAGCATTTGCAGAATCAAAATCTAGAGGCTCAGAGTAAGAAGCTTACAGAGTTACTTTACATTTGCTTTTCAAGGCCTAACGAGATCTTTCATCAGTTGTGGTATCATGTTCTGAGATGGTGATTCATATCAAGGTAGCACAGACAATTATGTGACTAAGACCTGAAGTCAAGGACTAATCTCAGGAATTCCCCTCACTTTAATGGCTGTTTACTTATGCAGAAGCAGGGACTTTTCAATTTATTATGGTCTACAGCCTTTAAGGCAAATAATCAATTTCGAATAAATAATAAAATTACAAGATAATACTTAACTTCTCAATATTTATTTTAGTCTCAAAGCCCTCAGATGGAGGAGTCAAAGGTTATGTTCCTTCTGTATTTATCCCAGTCTCCAAAATGTAAGTATCCTTACAGATGTATTACAGTTCAACTGCTACTTTTATTTAATTTACATCCAATTTCAGTTTTCCCTGCCTCCCTTCCCCAAACTATTTGAGAATAGTTTGACATAGAAATACATAGTGTGTTTTTATTTGGCCAAGGACTGCTAAACACAAGAAAGGGAAGTAAAGAACTTCACCTGTACAGTGCTTTTCCCATTTATGCAACAAAACATCTCTAAAAATTGAATACAGATTTTATGGTACTCTGATCTACTTATCTTTCACTGTCTCCTTTTCCTCTCCAGCAGCTGATATTAGGGACAAGGGGGAAAAGGATAAACCTGACTCTATCTCCTACAATTTTAAGTGTAAAGCAGGTTGTTGGCATATGCTTACAGAGCCACCAGCAAGCCCAAGTACAGGCCTAACTAAGTGGAAAAAAAAAAAAACATTCACCATACTCCACTGATATGCATGAAGGTAAAGGGATTATTTACCTAAAATTATTTTTTTATGTTTTGTTTTTGCTTGTTTGTCTTTTTTTTTTTTTTTAGCCTAAATGATTCTACAGAACCACATTCTCCATCAGATCTTCTCCCAATGTCCCCAAGCGTTTATGCTGTGCTGAGAGAACACCTGAGCCCCACAGCCATTGAAACTGCCGTAAGTCGCAAACTTTTCCATTCCTAAGTTAATACTAAGCAAACAGGATACGTAGGAGCAGAGATGCTGGTTATAAAAAGGCTGCTTGTACAACGACAAAAGAATCACAGCTCTTTCATCACTTGCTGTATTACTCTGAAACAATGGTGCAGACGTTTCCTATTGTAAATGGTAGGGGATACTGCAAATATCTTGGAAGCCCTGTGTTGCATGGAACTGCCTGACACGCTGGCCAATGAACCCTGAATGTCATAACACAAAGATCCCAGAGTTCCTGCACGAACAAAGACTTTGCACTAACAAATACATGACAGTTGTATTAATTCTGTAAATAGCAAAAAGGCCTGGGCTTGCTCAGAGGAGCTGCACAAGGAACATAAAAATCTTCAGTTCAGAAAACTTGCGTAAGTTTTTCAAACCATGTGTTTTTAAATGGGGTACCAAGGTGCAAAATTAAAAGCAAATAAAACTAATATTAACTAAGTATAGAGAAAGATTGGGAAAATACTCTATGAACATAATATTTTAAAAATTTCCTCCTTTACTTACTGATTAAAAATTTTGTTCTGAATCATCATGGCTTAGAGTCCTTAGAGCACTGATGTATACTCAGCTGGGGATTTGCCCAGTACACTTCTCTCAGGAAACACAGCAGTGGTTTGGGCTTTAGCAGCTTTAAAAGAAAATTTCCTTTTTTAATAGTAGCTCTTCGTTTTCTGAATGCTCAATGATTTATGATCTTAAAATAGTTATGTATTTAAAAGCCTGCTAACTCCCTGTCAAATGTACCTGTAAAACACTCCTCCTCACCCACAAACAGAACAAAACTAAACCAGAATCGTGACTGTTGATGACCGGAAGCACAGTTAAGCTTTATATACAAATAGATGAGTTCTTTAATATACATCAAGCTGATGATCTGTTCAAGAGCAAAATATCTTCTTTTTCTTCTTCACTTTTTTCTCTGATAGCACTTGTGACAAACTAGTTTTTCAGCTGAAAATGAAACAACCAGCCTGAACTAAAATTCTAGGTTCTAACCTACTACACCTGAACCAAGACCTGTCCTCACTCATTTCTATGTTGGCTTATACAAATGAAAACAGTTCTGACCTTCTAAAACTGCACTCATGAACTACGTACAACTTTGTGTTTCCCAGAGTTTTGGCAGTATAAAATATTTGGCTTCACTTTCGTTTAACATCAGCCTCCAAACATTTGCTTTCTTCTAGCACGCACAGTAAACCTCAAAACAGCTCTGTTCAGAGCTCCAAAACAATGACCATTGCCGTCTTTTAGAGTCTTCACTGAACAAAAAGAACGTGTTTGGTGGCAAACTGGAAGAGTTAAATACAGTCACATTGTGTTTTTTAGAAGTACTAAGACAAGTGGTTCAGTACTGCTAGAGAGCAGGTGATATTTCTGTAGGATCTTACTAGGAAATGTTTTCAAATTCTGCCAGAAATTGAATGAGAAAAATAGTTTTAGAAGATTTTTAAAGAATTCCTTCCTTTTTCGATTCTATTTGCCTTGCTAAACAGAAACAAGGAAAATATGGAGGTTTTTTCTTTATCACCCCAAATTCACACAACAATCTATCCTGTGAAGAGCTGGCTAAGTACAGTAAGCATGCAATCTGCATTATTAAAGCAATACTTTTCCTCCAATGCCAATAAAAAACACTGTGTGAGATACAGAACACAAGAGTGAAACCTGCAGCAGGACAAAATATCCTACAACTCAGTAACTCAGTAAGATATACTTTCTGCAGTCTTGCTGCATTCCCTTCTATTTCCCCCTCTCCAGATTCCCTGACCCATCGGAAAAAAAGACTCCAGGAAGAGCCCTGCTACACATATCCATAGGCTACAAGAACCACAAGAGTTCATATAAAAATAAATAGGTTTATTGTCACTGTTTCCCACGGAGTGTTTTCTAATGAGTGTTCCTATAATCTGTGAAGAACTAGAAACAGGATCCTCAGATTCTTATCAGTTTGTATTACAAAGTGACACTGTAGTTACCTTGAGCCAGAGACAGTTTTATCTGCTGTTACTTTTGAATGAACAGCTGCAAGTGCCATGAGATTAATCTTTTCCTTCTTTTCTTCTAGCTGAGTTCTCCTTACTCAACTGACTGAAGTTCACATACTGGAAAAATCAGTAATCATGTGAACACTGGATGGGTTAAAGATGCCTTAATTTTTTTACAATCATCTTTGTAAATCAGCTTTTCCTGGAAACCATCATGTTATTCTTAGGCCTCTTTCTGTTATCAATCAATATGTAAACAAGGAATTTTCTCCCTAGGGATTCAAATAGCTTTCTGCAAGTCAGATTTGCTGTTCTCAGTGATAAAAAGGCCAAATCCTTTCTAATTTGGAAGTCATTTGACTGCAGTGAGGTCCCAGCAGAGATAAATTTTACTTGCAGAATTAACTAACATTCGTAGAATTGCTGTAAATATGAGAATATAAGAACAAAACGTTTTGCTTCTAAAAACAGCACAGAAAGATAACTAAAGACTTTAATGTGTTTGAAAAAATTAGGATTTATTATGTTAAATACTTATTGTTTAATTGTAATCTTGCACAACACTGGTTTAGATTCTATTTCAAAGCAAAGATTCTCATTCCCCTGAGTTTAAATGTCCCAGAGGTGTCTGGGACATTTTTCTCCAAAGAAGTACCTTCAGCATAGATTTTTATCTGACACCACAGCAAAAGTTGTGAAAGACAGGTAAGCATGGCTGGGAAGAGAAGGGAGTTCTGGAAAGGAAGCAGACACAAAATTTGTGGTGTCAAAAAGGCTGTCTCCGATTTGCCACTGGAAGACAGAGTTAGTAAAACTTTCTCCCTCACAAAATAGTTGCAGGAGTAAATCTGTTTGGGCAAGGAGCACTCAGATACTACAGCACATACTATCAGAAAGTCTAGAAATAAAAAAAGTCCTGACCAGTTGCAGTCTGGATACTAACTGATAAATGCCAACTGGGAAGCACAGTTTTAAAAACTGAGGAGCTGCAGCATTTGCCAACCACTGGGAAAATTGTGCTGCATGGCAGATTATTACATGTCTGTCAGAGGCTCATTTAATAAACAGAATAGCTAGCTTGGTCTTGTCAGCTTTTTTTGCTCTCAGTATTCTCCCTAAAACCTGTGTTAATAGAATAATAAAGAAGCAATTCCAAGGAGACATATACTGGCTCAATCAAGCTTTAAGTCTTATCCACAGAATACATGGTTAATGCATGCAAAGTTCTCACAATACAAACCCTTGAACGTTTGCACCTTACTGTTTTCTTGAGCAGGTACACATTAGATATCTGAGATGAAAACATAACCTCCTTGAATCAGTAAGACATGCATTTTACTTTCATTTCTCCTTTTTTACTCACTCCTTTCACCCGTACCATTTATGTCAGTTGAAAACAAGTGAACGGAAACAGAGTAATGAGCTATTTCTGTGATACAAGGGAATAGATTTCAAAAAAAAACAAACACATCTCTGTTCATTGACCTGAGTGATTTAAAGTGAGCTGCACGTAAGTCATTTTCTCTCAGAAAGCATCATGTATAAATAATTTTACAAAACAACAAGAGCAATTCTGTACATAGTTTGGTAACATCTGTAACTTATATAACCAGCATGAATAAAAACAGATTTTGGCTTCAAGTTGCATACCTGGACCTCTGTGGAATTTTTTTCAAGGCCCACAGAAACAGTCTTGCTGCCTTTTTGTTGATCTCAAGTCCGGACTACAAGCAGTAACACAGGTTTCTAGAGCAGCAAACATAACTTCACCTCGCATCAGCTACTGCATGCCTTTTCATTCTAAGCTCTTCTCACAATCTTAATATAAACTAAATGGGGATGCCCTATATTTTTGACCTCATGAGAAGTACTGTAAAAAGGGACCAGACATAACACGTGAAGCAGTCTCGTCTCCTCTCCCCTTCCTCCCTGCTCCCCGAGCAATGCAACCCTTCAAGACTCTCAGCTATTAACTTCAGCATGATATAATTGGTGTTACTGAGCAGCATTGTGGATCAGGTTTTCGCATTACGGTTTCTACTATTGCTTTAAAACAGATTTTGCAAGGGGTAGGTTTAACATGTCAGTGAAAGGCATGTGACTTAAATCATTTTACTGCTTTAAAAGAACACTGGAGTAGTTTACTGTAAGATAAATATATATAGCCCAAGTCTCCTTCCGCTAAAAAAAGGGAGTATTTTATCCTTATGCCACTACAAGTAAGAATAGGGTTCTCTAGTAAAATGATGGGGAAGGGAGCAAACACACAAAGGGGTGTCTCAGACACTGCCAGAAGAAACAAAACATCCACTTTTAAGTACTTTTACTAACTGTGCTTACGCTTCCGCTGTGTTTTGCAGCAGCAAATTAAAAAATAACATGGCTGTTGTGTGCTTTGCGCCTTGGTGCATCACTTTGACGATACTAATTAAAAAAAAACAAAAAAAAGTGAAAACTGTCAGTTACCTTCTGCTACAGCTTTTATTTACAGCCGTGTTTATATATCCACTGCTCTGTGGCATTTCATGCCCCAAAGTTTACCAAACAGACCTTCTATTTCCTTGTTTCTTTCACGGAGTAACAACTGCCCCCTCCACCTGAGGAAGGGGCGGGGACACAAAGGACACCGAAACAGATCCGAGTACCCTGGAGACCCG
Organism: Manacus vitellinus; assembly: GCF_001715985.3. Lineage (NCBI taxonomy): Eukaryota > Metazoa > Chordata > Aves > Passeriformes > Pipridae > Manacus > Manacus vitellinus. The sequence goes on along the minus strand of NW_021939471.1, from coordinate 4,807,579 downwards.
CACCAAAGCCTGGACTTTATTATCCCGATCTTTGCTGACACTTCACAAAGGAGACAAAACCCACCCAGACCGTGTGCGCCCAAAGCAGCAGCAGCGTCGCTATTCCTGTTCACTATTCCTGTTCGCTGTTCTATTCCTAGCGACTAGCACTGGAAAGAGAAGCGGGATGAAGGAATGGGAAGGGCGACAACGCTGATCCGCCCGAAGCGGCATTCTCAGTGTCCTGGAGGGCGATGCGGGTCGCAGTGCATGGACCGACACCCGCGGCTGTGCGTGTGCGCGTCCCCGGCCCTGGCTGCCCTTCCTTCCCCCAGCACGGCCCGTTTCGGTTTCGCTTTCCCCTTCCCCTCAGCCGGGGCCGCTCCAGCGGCTTTCCCAGAAATCACGCGGAGCGGCTGTTCCCTCGGGGGCCCTCCTCCTGCCGCCGCCGGCGTCTGCGGCACTGCCGGCCGTGCGGGCGTCCCGAGGCGCCGGAGCCGGCACGGCGGGCACTGCGGGCCGGAGCCGGAAGGGCTCCGGGAGCCGACCGAGAGGTGAGGGGAGCTGCCTTCGGACGGGCGGTACCCGGCGCCCTCGGGGGACGGCGCGGTGAATGCCCGGTGCAGCTGGAGCTGTCGCTCCCTCAGACCGCCCCTGCCTTTGGCTCGACCACCGAGCTTTGCGCTTCGGTGTCTTTCCCCCCGTTGCAGCGGGTGCCGTGTCCCAGCGGTGTTCATTCCTGGCAGGGATACCCATCAGGGCATCACCCGCCTCCCGGGCGGCAGCGCTGCTCTTCCGTCACCGGTTGCATCTGCTCCCAACTCCTGCTCCCTGAACGCCTTTTGGCTCCTTCTGGACACCTGCACCTGCTCCTGCGCATCTCCAGACTCCCAACGCTGCCTGCTCGGGAGCCCCAGGAGCGGTCCCTGTGCCCGGGTCGGTGCTCTCTCCCTGTTCCTGCTGTGGCCGCGTCGCCGGGCAGCCTCTGCCCAACAGGTGCGGTACCTGCGTGGTGCTCCCAACCTGCGGGACTGAGCCGGGGCGGGGAGCGGGGGGAACACGGGGAGGGAGCGCTGTCCTTCCCCGCGGGAGCCGTGCGAGCTCCCGGCGGCAGCACGGGCTGCCCGCCGCCCTTTGCTCCCGAACTGCGCCGCGCCCTCCGGCCGCGATCCCCCGGGAATGACAGGAAAGTAGGTAGAGAGTGGCCAGGAGGGAGCCCTGGGGTGCATTGGGAAGAGTGTGGCCGGCAGGTCGAGGGTGGTGATACTACCCCTTTACTCAGCCCTAAAGAGGCACATCTGGAGTGCTGTATCCAGTTCCGGGCTCCTCGGTACTAGAAAGGCAAGTAGTTACTGGAGAGGGTCCAGCAGAAGCCACAAAGATGATGAAGGGTCTCACGAGGAGAGACTATGGGAGCTGAGCCTGTTCAAACTAGAGAAGGGAAGACTGAGAGGGGACCTCATTAATGCATACAGATACCTCAAAGTTGGTGCCAGACTCTTATCACTGTTGCCCAGTGACAGGACGAGAAGCAATGGCCATAATCTAAAACAGAAGTTTCATCTCAACGTGAGGAAGAACGTCTTTACATTGAGGGTGGCAGAGCAATGGAACAGCTGCCCAGGGAGAGTCTGGAATCCCCCTCTCTGGAGACATTGAAAATCCCCCTGGACACCTTCCTGTGTCACCTGCTCCAGGTTACCTTGCCTTGATAGGGGGGTTGGACTGGATGATCTCCAGAGGTCCCTTCCAACCCTAATGATTCTGTGATTCCCTGAGTCCAAGCTGAGCTGTGGAAGACACCCTCAAGCACAGCTGTTACGAGGCACACAGACCCACAGAGCTGCAAATACATCACCCATTTAGGGGCCTCCAACAGGGCTCCTTTTCTCCAGACACACCTATGGGCTGTGCTCATACTGCACTTCCCTTGAGTAAGGGCAGAATAGGGGCTACCTGTCCTATACCTCCTCACTCATCAGTTTCAGGCTGTGCTCTGTGCCCCACTGTGGGTGTCTCTGATGCCTTCTCTACAAAAAGGTATTGACTTACCCCTTCTTTGATGTTTCCCTGCTTGCATCCCCAAGGGTCATGTTTGCTGCAGTATTACATTGCTCTGTAACCACCTCATTGAATGGTTCTCTGCCACCACTCCCCAGTCCTTTCCTAGACTGGTTGCTTTAAGACACAGGAAGATTGGAGTACATCTTCACTTAACCATTAGGGAAAGCAGCAGATTAACTTCACGAATTTAGACAAATTCTTTCCTCAGCAATGTCACGTTTAACTGTTTGCTGTGGTGCAGCTACAGCACACTCAAATGCTGTGTTACCTGAAATCTGAATAGCATGCACATCAAAAGCCTCGAGGCTTCACTTAAAACATAATAGCATTTTTAACTCTCATTTGCTTCTCACACATAGCATATGCCACTCAGCAGCTGGGGGAACCAGCATACAGACACTAACAGATTTAACAGGAAGGCACATACAAGATAGTCCTTCACCCTGATGCTGCCCTGTTCTTTGGATAGGTCCTATCACCTTTTTTTAAAGGTTCTGTATGTGAGTGGATTTGCATGTCACCACGCATGTTCTCAGCCTGTACTGTTCCTTGGACATACCTTTATGTGCCATTTCCACTACAACATGATAACCTGCAGCCTAATGGAAGACTAACTGATCTGCTGCTAGAAACCATATGTCACAATATAAAGCCACTCTCATAAAAGTGTTATGACTAAGAGAAGCTATGCTGTACAATATTAATTCATTTAAGTACCTTGTATCTGCTGGACAGATTACTTGAATTTAGCCTGAAAATGTGGTCATGAGAACTAAAGCATATAGCAGAAAAAACATCTTTCCAGTACTTCTCCATTTGAACTGACTTGAGATCTAGTCCATTTTCAGAGCAGGTACGTGGGGACACAAGTACCAAGTGAAAATGAGTGCCTGGAGGGTGCTTTGATTTTTCACTCACACTCTTAGTAATGGGGAGTATCAACAGAAGGTGAAACTCCACATGCACAATCTCAGTCATGCAGAGTACAGATCAAACACATAGGTCCTCATTCTCATATTCTTGCTAAGCAAGAGAGCAGTAACACGAACCATGCCCTAAATGCCATGAAAAGGGGTAAAAGGGGTTCAGAGGAAAAAAAAAAGGCACATTTTCATGGGAAAGGGTTATTCCAGCTTGAAGTCATTTTTCAGCAAACAGTGCCCTGTCTTAATTTGTAAATTCCATTTTTTTTTTTTAATTTAAACAAGCCCACAAGAAGTTTTATTGTGTTTAAAGGACTAGCATCTAGAACTGTTACAGCTGAAAATAAAATACTTTTGTTCGATGAAAACACTTTTCCTTCTTACTCTTCTGTCTGGTTTAACCCCAGCCAGCAACTGTGTGGAGCTGCCTCACAGCTGCTCACTCACTTCCCCCTCCTCCCTGTGAGATGGGATGGGGAGTGAATCAGAAGGGTAAAAGGGAGAAGACTTGTGGGTTGAGACAAAGACAGTTTAGCAGGTAAAGCAGAAGTTGTGTACAGAAGCGAAACAAACCAAAGAGTTAATTCACTGATTCCCATGGGCAGGTGGATGTTCAGCCATTCCAGAAAAGCTGGGTTCCATCACACCTGATGGTGACTTGGGAAGACAAACACTATCATGCAGAGTGTACCTCCCTTCCTTCCTTCTTCCCCCAACTTTATATACGGAGCATGATGCCATATGGTGTGAAATATCCCTGTGGTCAGTTGGAGTCAGCTGTCCAAATTCTTGTGCACCCCCAGCCTCCTAGCTGGTGGAATAGGGTGAAGAGCAGAAAAGGGCTTGTCTGTGTGTAAGCACTGCTCAGCAATAATAAAAGCATCCCTGTTTTACCAACACTCTTTCCAGCACAAATCCAAAACACAGCACCACACTGGCTACTGTGAAGAAAATTAGCCTTATCCTAGCCAAAAGTAGCACATCCTCCAATTTTATCAATGTTCATGAAAACTTATGTTATTTTTCACCAGCTTTTTCCCAATACTACTTAAAAATTTACACTGATTTTTTTTCCACCCCTTCCTCAGGATGACTCAGTGGCATCAGCTACAGCAACTTGATTCCAAGTTTTTGGAGCAAGTTCACCAGCTATACGATGACAGCTTTCCCATGGAGATCAGGCAGTACCTGGCACAGTGGCTGGAGAACCAGGATTGGTAAGCTTAGAAATTAGCCTTTGGGTTGTGTGATAAGCAATGTTCTCATACATACAATTACAGGCAGCAGCAGAATACTGGTAAAGCAAGCTGCTTAGGTGAACCTTTGCTGGTAGGATGCTTTGCTGTGTGGGTGCTGCAGCCTGTGTTCCTGCCCCTCTTCCAGGCTTTCTAGAGGGGCCTGACAGCTGGAATAAAACTGTCCTAGAGCTCATATTGTCCTCATTTGGTCTATAACAAAAGCAGCTGTTTTAAGACCTATCAGTTGCTGTCTTGGTAGCTCAGTCTCTCACTGTTCAAAGACTTTGAACTTCTGACAAGATGTCTGTGAAGTGTACACCATGCACACGCATCAGGTTCACTTTTAGATTCTTGATGTGCATGAAGTGAGCAAATGAATTTGCACACAATGTGGCAAGAATAATACAGAGAAAACCAACATTTCTCTATCAAGGAAAGTAAAGTCAAAGTTAAGAGAATGAAATTGGCTTATGTTGGAAAGTCATTCTTACTGCTTGCATATTCTACAACTGTAGTGGGGGATTAAAAATAAAGTACACCTGTAATGCATTTCTTGGATGCTGTATTAGAAAGGTATTTAACACAAGCATGCCTTAAATTATTCTAGGGAACACGCAGCCAACAACGTATCTTTTGCTACGGTGTTGTTCCATGACCTGTTGTCACAGCTTGATGACCAATTCAGTAGATTCTTGATAGAAAACAACTTTTTGCTGCAACACAACATAAGGAAAAGCAAACGCAATCTGCAGGTATGCCGGGGTTCTATACCTATACATTTGCTTGAATTGCTTCAGTAGTGCAGTTGGATGCCTCTAAGCAAACTACACCCTGCCATGAGGGATATTCACAGAGAATGCGTGAGAATTCTACTTTAAAATCCAGAATTCAAATGTCACTCCGTTTTTGTTTTAATTGGCTACAGTTAGAAAGTTACAGTTTACTTACAGGTACAGTTACAGTTTCTGAGAGCTCTAGGAAAAGGGCAGTTGCAGTTTGTAAGGTGTTTACTGTATGTATTTGGGGCACTTACTCAACTGCAGTTTCACTTAACCCATGCCCTCCCCATCCAGTTTCCTCAGTGTCCTAATAAGACACTTTTTTTGATGCAGAAAAAACACAGGGAAAGAAATCCTTCCTGTATAACTGCAGAACTGCAGTTAAGAGCAAAGGACTTGTCCTTAGGCAGCACTCTGCATTGCACTGTACTGGGAAAGAAAAGGGCCAAAGCAGTTGGTAGTGAGTGCCAGTGCAGGACATATCCCTAGTGGACTTATTAGTCAGTCATCCACTCCTCCCTGTAGGGCTCTGTGCCAGAGGGTCTTCCTTCACCACAGCCTAATTTCCACTCACTGAGCTTCTGCTCACCACAGGTAGGTGACCAGGGGACTGTTTTCTGAGGAGAGAAGATGACCTGTATTTATACCATAGTACCTGGAGATCAGCAGTGAAAGATCAGTCAAGAAGGCTGGCACAGCTCAGCGACCCCCAGGGCAGCACCATCCTGAGCAGAGCAGGGCGATATCAATCCACAGCATGTTCCAGCTTTGTATGCATGTCAAACACTAAGGTTGAGTTTCCACCCAGCCTTGACCACATGTTCACAAGTGGCAGCTAATATACCTTCTTTACATCACTGAGCAAGAACTGTACCTGCCAGGCTAGAACACTGCCCTTCAAAACCTTCATATGTCAGAGGGTGGGAGGGCGGCTCTCGAGAGATGAGCTCTCTTTAGGACTGTAGGATAGTATCTCACTTCTCCCAAAAATGTCTCTGACCCTTTCCTGTTGTTTTATCCCAGTACCATCTCATTGTATGCTAATGCTAATGAACTAAAATGAAAACTCACTCTTAGAGCTGGTTGCAGCTGCCATACCCTGTAGTCTTGGAGCAGGCTATGAACACAGTCACTCACCAATCTTTTTGCCAATCTGAAGGTTACTGAATGACAAGCAATTATGTATGTGAACTTAAACAATAGACTGTCTCTAATGCTAGGATAACTTTCAAGAAGACCCAATACATATGGCAATGATCATCCAGCACTGTCTGAAAGAAGAGAGGAAAATACTCAACAGTGCCCAGCTGTCAAATGAGGTAACAGTCTTGAAATGTCTACTGCAGTTATATCTACCCTTTCCTATTATTTGGGACAGGGGGAGTGGATGAAGACTGAAAGGGGAGACAGGCTGTCCTCTCTCTGCCCAATAATATGTTTCTTAAAGACAGAAGAGTGAGCACTTATATGTACCAGCTGGACAACCCTGATGCACACCAGCTGGACAGCATGGCTTGTTTCTGCTTTATGAAGCATTTGGAGGACAAATGGCCTGGAAATAATTTTTATTCCTTGAGTGATGTAAAAGCTATGCTGGTTTTTTAATGCTTCTGTAGTATGACATAGCCTGATGTGCTCATTGGATTTTATTTCAATAACTAGTGCTTATCTTATTTAGCAAGCAAAATTTTAGCTTTGTTCTGCTGCATTTTACTGCCAAATTTACTCTATATTAAGCAGCTGAGCTTGATGCTTTTCTGGACTGTCTGTTTGGGAAAATGAGGCATCATTCTCCTTCCCAGTTATCTCCAAGTGTTTCTTTTTATATTTGGTGGTTTGGAGTTTTTTTGGTTTTGTTTTGTTGGTGTTTTTTTTTTTAATGAAGCCCTTTTCTTTCCTCTGAATCATAGAAGGCCATATTCTTCTCCTTCCTCATCTGTTCTCCAACTTACTTTTTTTTTTTTTTCACCTTTGCAAGAACTGTTCTGCAATAAGGATTCTGCAATTAGGAAAGGCACGCAAAATACAGAGCTAGATGTAGTCCACTTACATAGAAATAAAGTGATGACTGACCAAGCACATTAAGTTCTGATACTGAAATACCTCACTTTCTGGCAAGTTTTTGTATGAGCATTGGTAGTGTGGGAGGAGCACTCGGGCATGGGGTCTACTACAACAATGTCCAAAACAGCTCCTCTAAGAATGGGACTCTGACAGAGTCAGAGTAGCTGCAGCTACAACAGCTCTTCAGTTCTGTCACGTGACATAAAGCACTTGCTACTGCATTTCCAGTATGCAATAAATTTGGGTCATCAGAAAGGGAAATGGAAGTATAGAATGGTTTGGGTTGAAAGGGACCTTAGAGATCATCTCATTCCAGCCACCTTGCCATGGGCAGGGACACCTTCCACTAGGCCAGGTTGCTCAAAGCCCCATCCAACTTGGCCATCACTTCCATCACTGTTTAAGGTTGGCACTAGGTACAACACCATGCCCTGCCTCTGCTTTCTGTTAACTGCTCTCATTTCCCAAAGCTGAGAAGACAAAATACAAAACAAGCACAATAATAAGCATCATAAAAACCAAAGGAGAATCCCAAATGTCAGAGCATGCTAAGATTGCTGTAATAGTTTGACTTAAATCTGTGATGGGGTAAACCTTTGCCAGTTTTCCAAAATAAATACTTTAGATGACCTCAGCTTAAGCTGAGGCGTTCATGAAAGCAGCAATGCAAATCTGACTGTCCTGCATTGGAAGAACAGCAAGTATCTAACACCAGTAGTTCTGTTAATGAAAAATTCTGTCTTTCACATTACTGCAACTGAGTGATGTCATGCAGTAAGCTTCCTGACTCTTTCAAAGAAACTATACAGAGATGTAGTGTGTGCTTGAATATGCTGTAGGAAAACAGCTGCATGCTAAGTTACCCCTTATGCCTGTACACAGACCTGTATTGTTCCTGCTCTTACTCCATTTCTCCCCATATCCTGTATGGATGAATCTAATACTTGATGTAAATGTCATTCAGCCTTCAGGGTGGTTGTTTTCTTGAAGTACATTTAGGAGACACATGAAGCTAAGCAAACAAGAGAATGGATTTGTGCAGAGAAAAAACAGATATTGCTGTGATGAAAAAAGTGCAGCATCACCACATAGCAGGCATTTTTAATCCTCCCTTGTTTCTTGCAAATTCTCCTGATCTTGATTTTATACTACAAAACCTTAGTATGATTTACCAGAACAAGCCGTGCTTCCTCAGGTTGTTTGCCAACAAAAGCCACTAACCTACATTAACAAAAAAGGTATTTGCTGTCATGAGTTACTCTGGTTTAACTTCTGTTGTTGCTTTGCCTCTTCTCTCAGATGGAAGTGGGGGGCATACAGAACACTGTGACTGGGATGCTGGACAAACAGAAGGAGCTTGATACCAAAGTTAAGGCTGTAAAAGCCAGTGTTTTAGTAAGTATAATATAACTTTTTGTAGTAGTGTTTGTTGATTCATAGATGTCTAAAAGCTTTCAGTACATAAGATGTGATAAAATAGCAAATAAAAATAGGATAGTGGTTTGATTTTCAAGTCTAACCAGTGATTGTCTGAAGACAAAAATTATTTGTCAGTAGCACCATAATACAGATTAGTAGTTAACTCATTTAGCAAGGTCAAATTTCTTGTGCCTAAATTTTTGCAACAAAAATTTTACCCATCTGAAATACTAGCAACCAAGGAAAACCTCCTAAATCATATACTGACCAATTTGTTATTGCCTGGAAGATGTATTTTTTTTAGCATATTGACATAGCATATTTTTTTAGTTTGTTGACTTAACAAATACAGTCACAACAGAAAGTTTTCTCCAAACATTACTTAGGAATTACAAAGTTTAAAATGCTGTGTGCTGTTCCAAGTTTTTCCACTGTAGCCTCGTTCTCCTAAACTCTGTGAACTTATATGACTAGACAACAAAGACATATCTATATTTTTTAATTAACAGATTTCAGTTAGCTGAGACTAAAGAGGGAGAGTGAATAGAAGGTGATGAAGTTTAGGGATATTTCCTGTTAGGGACTTCCAGGAAAAAGCATTGCTGCAAAACTGGACTTCATGTCTGTAAGGGGCTGGTACCAGGCAGTGCCTGGCATTACTTGAAAATATTGAATAATTTTGGCCACATTCATTTGTGCATTACAGGATGTGGAGCAGGACATCAAGACATTAGAGGATATGCAAGACGAATATGACTTTAAATATAAAACCTGGCAGAATAGAGGTGAGTAATTTTTATACTGCATATAGTTTGTCAGAGTAAACTCTGCTGTCTTATGTCAGGACATTAACCTAATGATGCACAGCCAAACTTACTGGTAATTTCCCTCCTTTATTAATTCTGCTTTATGCTGAAACAAATTTCTGAAAATGCATTTTCTCCATCTGTCTTTTGTTACAGGCAGAGAGCCTCCTTGTTAACACAATATTCCTTTGTCCTTTACATCCCTTTGCCAATAAAAGCAGTAAACCATATAGTGTCTGTGACCATTCAACCACACATGTAATTAGTGTAGTTTAGGCTTCTCTTTGCCATCTTGTATTTCACAAATGACTTCCTGCTTCAGGTTTTGTAGCCTTTTGTGTACCAAGGGAAACACATGCAGCTCTAAGTCCACACTGGTTTCTTTATACAGATCTGTCTCTGTTGTTAAGGAGGCAGTAAACATTTCCTCCCTTAAGCTTTAAAGATACACTTCACCTGACATTAGCCAGGCAAGTCCTCTTCTCTCCACAGCATTTCTCCCACCTGTGCTTTAGCACTCCTTCAGCCTCATGTTCACAATTTGGACTTATTTTACAGAACATGAGTCCAATGGAGTGTCTCAGGAGGAATATAAGAAAGAACAGATGAATCTCCAGAAGATGTTTTTATTACTTGACCGCAAAAGAAAGGTAGTGCTCGAGTTTTCTTTCAGAAGTCAACAAGTCTTCATTTTAAGCAAATGTTCATTTTCATTGAACTGACATAAACTAGCAGTAGAAAAGGGGTTTTTTTATATATCAGTTGAACTGAGATTTCATTCTTTCCATCCTTTTTGAAAATTCAGAATCTCTGTAAGCAATTTTATTTCTCTTCTAGCAACCTTTATCAAACTCTCTTGGGTAAAGTTAAAAGAACAATGAGAAGGAAAAGGCATCATACCAATAATTATGTTCTTGAGGAAAAAATTATTAAAAACCTGCAGCTATATTAGAGTTAAATATACTCTGATTGTAGTGCTCAAGTCTACAGCAAGCACTGGATGAGCCCAAATACACACTTGGGACATATATGGATGCAAGACACTGGCTCTTCAGAGTTCAGCAATACTGAATATGGTTTGTTTCTCCACTTAATCTAGCAAATACTCCAGCTGAAAAAAAAGTGCTTTTAGAAAACAACCTCTGTTGACAGAATCTATTATTGAGGGGTTTGAGGAGTTTTGCAAGACAGATGAGCACTATAAAACAGTACTTAGTTTTTGTGTATTAAGTACTTTTAATAAACAGGGTAATTTCATTCTCTCTGCAGGAAGTGGTGAACAAGATAGTACAGCTGCTGCACAACACAGAGCACACACAGACTGCTCTTATTGAGGAGGAGCTGGTGGAGTGGAAGCACAGGCAACAGACAGCATGTATTGGTGGCCCACCCAATGCCTGTCTTGACCAGCTACAGAACTGGTAAGTCTCTAGTCAAAGACAGAATTGAAAGCATGTTTTGAAGGAACACCAGATCTATGAAATATACTGATTATTTATATTATGCATTTTCATTCTGTCACAGCATAACTATATTTCATGTATTTTATTACCTCACCACATTTCCCATGAGCATGAAGTGTTCTCTGTGCACTGCCTGGTCCTTAGGGACAGTCACCTGGCTGATGTCTCTGCATTATTATATTATTACAGTGCAAAAACATGCTAAAAGTAATAAGATTGTGTAACTGTAGGTTTACCACTGTTGCTGAAAGTCTACAACAAGTTCGTCAGCAGCTCAAAAAGCTCGAGGAACTGGAACAGAAGTTTACCTATGACTCTGATCCCATCACAAAAAATGAAAAAGTTCTGCAGGAGCGAACAGACAGTCTCTTCAAACAGCTCATCCAAAGGTAATGGACCAGAAAAATCTTTGTGTTTGCATGAATAAATAGATGGAGTGCACCTTCCCTACTGTTCCCTCAGTATTTCATGAATCCTAACTCTGCATTTCATGAGGTTTTCCCTAAGTTTGTCTCAAACATTAAATTACTGATTTTGAGATTTATGCTCTCTAGGGTTTCCAGAGCTTCAGGCCCATGGAAAGGGTTTGTTGATCAGTCATTACTGAAGTTAGCAGGAGCCTTGCTACAGGATGCATTGATTTACAGAATTAAACTCCTAGTCTGTTAGTCCATTTCTTGCTTCAAGCTTCAACCCTACAAAGTTCAAGTAAAGAGAGGCAAGAAACAATCCACACCAAGTTATGCCCAAAATAAATACACACTAGATTCTCCAACCCTTTGTCTCTGAATACATCCTCTTTGCCTTCAGCACAGGGAGGCCAGCCCTGTCTATATCATCTCTATGATGCAAGTTACTGTAGCTGGTAATTGCCCTGCATAAGATCAGAGTACCAGTCTGTAAATATATACTAGACAAAAATTAATGCTACAGAAGACTTGAATCTATCAGATAAGAGCAGGGGCTAAGATACAGTAGTCAACACCTTCTTATGGTGGCTAGAACCCAGGTTTCCAGAGTCCCATTCAGATGCTTTGATCACTGATCTTCAGCTGAAAAACACAGGTACTGCTTTCAAGGGAAGTGAAGGCAACAAAGAAGAACTGTACAACTCCACCTGCTGTTTATGTTTCTTGCCTGTGAGTACAATGGAAGGAAAAGTCTCCAAGCTACCAAGATTTATGTCTACACAGCAGAGTGCTATACAGAGTGCCCAAGCTAGCAAGTTTGGGGTATGTAGGAACAGGTTAGCCTCAGAAGTTTGTTTTGTGGGGTTAGCTAGCCCTCATCTAATCCCCAGCTAGCATGTCTATCTCTTGGACACATGTTGTCACATAGCACTGTCACCATAAGAACTCAGCAAGCCCTGGGAATGGCAAATGAAGCAACTCTCCTCACTTGGACTGTGCTAATTACATCACAGTGTTTACTTGCTGTTGATTTCAGAGAAGTTTGATGTAGCAATCTCCCTGCTCAAGCCATCAGTGCATTTAAGAAAAGCCAAACCTCATGAAATCACTTCTTACTTGCAATATTTTTAGCCCCGTTGAAACATTTGAAAGGAAGAGACACACACACACACACCTCTGTGTAGATAGAAACTGAATGAATAAAGTGTATAGTACTAATGGTAAATCACCATTTTTTTAAAATTTGCTTTTTATGTAAGTTCTTATTTCTTAAGGACAACATTGATAAATCAAAGTGCCTTTAATCTGTTCATTCATAGCTCCTTTGTGGTAGAGAGGCAGCCTTGCATGCCAACACATCCTCAGAGACCACTAGTCCTGAAGACAGGAGTACAATTTACTGTAAAGCTGAGGTATGTTTTCCCCCTTCCCTGTTCCCCTTTTGTGGTAAGGCTTTCATGTCATTGGCTTCTTACAGCTGAGAGGATTGTACAGCTTGCACTGCAGCCCAAGTGCTAAGGTCAGGAGGAGGAAAGTGCCATGTGCAGGTGGCTTTCTTCCAGCAAAGATTAACTCACATTCAGGTTTTACTCTTTACCAATAGTGGTATGTATAAGATTGAGTGTATAAAGAAACACAGCTAAACAGCAGACACATGCAGACCACTTTGTCATGCCAAAGAGCAACTCGTTTGTTCATTTAGTTTCATCTCTAAATGCTGTCTTATATGGAACAAGCTTGAAGCCTGTATGTGGCCCTGAGTGTGCTGCTTAAATATCTGTGATAAGCAGTGCCATAGGGAAAAACCCATCTTGTGCAATTGCTGACATTAAAAAATATTTCTCTTTCCAGACTGCTGGTGAAATTGCCGGAACTGAACTACAACTTGAAAGTGAAAGTTTTATTTGATAAGTACGTTACATTTTTTCCATCCCTCTCTACGCTAATGGTAAACAGTCCCCATGTTCAAAAACCATATTATAAGTGCTGAGTAGGCCAGGAGCAGGCTGGTTCTCCATGGCAGCAGGTATTATATCCTTCCCCTTTTCTTACCCATGCCCTTGCTCTAAGTCTCTCTCTGCCATTAGAGACATGTCACAAAGTACAGCTGGCCTCAGCTTCTTGCCACCAGCTCCACTGGGATGCACCAAGGAGAGCTCACTGCTGCTAAGTCAGGCTGGGCACAGGGCAGCACCCAGGCAACAGCTACTCCTCTGGTGTGGGTGTTTCACTTGGATTAGCACAAAATGAAAACACAGAATTGAACTCCACCATTTCCAGTCACATAATTCAGTCATATCTCTAAAATATCTTCTAGGGTAGCATGTAGAAAGGAATATTGTTATAAAGCTGTCCTTGAATTAGGGGTATAAGCAGTCTACCTATAACATAGGACATGATCTCAGAGAGAAAAAAAAAACATACAGCAATCTAAACAGACAATACCAATCTTGTATTTTTATAAACAGTTCAGGTGAATTTAGCACTTATTTTAAGGGCAGGGAAAGAAATGTAACAGGCTCTCCAAAATAACAACAGGGACTGTGCTTTTAAGAAAGCAAGTGGGTTTTTGTGTTCCCATTCAAGTAATTCTGTTCTTGAAATGGCCCTGGAGTCCAGAAACTTGCATGGAATAGGGAAAAGGTAAAAAAATTCCTGTGTGGATGTGGGAGGTGGAGCTTTGAGAAGTCCACCACATAGAATGCCACTCAGTAAAATCCCAAGTGGTGGGAAAACTGATTCAAGTGATGCAGCAAATTTTTCAATAAGTTATGTGATTTAAGAGTAGACTTAGAGTGACAGAACTATATTTTTTGTCCTCAGAGCAAGAGTTAAAATCTATATAGTAAAAGAAAGGACTTCCTTTGATTATAGAGCCCCTATAGCAACATTTAAGCCTTAGTAAAAAACACCCTATGTGTAACACAAGATTTACTTTGACTGCTTGAACCAATTGCTTCCTCTTTTGCACAAAAATGTCACAAAAGCATTTTAATCAGTTCTGACAGCTGCTAAAAAAACCACATGCATTTTCTCTGTGGCAGAAGCTTTAAAATATTTTTGTCTTTTTTTTTTCTTTCTTGACAGAGATGTAACTGAGAAGAACTCAGTCAAAGGGTACGTGGCATCACAGTTTGATATATTAATGTTAGATTCTGTCAGTGAATGCGATACTTAATTATTTTTTCCTCTCTCTTTGTGAAGGTTCAGGAAGTTTAATATTTTGGGAACAAACACAAAAGTAATGAACATGGAAGAATCCACTAATGGAAGTCTAGCAGCAGAATTCAGGCACTTGGTAGGAGATTTTTTTTTCTTTGTTGATACAGCCATTAAATTTTATGGGTAGAGAGTGTGGTAGGAAGGAAACAAATTGCTTTTGTTATTGAAGTAATTATTTGCTTTTGTGTAAGAGGAACTGTGATTATCTCTTCTTTTTCTCTGTTCTTTCCTTTTTGAAATATTTGGCCTGTTGCAAGCGAAAGGCAGTTGATTGTCACTGAAACAGGGACAGAAGTGAAAACAAGAGTATTTGCTGCCATACAGCTTATGCTGCAATGAGTTCTTTGGAGGAGGAAGAAAAACACCTAGAAATGTTGGTTTGAGCCTTTTAAATGAAGGCCCATGGATAGGAAAGTGTAAAGAACTTTGAGTCTGGAAGATGAAAATCATCTAGGAGTGGGCAGCTAGAAGGAAGTCAGTGCCTTCAACAGACTATACAACACTTTTGATCTGCAGATTGTGAGAGGACAGATTAGTTTCATCATTAAAAGGAAAGGAAAAATGCAAGTGCAGAACCACTGAACATGGAAGTCTCCCTTCACTGTCCAGAACAGAGACTGTCTAGAGCCTATCATCCAGTTCAGAGGGGTACTTTGATAAACCAGTATTTCATCTGATCCTAATTTCATACTGCTTCTGTTCTTAAAAGACCTCTTACATTAAGGCATCACATCATAACTGTGCAATATCTATTTTCACAGATGAGAAGTTTATAAAAGAGTGGTAGTTACTTACAGTTTAATGCTTTGGCTTCCACAGCTTAGAACCAAATAGAATCAGGCACTAGTGCAGGAAGTTTGTATACAGAAGAGTAACTACAGCATGCAAATGTTTCTATCCTGTACCACTTCCATTTGTGGCTGATGTAAATGAGTGACAGGGTTTTTTGTTTGTTTGCAGCAACTGAAAGAACAGAAAAATGCAGGAACCAGAACAAATGAGGTAAGCAGCAATAACCTTCTTTTCGTAAAGTTTTTGCATAATTCTAAAAAGGCATTCAGGCATTTAAGACAATGCTCTCTGCTCAGCCCCATGAAGACACACACAGGATGACAGATCATAGGGGAGGAGTTAAGTGTTCCTAGAACCTGATCCCTGTAGGAGGTGTCTGCAAGTGAGAACTACTGCCAGAAGGGCAATGGTGCTCTCTCCCTCACTGGCATCTAGCTTTAACAGGACTTTCCGGCAAGCACAGATTTTTTTTCTGTGACTTCTAAGTAGTAGTCAAAATAAAAAGTACCTAGAGAGGCAATTTTAGGAAGTCATTGTCACTTGACTTTGCCCTGTGAGCTGTTATCGAGGTCTAGAGCAGGTAGCCATGGGCAGAAAAGAGCTTTCTTCATGATAAAACCCCATTACCTTCACCCTAGGAATTTGCAGTCCCTGAAAAGTTTTCTTTTAATTTTTGTTTTTAAAGGGTCCTCTCATTGTAACAGAAGAGCTTCACTCTCTGAGTTTTGAGACGCAGCTGTGCCAGCCTGGCTTGGTAGTAGAGCTAGAGGTATGTCTTAGATGAAACAGATGGACCTAAATTGCTGTATGTCACTCATCCTGACAAATCTAAACTTTTTTTTTTTTCCAAGTACTGGCATATCAAGTACTTCAGTTATTTCAGAGTATGTGAATGACACTTCATACCTCTGTATTGACACATACAGTGAGAATGCTGTCAGATCTCTGGGTAAATAAGAGTAGATGTGCTGTGCAAAGTGTTTGATAACCAACCCTGTAGTTTAAGCCCTCTAGGTATTTATTTCAGAAGCAATATGCTATGAACTCTGCTGCTACTATCATCGGTACTGTCATAACTGACACTAAATGAAAGTCTTTATTAGAAAAAAAAAAAATCACCCAAGTCTTTCTAGTATTTCATCATACTGACATTTTCTCCCCTACATAAAAACCTCAATTGAAAAAGTTAAGACTATGCAAGCAGAGAATTAAAATGGAAACAGGTTTGTGGGTAATCTCAAGGAGGATTGCAGCAGCAGTACAAGGCAGCCTGACACGTTTCCTTTTGTGCCCCATTCAGACCACATCCCTTCCCATTGTTGTGATCTCAAACGTGAGCCAGCTTCCCAGTGGATGGGCTTCTATCCTGTGGTTCAACATGCTGTCTACTGATCCCAAGGTATTTGCAAGAAAAAAAAAATGGCATCACATTCTCTGTGTAATTTTCAAGCAGACTTTTTGCTGCAGATGTATGCAGACTGTATGCTGCACTTTTTTCCCTTGCAGATGACTTCATAACTTTCAGGTGTAGAGAGAGGCACAGTGACTTACTTCCCTGTCCTAAGCAGAACAACATTTGAAACCCACTTAAGGGTAGTATACCTGTATTCAATATATACAGAACACACTGAGGAGCCAGATAAACATTTAAGAACTAAAATATGGTGCACTTGAGTAATCCAGGAATTCTGGGAAAAGACATGTCCAAAGCAGAGCCCCAGAGACAGCCTTTCCTGGTAAAGAGCGCCTGTCAGAATAGGAGCCTGCTTTTGCAGAGTTGTCTCAAGCTGACATCCATTCTTAAATCTGTATTTTGTTTTGACAATACACTTTTAAAAACTCAGGTGGCATTCCAAAATTAATGTTTATTAACTATAGGTTGTATTTTTCTTTTCCATTCTAGAACTTGTCCTTCTTTCTGAGTCCACCCTGTGCAAAGTGGTCTAAACTTTCTGAAGTTCTGAGCTGGCAGTTTTCTTCTGTCACAAAGAGAGGACTTAATGCAGATCAGCTGAGCATGCTGGGAGAGAAGCTACTTGGTATGGTCTACTTTCATCACAGATGGTCTGTTTGAATTAAAGCTAATTCTACATCTTCTCTGCAATCCATTTTAAGTTTTCATTCTGTTCCCATGCCTTTACCACTTATACAACGTCACTGTAGCAATGAAGCATTTTCCACTTTTCAGTATGGTAGAGCTTGTAAATGAGATCAGGTCATGAAAAAAAATCTGCAGTTCTAACTTAGGAGTCTTATGCATTAGAGCAAGGCAGATTGGGGCTACTTCTGCCTTTTTAAGTAACACTCATGTTTAGTCAGTCTTTGAAGTGGCTGTTTCTTCGCATCTTTTTGGCTTTGTTTTCAAATCCACCTCCATTCATTTTAACTTCATGCATGCCCCCAACTACAGTGGGGGTTTACTCTGCCTGCATGAGCACAGTTGCAGTATTAAAGTGCAAACACTATGAAACCGCTGAAGGATATCAAGTTGAACATTTCCTAGATGACTGTGCTTAGTGAGAGCCTCAGCAGCCATGAGTTTTCTATCCAAACTCCTTGCAGTTTGCCTGATAGCTGGGGCACTTGCATAGCAGACTCTAGATAAAAATACTGTTGTTCAGTATATTCCACCACCCTAAACTTTTGGAAAGCATTTATGTTTAAAGGTGTTTGACATTAGTGTGTCTAGGTGGCAAGTAGAGCATTCCAGTCTCTAACTCACTTCCTCTAATTTCCCTAAGACATAAGATCCAACAAAAAACAACTGATTTAATAGATTACCTTTCAGAAATCTGCCAAGAGAATATTTTTATTTTTAATTAACCAACACACAGACAAAGAGACCAATGACATATTTCTGTGGTCAACTTGCATTTCAGAACTGCAGAGACTTTGTCAAGCTCTGGTAAGAGTAGGAATGCTACATTTATCTCTACAGATAAAAATATCACACTGCTAAAAAAAAAAAAAATCCTGGTCATCAAACACTGTATATTCAGGATTCCTTAGTGCAAGGAGACACAGAACCAACAGGGTGCCAGGATACAACTTGCCTACTGTTTTTGCAATGTGAAAGTTGACAGAATCTTGATCTTTTTAACACTAGCAGCATCAGAAATGAGCCCTCTAACCCAGTTTATTTTCAGAAACATGAGAGGGAAAAGCATATTTATGATCTCTAATGGAAAGAATTTGGCTCCGACTACAGTTGGGGTCTGCAAAGCTGCAGCTACTGTAATCACAGCATAGGATTTTTCTTTGTGGTTTGGATGTGATTATGAAACACTGTTGACATAAAAACAAGACCAGGGGAAACGATTGCAACAGGAGCAAGATGGGTTTGTGGCTGGGGTAGATCTAGAGTCAAGAGTTTCTGGGGCAAAAGCCTACAAGTCACCAGAACAGAGACAGGAAAGTGCTTAATCTCAAAGATATTCTAAGGTCTGCTGAGCCCCTATGGAAGAGCTTGTGGGCTGCAGTCTTCTTATTTTGCTGGAAAAAACTGTGCAAGCATTCAGTCTCCTTCCTGGAAGCATTTTGAAACTGGCAAGTGTTAGGTGTAGCACAGCATAGAAAGTGTCAGTATGAATTGGTTCCCATTATGCAAGGTCTGATGAAATAATTTGGTTATCTTAAAACCTCATCAGAGGGGAATTTTTCATGGCTACTGCAGGGGGAATTTGCAAGCACAGTAGCCTGCCCTTCCTTTTCTTTCTTAGTCCAACAGCTGAGTTGTACATAAACACTGAGAACTTGGTTCTTTAAGTACTTTTAGCCTTACTAAGTAAATTATGGAACACGACTGAAATCAGTTTATTGTGTTCAGGGCAAACAAGTGGAGGATCTCACGATGGCCTTATTCCTTGGACAAGATTCTGCAAGGTATGAACAAAGTTTAAAAATTGAAATGGAAGAAGCTCATTTTAGTTTGTTGTGGGTTTTGTTTGGGCATTTTTTGTTTGTTTTTCCTCTAGGATACCTTCTTTTTTAGTAACATAGGCTAATTATTCTAAAGCTTACATGGTCATGGCAGGTTTTGGTGGTGGGGTAAAGTAGCAGCACCAGGAGGAAAAAGGGCTTGCAACAGCAAGGAGAAGATGATTTTGAGATTCCTTTAGATCCATGTAAACTCTATAGAAAAAAATGCATCTTTCAAACTCACCATCTTCATTATTATTAATATGATGGCTATTAACAGAATAGTTCTCTATTTTGATTATTACAGAAAATGTAAACAAAACAACCAGCAAGATGAACAACTCTTCTGTATCATAGTGAAGGACATTTCCTAGACTAGGGGCAACTGGATTAGGGTGAAGATTAGAACAGGGTGGCCAAGAGGATCAGTACAATGACAGAAAACCACATCATGATATTTCATGCAATATTGGCTGTAGCAAAACAGGAGGGCTCTTCATGTTTTCTTTCTTTAGACCCTTAAGTGGTATAGATAACCCAGAGATTACAGCAGGCAGGAGCAGATGCCAAGGGAAGAGCAAAGTTCTGGTGACCTACAAACACTTGAGTTCATTAATATGGATGTCTCATGAGAAATTGAGATCCAGGTCTGACACTGAAAGTGTCTCTAAGCTCAGCTGCTACCCAGCCTGGGCAAAAGTCCCATGGGATGGTTTGTATGTCCAAGAACCCCGACAAGAACAGTGCCCAGGCAGGAACAAAAGTCTTATCTGCTCTTAGACCAGCACTGTTGCACATAAGAGGTGATGGATCACATGTTTGTGGGTACTGTAGGCTCAGACAGGCATTTCTCTTGCCCTAAGGTTCATTAGCAATGGTTCTTGTCCTTCTGGAGTGGAGAGACAGAAAAAGTCATAAGAGAATATGGGCAGGGGGGTGGAAGAGAGGGAGAAAAATGCAAGAACAAGTTGATACTGGCAGGATTGAAACCTTGCTTTCCCCTGTGCTGCTTAACAACACTCATGTCTTATTACCCCTGTTCTCTCCCGTCCCACTCCTGCCTTTCCATATTCTCAATTTCAGGAAAATATAAATGATAAAAATTTCCCCTTTTGGCTGTGGATTGAGGGAATCCTGGAGCTTATTAAGAAACATCTCCTGTGTCTCTGGAATGATGGGTAAGACCTGAGTGAAGTTTAAAATGGGGTCAATTGCCTGAGACTTCTCATTTAGGCTAGCAGTTGCATCCTCAGGTTGTGAGGTTGCTTGTGCAAGTGAATTCTAGTAATGAGGAAGCCTCTGGTGAGGCAACTCTTAAAAGCAAGAACATCAGATGACTGAGCTGTCCCATTTAAGTCACAGAGCAGGGCTTTGAATGTAAGATTATATTTTGTTTTGCCTCTACTCCCACTGTAAGTTGGTTCTCTCCACACCCTAGAACAGAGCCAAGGAAAATTGAAGGAAGGATAAGTCATAAAGCGATCATCTATCTTTAAAACCAAAAAACCAAATCCCCTACCCAAACAAACACTATTGTGAGCCGCCTGGAGGTGGCAGCAGCCAGACTCTGAACGCCTGTACCTGCACTGTGCACCCTTCACTGATTCTAAGGTTATTACTAAGTAGAAGGACTCTGCCAGAAGGAAGCATAGCCCTTTAATACTGGTTTAGTAAACTTTTGATTCTGGGATTTCCAATTTCTGCCAGAACTAGGTTTATCCAAAGTCAAATCCTGCATTTTAGCTTTAGCCACATTATGAAACACTATCAAGTAGCACACTCACAGTGGGGCCTCCTAGTATCCCACAAGTCTGCAGGATCCATAACAGCAGGTTTGCTTTTGTCTTGCTACATTCAGCAGCAGGCTTCACATTATTACCCCCAACTCCAGAGGAGTTCTGTCAAAGCCCTCTGTAGTAGGCTTGTTTCACTGCCCAAACCCTGCCTATTTCTTTGCTAAGTAGACTGCAGTGCAGTGGGAACATTTCCCACCACTGTTGAGGCAGAATTGCAGTTCCTGCTTGGTGTTCCACCTCAGTGTGGTGATGTGCCTACAGGATTGGTTTTGCATGTGGCTTTGATAGAGGCTTGAATAACATTGCTCTTTGCTCTCAGTTGTGAGAGCAAACCCCCACTTAGGATTTAACAGAAAGAGGTGCAAGTTAAATCCTGAAGGTAATCAAACTCAGAGGTTTAGTACTATTAGGTTTTCCTCTCTCAGCAGGCTTTGATGGATAGTCACAAATCGTTTTTTCCTAGAAAGGCAAAAAGAGAAACCAAAGGAAAAACTGTCCAACTACAAAGATATTTCAGTGGGAAAGAGACAAATCCACAGTATTCATTAGGACAGAGACTCCTTTGCTTACAAGAGTAAGCATTACAGCCTCAAGAACACTTGCCTTTCTTTGTACTTGAGAGATAAGGCAACAAAAGACTTTCATTATACACAGGATATTGACTACCAAACACATTTAAAAGCAAACAAAACACAAAGCTCACCAAACAAATGGCCAAAGCCCTAAAAAACAGGACAGTTTACAGCATCTGAAATTCTAAGCAAAATCATGATCATTTAGTATTTCTTGTGCAAAACCCACTTTTCCCCCTGACTTATTGCACACAAAGACAGTAGCAGTACTCAAAAGTTCATTATTGATGCAGTATTTTGAGGAATAAGAAACAGTGCAGTGAAATTCTGACTTTTTTGGGGGGGGAAGGAACACAAAACCAAACAATAACCAACAAATCAACCAAAACCAAACAGCTGGAGCTTGGCCAGGATTATGCCCTAGTACTACCCCCCCAGTACCTGTTCAGATTAACCAGTCTCTTATAATCACCACATCAGCCTCCTTGCCTATGCAGTAACATTTGCTGAGCATAGTGAGTTTGGGGGGTTGAAGTCACACAGGCTTAAATACTTCCTCCAGAAAACATGCACAAGGAACAAAGCAAACCCCACACCTGTAAGAATGCAATCTAGTAGCTAGCAACCTTTGTTTCATCAGCCAAATAGGAGAAATAATTGTTCTTAACGTACTTCTGAAGTTAAAACTAACTGCTAGCTGGGATCTGACCATATTATGCACATATAACTCCATTTCTGCTCCCAGAGCCCAGCTTTGACAGCAAAAAGGACAATCTCTTTTATTCTTAAGTTCAAAAAAAATGTTTGTACAAGCCACTAGGCCAAAGTGAGAGTGCTGAGGGAAGTTGTGGTGATTCATGTCTTCCATGGGGCATGAATCATCACCTGACTCCAGCCTGGCAGTCCTACTGCTAAGCTTTCCAGCTGTTCTCAGGACAAAGCCTTTTGCAAGTACTTCAACTCTTAAGTGACAAAAGCTGTTAAGTTTTCCTAGCTAGCCCAGCACAGCTTAGGTTTTATGTTGAGGAGTAACTCAGCTCTTTCTTTTCAATGTTACAGCTGCATTGTGGGTTTCATCAGCAAAGAGAGAGAACGTGCTTTATTGAAGGACCAGAATCCAGGAACATTTTTACTAAGATTCAGTGAAAGTAGCAGAGAGGGAGCAATCACATTTACTTGGGTAGAGGGATCTCAAAATGGTAAGTCAGTTACTCTTTGTTCATCTACTTACATCAGAACAAGAAGTCTTTATGCTCTTCTCCTCCACACTGAGGACCAGCACAACACACCACCCCAGCAGCCCCCACCCTTACAAGCAGGGGGTCACAAGCAACAGCAGGCACGTGCCATACTTGGTGTAGCTCAAGCCACACAGTGGATTATTCAAGGTTTCAACTAGGACTAGTAACACTTCCAGGGTACTGCTTTTGGCCTGGAGATTTGACAGGAAAAACTGCCCAGACTGTGTACCCTGCCTCCTTAGGGTCTCTCCCAGCAAAACACATGCACCTCCATCTTCTTCCAAACCCACATCACCATCTTAATCAGAGAGTTCTTTCCTAAGAAAAGGTCACTACAGCCACATTCATCATTACTGTTCTCTCCCCATACATTTTATGTGCAACACTCCTTTCTCAAACTGCTTTCTCAAACTCATGGCCCATGGAACATTTGTCCTTCCTCCCCAGGTAAACCACACGTTCACTTACTTCATTTTCCAAGCAGTTCTCCTTCCTCCCATTGTCCAGAAGGGCCAGTGAAGATCTCACTTCATCAGTTAGCTGGACTATTCTCTCCTCCTCTCTCAAGGAAGCCTAGAGACATCACAGCTGCAAAAAGATATAACCTCCCTCATATCCAATCAGGGTTCTCCCTTCATCACACTAATAATGAGCCCCACCTGCCACCATGATGCAGCTGTGGACACTTCACTTGGATGAGCTCCAAACCTACTACGGCTGGAAAAGAAACTGCTGAATGAGCTTGCACTTCTTTCCTTTTGCAGCCTTCATACCTGAGACATCCAAAAATGAAGCAAAGAAGGGTGATAGTTTTTGGAGCACTCAGGGAGGCTTTATCTGTCTCTCCTTATGATTCATAAGAGCTTCATGTGGCGTATTTGGATCAACCTTCCTAAAGGGCAACAGTGTTGGAATGATATAATTTGGAAGAAGGTTGAAAAGGTAGCACAACTTAAATTAGTTAATGAAATATCAGTTAACGAAATGTTGCAGTTAATTTCCATGGACAAGTCACATCAGTCATTCTGAATACAAAGCACATCAAGAGCCATCACTGTGTGCTATTCCCCCATATGCCTCCCTACCCCACAGAACAATTATGTTCCCTTTGACAGGTATTAAATATTTACCTGCAGCACAGTAGGTGTCATCCAGGTAGGCCTTTTGCTCACGTGATCTCTGAATTTGTAGAAGTGGCTGCAGCTTTTCTGAGCAGTTTCAGAAAAAACTTTGAAACCCCCTTTAAGAGTTGCTGCTTCTCTCCTCTGCAGAGCTCCAGTTCCATTCGGTAGAGCCCTACACCAAGAAGGAGCTCTCTGCTGTGACTTTCCCCGACATCATCCGCAACTACAAAGTGATGGCAGCCGAAAACATTCCTGAAAATCCACTGAGATTTCTGTACCCAGATATACCCAAAGACAATGCCTTTGGCAAATACTACTCCAGGCCTAAGGAGGGTGAGTGCTTTACATGGCTGATTCCATGTATATTGTTCCTGATGTACTTGGGCACTGTGCAATTCCTGTGGCATGGAAACAAAGGAAGCAGTTGGCCTGAATTTCTTGGCAGTCTATCCCATGGTGAGCTAAAAGGTCAGAAGAGGCACCTGAGCTTTATAGGTTAAGAAAAGGTCTGTTTTTAAAGAGGCACAACATGAGATCTAATCAGATCAAACCCTGAAAACCTAATTGTCACTGGCCCTCCAATTCGGCTTTCATGCGAGCCCATGAGCTGTTTCAGAAATGTTAAGTGCCCACTAGCAGCTGGAACATGACTGGCTATGGAAGGGGGTTTTTTCCCCATTTTCAATAGGGGAAAAGGAAAAAGGAAAATCTGACTAAAAAATGGAATAAATTAACCGTAGTGCTATAAAATGCATGATGGCGAGACTTGCACATTATCTGGGTCACAGGCTTTATTTTTGGTACAATGAAGATGGCAATGTGAAGTAAACTTGCAAAAAAAACCAAACCCACATGCTTGTTTTTTTTTTTCCTTGAAGCACCAGAGCCAATGGATTTGGATGGTCCCAAGGGAAACGGCTACATCAAGACTGAGTTAATCTCTGTGTCTGAAGTGTAAGTGTCCACAAAAATGCTGTATTTTTAAGAACTGATCATAGTTATTCAGCTGTAGTTCGTGTCTCTTCACAGTATTTAAGGTGTAGGTGCCCCTGCCAAATATTTCCTCTCTGAGGATCATTCATGCAGTGCTGTGTTTAAAACACCATTTTTAGACAAAAACCCTAGAAACTTGCAGGTAGTTGTACTGACAAATGATTTCTTAAAGACTTGTTGGACTTCCTTGATTAGGATGTGCATCCCTGAGTAGTCCTAGTTCTCACTTAAAGCCATTTGGCTGGCTTTGCAAAGCCTGGTGTATTGCTCACAGGCCAGGTCTTCTTCACAAGAGGCCTCTTTAGTGGCCCTTCTGTCCTCAGCGCCAGACATGGTAGCCCAGCTGTGCCGCATTTCTTTACTGAAGGTTTATCCCTGCTCTTCTGCATTAGCCACCCTTCCAGGCTCCAGTCTCCAGAAAACCTGCTCCCCATGTCTCCTGAGGAGTTTGATGAGGTGTCTCGGATGGTGGGCCCGGCAGAGATTGACACTGTGGTATGTATCATGAACCAGCCCTTTGCAGGGTGCTTGAGCCAGAACTTGCTTTTTGCCTTTTTTTCCCCTCCAGATGTACCTCGGACACTTAACACAAGTGAACACTTCAGAACATGTCTCTTCACACATGTAGGGAAAGCTGGGGATCCAGAGTTAAACTGGGATTGCCATCAGTTGTTCTTTCCACCTGTCTGTGGGGATAGGGGTGAAGAACAGGAGAGCAAAGCTTCCTGTGTGTACCTTGTAGGTGGAGGGAAGACGAGAAGGGAGGAAGGAGCATTGCTGTAGTCCTTCCTGTGGGGTCTGGGTGGGGAGGGCCTCTAGAGTAGGAGTGCAGTTTGGATGTGTTGCTCTGGCACTGCTGCCAAGATTCTCCCTGTTAACAGAGCAGTGTTGTCCTTGCAGGATGTGCTTCAGAAAAAAATATCAAAATTAAAGTATGGGATTTCCCCCCTCCCCGGGTAGTTGGATCTTAAGGTGTGAGTCTGGTTTTATTTAGGGAGAACATGGTCATGGTCTGGTTAGCAAAGACTTGAGTATTAGGGCTTACTTGGCTTGTTTAATGGACATTTCCTTTTCTTGTTGCAGATGTGTACACATATGCAGCTCTGAGCTTTGGTTGAGCTTTTTACTGCGTCGTTAACGTGGCTGATTCGCTTTCGCGTCCTGCGCTGCAGTCCATGCCTTGGTGACACGCTTTGCTGCCATTCTTTGGTTTCTCAACCTGAAGGTCCAGTAGCAATTTTTAGCTAATGGAAATATCAACAATAGCAGTCTCAGTAGCCTCCTCATGTGCACTTCTTTGTTTAGTTAGCAAGAGTGGAGGAAGAGAAGAGGATAGGAATGTGAGGTCCTCAGCGAGGATGACAGGAGAAACACGCATTCCTGTTTAAGGGAATTAGTTAAATGTAATGTTTAAAACAGTTGGCTGTACATAGAAGGCTTCAAAGGAAAGCTGGTTCTTCTGCAGAGGTTCTGCTCAGAAAGCTTGCGCCTTCTGTGTAACTACTTCTGCAGAACTTCCAGAGCTTTGAATTTTCATCTGCATCACAGAAAGGAAAAGGGAAACACTCTACAGATACATGCCACACCAAATCCATGTGCTGTTTAAGTTTGCTGTGGTTTTAGCTTTTCTAGGCATGGCATGTTGAAAGGACAGAAAATGTTACCTGCATTTCACTTTTGCGGTTTCTGTAAGGCATAACCTTGCGTAGGATGTTTAGCACAATCTTTCACATAAAGAGCATTTCTGACACCACCTTAAAGCTGCATTGGCACATGCTGAGCTTGCAAATCCAGGTGTACAATCAGGACTAAAGCTTCTGCAGACTGCAGTCATGCTGTCTAGCAGAGTATCAAGACAAAATGAGAACCTACTCTTAAAAAGGGTGCAGAAGAGCTTGAAGTATGTTTTTAGCCTACCAAGGTGAGGATTTGGTCACTTCTATCTCTTACAATAATACATGCCCCATTTAGGTTAATAACAGGTGGAATGGAACTCAGTTTTCTCATGCATTATGAACCAGGGCATTTATTTAACTGTTGATTTGAATAGCTAGAAGATCCTACAGGCTTTGATAATGAAGTGGTTAGCGATTAGGGATGAGGCACAGGAAAGTGAGAGAGTTAAATTTATACAGAACAACAGCTGCAGGACATGCAGTTTGTGGTACTTAAAGGATGAAACTGTGTTTCCACCAGAGGAGGAACACATTTGTTTCTCAGCATGTTCGAAGATAATTAACAACTCACAGTTCAGAGGCAAGGCTGTCTCAGGCAGCTGGTCTCTGCACCAGGGGTATCTATTAGTGCAGACTGCTAATTAGCACACAGAGGAACAGAGGGACTGCAGAGCACTCGTGCTGGATCCCACCGGTTCAGGTGGAACAGCAACAGGAACAGGGCAGCTGGCTGTAGCAGGGGGTTGGACAAGGTGACCTCCAACTTCAGCCCCAGCCCAGCGGTGACTCAGGTGCTACTGCAGCCTCTCCCCCCACTGCTGTCTGTCTGTTCCCACCACCTGGGAGAGCAGCAGTAGCCCACGGGACTCACAGAGGTTACAGAGCTGCTTCTCTAGATCCAGCAGCTGCTGTTTGGGAGATAAAGGACTGGAGCAGTTTAGGGTGTTATGCCCAAGACGACTGATGTGCCCCCTGCAAAAGCTCGGGAGAAAAATTAAAGGACCTATACGTATTTAAAGGAAAGCATTGCCAAACTGACTTATTTTTGGTGCTCTGAGTTACTAAGGTTAACAGTGCTACAGGATATCACAACTGGTGACTTACTGCTTTTATCTTATTGTAACTAGCTGAATGTGTATCTTTATTGTTAATACAAAAAGCATTTGTTTCTTGAGCTACACCTTGTACTCATGTTCCATATGCAGCAGTTTGTCTTTATTACTTTTATATTTGTTTTATCAACCAGAGTGAAATGTTCTTCTGAGATTTAAAGCAGTAGCCTTTTTCATGGCTTAGTTTTTCCAGTAGTTCTTAAAGTAGTGATTTTTCCACAATGGAATATTCTTTTGCCATTTTAAATAGATGGAACTGTCAGTTGACATTTTTGTCCTATCTCTTGTTTGTTGACTACTTTTATTACAAAGATGATGTGTTTTCCAGTAGTTTACTACTCTGTATCTCATTTTAAACTTGCTTGTATAACTAAAGTGTTAAAGCTCTGAAGCCTAAGGAGGTATCAATGCTATTAATTCTCTATATTGCAGCAGGTCAGTCTGCTCTGGAGTACTTAGAAGGTGCCTGTTAACTTTTTTTTATTATTGATTGTATCACTTCACTGATTTGTTTTCTTCCCCACCCAAAGTTCAATAAACTGAACTTGAATTTCTAATTTGAGTCATCAGTAGGATAACTGATGTATAGCTAACCTTTGTGAGCTACCAAGCTGGACCACTGCTGCATCATTTTTCTCTGGGGCTATGAAGTGACGTGATCGCTTGTCTCATACTTGTTGGGCTTTTATAAGAACAGCCAGAAGAATAATAAAGGAAAGAAACTGTTGCTGTGATAAAGGATAGCAGGAGTGAAGAGTAGGCAAGAGAAAGCCAGAGCTGTTGAAAGTACCTGGACAATCCACTTAAAAATTCCAGCATTAACAAAAAGCAATCAGTAAAAGAACGCAGCTCTGGAAGTGTAGGTTTCAAAAAAACAATCAGAAAAAAGCTAGATTATATAAATTAATTCTGATTTCCTGTAAGCTTTGCACAGTGCAAATGACCAGAGTAGGTTTTCCTGGACAGCCTTCTCCATGACTGAAGACTTATTTCAATGGCAGTCACATAGATAACCAATAAAACCAACCAACACCATCATCATCTTGGTATTTCCATTTATTATGCTGTAAAAAGCAACACTATCTGGAATTTATTTCTCAAAATAAATAACTTTCATTTTCAGAACCAGTACAGCTCAAGTTTAGATTCATTCATGGGAAACTGCTAGAAATACATTCATCACTGTCTAGTCCCCACAATACAGAATCTAAAGTCAAGATCAGCCCAGTCAATTACAATGACCAGAAGTACACTGCCAGTAAGTATAGTCACGGATAGTCCAGCTCTGAAGCAAAAAAATCTGGTACAATACAGTTTGTTCACAAAGATAGGCTAATTAATGCTAAGACTACCACAAGATTTCTGAGTACAAAGCATTAAGTTAGCTTAACGATTTTTAGGTTGTGATACAGAAGAAACATATATGACATAAAAACAAAGGAGTGGGGGAATCCTCTTTGGAGCATAAGGAAGTCAGCGTTGGATAAGATAACCAAAAGCTATTTACTGTAAAATCTACATGTCAGTGTCATGAATGATAAACAGCCAAACCAATGTACTGCATATATTTATATTCATAAATAACGCCATGTCTAAGTAGCTGCATCGCTGAATTGGACATTACAAAATAATCCATCTTCTCACAATGAGAAAATACTAAAACTAACCAGCAAAAATGCACTGAAGCTAAGACCGGCTAAAAGCACGCAGTATGAAAGTGTTAACTTTAGGGACAGCTATGATCTTCAATGTCAACCCAGTTAAAATCTTTTTGGTTTTTGGTTTGTTTATATATGTGTACTATATAATATACTTATCTTTTTAAAATGCCAGTTTGAACAATGCAATGTCAGGAGAATAAAGCTAAATCAAGTATTTTTCTGAGAAGCTATAGGATGTGTTTTAATAGGGAAAAAATATGGAAGAAGTCAGATTACCACAGAAATTCAGAATACTGAAGTAGAATCCATCTGAAAGTATTCATTTACACTACAGCCAACAGATCTGTTGCCAGAGAAAACATGTTGGAATTTAGTTCAGGGTGCAGCAGAGAAGAGGCCTGTGCTGCTCAGTGACCAATGTGGCTCAACAAAGAACCAAGAGGCTGTTTTGTTTAGGTCTCGGTTAGAACTGAGGTGGTGGTGACACAGGACTTGAAAAGAAGGGGCTAAAAGCCTTCAGAAAAATAGCTGATCTTCAGAAGAACAAAAACAAAAACAAAACCACCAAACCAAAAAACCCAACCAGCTTAAGAACAGTAAAATTTTTGAGAAAAAGTGTTTGATAACCATGCCAGCCAGCTTCAAAATGCTATTTCAGGGCTTTAGACTTTCAGACTCTTCCAAGATTTCATCATCATGAAGACAGTCACTGTTTGTGATGAGTACCAAGCACTTTTCCATGTGATTTGTCCTCCCTGCAGGAAGGCAGTATGGCATATCAACAAGAGACTGTACAGGAACTAGAAAGGTTTTGTTCTCAACTATACTGACCTGCTGGGTTGCTCTGGAGAAGTTATTTCTCTCTAAGCCTTAGTGTACCCATTGCTAAAGGAGGATAATGTGGTTCAGATCATCTTTATAAAGTGCTTGGGCCATTCTAGAAAGAATTTGGGCATTATTTCATGAGGATCTTGGTGCCAAAACACAGAAAGTTTGAACTTTGAGATCTAATGACTTGTACACTACGTGTTAGGATAAAAACCATCATATACACAATTCTCAAGCACAGTCTCCTTTTCCATGTGCTAAACGATTCTTGCCTAAAATTCTTGTGCTAAAATTCTTGCCTATGTCCAACAACTGATGTGTTTTGTGAGTATCTTAAGTGACAGCTCACTTCTGAGGTTTTATGCCACAGTACTGGCAGAAGCAATTGCACAAGGGACAGAGAGCTGTGCTAACATTGTACTCCTGCAAACAACAAATATCTACATCTACATTTCCCACGACAAGGCAAGTGCCGTGCTGGCTCCAGTGGCAAGACATTAAATGCCACCACAAAAGGCATTTACCTACTTGTGCTCCTGGTGCTGAACTCCTGTTCTACACCAGCGGAATCTCACTGATGCAATATCCTGCTCCCTGGTTGATGGCAGTGCAGGAAGAGAACAAACTCAAAAACCTGGCTTATCTCCTGCTCTGCTCATGCTTTGATTGGCTCTATGCTCCTTAAAGCTGTTTCACTCCGTCCGTGTTCCTTATTACAAGCCTAAATTAGTTCAGAGTTACATGTAGTATTTGGTTTAGTTCTTTGTCTTTCCTGTACTTCCATTCCCCTCACTGGCTCCTGGTGCACCCACCCAGGACACCACCTGCCAGCCCCAGAGGGGGTTTGAGGCTTGCCAAGGCTTGCTGTAGTGCAAATAGACCTGCAAGGAACACCTGCACGGAGTGGAAGCACCCGCTTTCCCCAGTCACAGGGAAGTACTTTAGCAGCTGAACATGGAGAGAGAGGAGGGAGGCAAGACAAAGGGAACCGAAAGAAACGCTTCCAAACAAAAACCCCACTACACACCAGTGTTACAAGTCACATTCCCCTACGCCATTTGGTCAAACAAACCTTTAAACACATTCCCTGACAAGACTACCTCTAAGAACAAGCCTAGACCATTGACAATTGTCACCTATATACTCTGTGATATTTATATTATGTAAACAAGGTTGTGTGGAAACAGGTTTTTTCTATTTTTTCCAAAAGATAAGTGCAGGTCCTTACTTAACACACCCAGCCTAAATCTACATCAGCATCTTCA
Source organism: Manacus vitellinus (assembly GCF_001715985.3). Lineage (NCBI taxonomy): Eukaryota > Metazoa > Chordata > Aves > Passeriformes > Pipridae > Manacus > Manacus vitellinus. The sequence continues at coordinate 4,776,234 of NW_021939471.1, read as the reverse complement.
GCTTTCAAAAAACCTCACTGACGCTCATACCTGACAGTCCTCTGGCTCACCTTGGCCATACTGGAAACAGAGGGCTAGAGAAAAAAAAAATTCAGCAAAAAAATTCCTGACCACAGACTAGAGTTTACATAGAACACAAAAATAAATTAAGTAGTGCACAGTAAAGCCAACAACAGCTAAATATTTTTATACATCAATTATATGCAGCATGAGGTAATATTGCTCACATTATGGAGGGAGATTCTTAGTTGGTTTTGTTTCTTTTGAAGAGATTGGATTTGTCCTGTGCGTATAGAAACTCCTGTAACGTAACACTGAAGTAACAGAGACTTCTGTAAAATATATACCACTATCAGATAGAAACACACACGCTCTTCATTACTTATGTATACCACAATTAAATAGGTAAGTGATTTGATTCTTAGGATCTAGCTGAAGATGATTATAGTAAGCCATCCAGATTTTTATGAACCGTTCGGTTCTCCTTCCCATTGTTGGAATCCTCTGATGGCGTGTATTGGACCTGATATTCTTGGAGAATTTTAAAAACATCATGGTGTCCGAAATGTAAAGCTTCATCCATAGGAGTGTTATTCCACCTACAAGAAGCAACACAGTATTTTTAAGACCAGCATGTGAAGCACAGAGCCGAAAGCACCAAAAATCTAGTTCTTTACATGCTGTGCTGGTAATTCAGCACACAGACCACACTCAGTTCAGTAACTGTGGAATTACTTCATTAAGCTGAGCATAATTTTTTATTCCTGCTTGCTCTGCAGAACCTACAAAAAAGGACCTGGTTCCTTTTGCTTCAGCGGACTGGATCAATACATTTCACTCTTATTTGACAGACACCTCACTCAGAGAGTATGGAGACGCTATTGGAGCATCTTTCCCCCAAAACAGCAATAAAACCACTCACCTGTCTTTGGGGAAAGGATTCACTTTGCATGCTTCCAGTAGAAACTTAACAACATCTACATGTCCTATAAGAAAAGCAGGTTTGTGAATATATGTACTTATATACACCCACGTATATACAGACAAAAGCAGGTATGCACAGAGAGAGCAAAGATACTCTAAAGCAAGCTGACCACCTCCCACTGACAGAGAGAGCAAATGACATGTGAGGAGACATTACCTTCTGCAGCTGCCACATGCAGGGCTGTCCGTGAGTCATAGTCTCTTTGCTCCATATCCATTCCTGACAGAGCAAATCTTAAAAAAAGATTACAGAGAAAAGTCTTACATAATTGAAGCAAGTTACAAAACTAGCATGGAACAACATCCCTCTGCTGAGGGTACCTCTTTGATGGTTAGGTTTGGGTCTTTCGGTTGAGTTTTGGGTGAACATATTCAATCTCTAGCTCATGCAGCTCAATGTCCCCAACACAGAAGCAGTGCATGTGTATGTTCATAAATAAACAACAGCAGGAACCAAACAAGCAGCATTCCTGTTCCCAGACCCCCACTGATTTTTACCTCCGGAGTGCAGACACATCCCCTGTGTAGGCAGCAAACAGCAGATTTATCACAGACTTCACCTATAAAGAGAGATGAAGTCCAGTTTATTGATCTTCTTTCCTCAAAAAGGAAACCCAGAAAAGCCCAGTGTGGCCAGCTGGTTCAGTGCTTAAGAAACTTGCTCATTGTACCCCCTGGCTTGGCCACATTTTGCAGTACAGCATAAAACACTGGAAAAATTCACTCCAGCTTGCTTCGCTACCAGTACTGTAAGGTCTGTCTTTCTAAGGCTGAAGTCATTAAAGACAGTAAAAGAACTATAAAACATGCATTTCTGCTGTACTGTGGTAAAAAATATGAGCTTGCTGGATGGACAAACCGTATTTCTCTCTTTGATTGCCCAATGACACCAAGTATTCAATTGCACAAACAGTATCACTTTAACAATTCATAAAACCATGAACTCCTCATAAGACCAACTCATTCTGGAAAAGTAAGATTTTTTTATTTTTTTTTTTATTAACTGCAAAGATTCCTAGTGCCAGGACAAATCTGTGTTAGCAGAAGAGAAGAAACAATACTGTCAGGCTACACCAACCTTGCCCCATGCACATTAAAAATGTGTCCTGGCTATAACAACTCCACAAGTTTTAACAAGAGCCAAAAATGACAAGCTAGATCGTTTCAAGTGTCCCACATCAGCTTCTTTCATGAACTGATACAGCCACTTCTAGCCACTGTTTATCAGTAATTTCCAGTAAAATTTCTAAATGCTGCTTTTGCTTTTTGAGTCTACAAAGCTCTGCCGCTGCCACCAGCCAAAAACAGAGATAAAGGAGGAAACCGATGCTGCATTGACCTTCTACAACAAGGAGGAGAAACAAACAAAACAAAAAAATCCCCACCCACAAGCAAGTCTCCCACAGATTCCCGCAAGAACACTGGCATATTTTCACAAGGCCACAGATGAGCCAACATCTGTGCCTCTTATAAACCACACTTGTGGAATTGCTTGTTGTTTTTTACACCTCAAATATGCACTGACGCAAAGAGAGACCCAACTATAGGGAGAAGGTGGCGCAAAGGCCAGGATGGAAATACAAAGGGGACACAGAGCCATCCTCACTCCAGTACCCACAAACTACTGCAGCTCCTTTTTAGCTTGCATTATGAGCCCACCCACCCCACAGGCAGCTCCCCCAGCTGCCCCATGGCTGGGCTTGCCTCCTCTCCAGCCCTGGCTCAGCATCAGGGTTGCAGGACCACGGGAATGAGCCACTGCCCCGCAGGGTTACGGCGTTTCTACCTTCCTGGGGTGATCTTGTAGCTGTCACAGATACACAGACTTGCACCAGCAAGTCCAGCTCAGGGCACCCAACCACAGTCTCATTGGGCTTTCCATAGCAAACAGCACAGCCATACCTAAGTACCAAAATCTCCCAAAAGAATGCACATCTTTTACAGTCACTGGGCTGCAAACTGTATTTAAACACAGGTGTGAAAGGGCAATTTGGTTGCATAATCTCTACATTTCATCAAGATGATTCAGGCGTTTTCCTCAGGGAGGGAGAAGCTGAGCACTGCTCTGTTGCTGGGGCCCTGCAGGCAGACCAGGCTGGCTGCACTCCCACGTTTCAGGTCCTGCAGGTGCTGAATACTCTCCCTTTTCAGGATCTAGGATGACCAAAGGACACTCTTGTCTTTCATAAAAACCATTTCAGAGGTAGCTGACCATTTTGGCTGGGCTTCTTGATGTTTCTGGGAAATGCAAATGTGTAATAAAGCAATAACATAAAAATAACACACATTCCATTTTTCAAAAAACCTTCCAAGTGCAGCCAGGGCCCAGAATCCCTCTGGATTCAGCTGAGCATTTTGCTAAGAAGCCATTTTCTATAATGATGTGACAAAATGTAATTTGGAGGTTTCTGAGGTTTTCTAACACAGTCATCTTAGGCCAGGTCTCTCAGCAACCTCTGGGAGAGGTTAAAGCTGCTCCTTTTTTAAGATATAGTGTGTAAAATCCAAGGCTGCATTATTATGCATCTAAACTTCTTAACATATCAAAACAAAGAAATACAAATCCAGACACATAGAAAAAAAATATCTGCTTATTTAGTTCAGAAGAAGTAAAACTGAGAAGAAACACGGCTGCTCCCTGTACAACAGCAAAAGTAACAGGATACAAAAAACAGGAGAAAACCAACAAATTCAGCAGGACAATTACTAGTCGAGTAATTATCCGAAACTGGTCAAAAATGAGCTCAAGCTGAGAAAAAAAAGCAAAATGTAGCCATCATAGCTGAAACAATCCCTTTGGGGCTACCATCACTCCTGCTTCTAGAAAGACTTCAATGATTTTATGGAAGAATTGGATTTACTAGCAACAAAACACACCTTGATTCCGTAACTGAACCCCACTCTACCAGCAGCATAGCCCAGGCCAAAAAGTTAACAAATTTTATGAAGTGAAAATTTGTTAATGAACAAATGAAATTGTTCAAAAGGCATCCATAAACAACAGAAGTTTTACTGGGTTCACACACAAAGAAAAGTTAACTCAATAAAATTTAGAAATCTGCAAACACAAAATACATTTTGAATTCAAAGTAAGAATATACCATTTCCATGAGCACCTTAAGGGTCTTAGTTTTCAAGAGAGTATTAATCCAAGAAGGATATATACTAAATCATCATGTAAGAGGCCATCATTTACACTGAGAAAAAATTACTATGTGAACAGCACTTGCTGCCAGAAGCTTTGTATCTGTGCAGAATCTCACTTAAGCTGCCATAAAGTCAAGTACAGATTCTTTACCCCCAAACTCACACAGTACTAGCCTGAAATAAGAGGTCCATTGCAAAAAAATCAAGAACCAAAATAAACTCTAAAGTGGGAGTGGCAAACATAAGATTTTGGGAGGTTTAACAGTAGGGGAGAAAAAAACCAGTGAAGATGACAGATGAGCTGTGTCCATTCAAACTAGGTAGGGCAAAAAGCAACTAATTTAAGTGTTTAGAGACTGTGAGTGAGTTTCTCACCAAGTGGCTCACGATCCTCATGATCCACATTCAGTGCTGGTGCTTCTATAACTGCACTGGTGAACACAATTTTTCCTAATGTTTGGAAACAGAAAGTTTACTACCTTCAACCCAACAGCCATGAAACTACCTTTTCCTACTGCACATAATTCCATAACTATGAAAATTTAATAAAATGAGAAGGGATGGAGTCCCTCTGCTATATATGAGCTGGATCACACATTACCATACAGCTGTATGGCAGGATCAAACCAAGAGTGGAAACTGTTCCACCTTCTGTCAAATGGGAGAGAAAACCCACATGCACTGAAGCAGAGGAACTTGGCAGTTTTCTTCTCATCATGCCATCAGCACAGAGCACTGCTCACTCAGCTACAACAAAACCCTCTTCTGCACAACACTCTTTCCTCAGTGCTGGATATAGTCCTGGTTATCCAGGCAGCAAAACCAGCACAGAAAGGTTCCTCAGGAATACTTGTATCATTCAATGCTAAAGATCAGAAACACACCTCGTTTTTTCACCTTCAGGTTAGTAGGTGTTAGAGGTCTTGGACTCAGGTGGATGAAGTTATGGAGGATTCAAGTCCTGCTTCACATTGGAGGTGACCAAATGACCCCCACCTCCAGAGGTCCTTTCCAGCCAACAGTCCTGCCAGTCTGTGGGTGAGGACAGGCATAGCACAAGAAAGAAAAATCAAGACTGTTGTTGCTCAAGAACTACACCGAGGCCAAGGTAAAGGAAGGAAATACCCAGAGTTCAGAGTGGCAGGAAGTCACACCGCTGCACCAGACACTTCAGATAAACACAGGGGACCAAAAGGCAAAGAAAAAAAAAGCACCAACCCAAAACCCCAAAAGCACAAACAGAGTGTTCTACGGCACTGAAAGCTGCAAAGGGAAACTCAGTGTTAGCATGACTCCTAGTCCAAAGCTTCATATTACAGTTATTTTAAATACCTCCTAAGCCTGGATATGTTAAAAGTTTCAAAGAAGTCTCCTTCAAGCAGTGCTAAGATGTGAACTGACCACACAGGAACAGAGAAGAACAAGGGCTGCCTGCCTCTGCCTTTCAGGGAGCACATGCCCAGCACACAGCAAGTGCACTGTCAAAGGACTTGGGCAAGACATGAGAGTTTTTCTCTTGTTTTTCAATTTCTCAGTGTACCAACTTGAAAAATCTAATAAAAAAAAAGTTTAATTTCAGTGTTAATATGCTGAAGTCACTGCAAGTGAAATTTCAACACATCTACTCGACCTGAAAGGCTTAGCTGGAACATGCAAATTGCCTTGGTGGAGCATTTGTAACAACAATCTTTCCTACTTGAGCTGCACACCCAAATCCAGACTTATTTAAATGGTCTCATGATGGCTAATAGCAAATGACTGTACAAGACTGAGATGGAATCAATTCCCTCTTTACACAGACTGGGTTTAGAGGATTTTATTTTTTAGTGAAGAAAAGTGTGTCTATCACTGCCTGGCTCTAATTCCATCAACAGAAGACCACTCCAAACACCTCACAGAGAGAACTCTGACATCATTTTTGGCACTCAGATGGAAAAACGAGGCCCAGAGATGGAAATTAACTGCTACAGTCTCATGACAGGAGAGTGACCTGACACCTTCTGCCCACTGGCTCTCACGCTTCAGCATTAATATAAAACAACCAAAGCTCAAGTGGGAACCAAACCCAAGCAGCTGACCGTACTAACTCTATGCTCTGTCCTGCCTGCATGTCCCCATCACTACAGGGCTCTGTCCCTTTCTGCTACTGCTGCAGCACCTCCAGCATGGCAGGGAGAGCCTCTGCTCTGCACTGCACTTGGGTCAGAAGAGAAAAGCCAAACAGCTGTGCATGCACGGAAAACAAATCCTTTAGAAAAAATTAATTTAGCTCAAAGCTGGATTAATTCCATGAGAAGCTCTTAGCTAAAAAGGTCACTGAATCAGGATTTTAATTTCCTACTCTGTCCTGCTTCCTGAGAACATCTCCCCCTCCAATTTCTTTGAAAACATAACAGAATTTACATTCTAAAAAAATATTACTTACAGCTTTACTGTTTCTCCAGGTGGCTGAGCAATACAGTCAAGCCCAATAGTTTATAATAGTGCTGCTCAAGGCAATACAAACAAGGATAAATAAACAAACTCCCCTAAACTTTCCAGTGCTCTTTCCATGATATTTAGGGATGACGTCACAGGCTAGCCTTCAGAGATGTTAAAAATATTGAGGAAAAAAAGGGTTTAAATGCATATTGTTTCTCAGGAACTTTACCATATCTGAACTTTACTATGCACCAGATTGAGTGTGCTGACAGGAGACCTTCAAATACAACAAAAGGAGTTAAAAAAAAGAGAGTAGAGCTAGTTGAGAGAAAATGAGCAGCACACTCTTCTCTCACATCCCATTTTCTGTGCTTAAACTGGGACGCAACATTTCCCTTTGGGAACCCTGCCCTCCTGGCCAACTGGCTTGAAGAACAAAGTTTTAAATGTTCCCCTGCACAGCACAGAGGTATAGAGACAGTTTGGGATATAAACTTCAGCTCTTGCAGCTCAGGACTTCCCCAATGAAATCTGACTGTCACCCAACCCCAAGGCCTGATGCACTGGGATCCCAGTGTGGGTCCCAGGTAAGCAGGGCCATGGGAACATGACACCCAGCCTCCTGACAAATCCTCCCAGCTGCAGGAGAGCTGCATGGCAATGGGAATGAAGTCCTGCAGCTCTTGGCCAGCACAGAGCACAGCAGGACAATCAGCAGGGCTTGTCTGGAAGTGACCTGACTTATCCACACCACCACCACCCACTCACGCCAAGCACGGCTAATCTGCACGCACGACATCCTGGCTGCCTTCCTGGGGCACCTGCACGCACAGCAAGGGTGACACAGCCCAATTCCCTATTTATACCAAAAGTCTGTCAGATGATAGTTCCAAACTGCAGATCCTGGTAGCACACTGTTACAAGCGGGAGGACGACGAGCGCCAAAGGGTTCAGCGATGTCCCACACATTCCCTCCTCACCCTGCTGAAGGCCACCCACCCCGTTAGACGGCGGGGCCATACTGACACAGGGAGCACATGAGCCAAGGCCCGGGGGCCAGGCGGCCCCAGGGACCCCATGGCCAGCGGCAGCCACTGCCCATGAGCTCAGCTTTGCACCCATTGTTCAGAGCACACAGCACGGCTAATCCGGCTCAGCGCAGGATTAACTCGGAAACTCAAAAAATAGACTGCTAAGCTGTCCAAGGTGAGCACTCGTCTAGTGAACGGGGATTAACGCTTCACAGCGGAAAGAGACCGGCTACTCCAAACTCTGCCTACTCCAGAGGCCTCTGCAAGTGGCCAAGCACTAACAAGGACAGCAGGAGCAAAGAGTTTACGTGAGCCACAAGCACAAAGCCATAAAAGCTCCTGAATCAACAGAAATTCAACTTCACAGTAGCGCTCTTCAGCTGCTGCTTTTCCTAAAGCTGATGAGGGTCATCGGGGTATGCAGCAAAAAGCAATCACTCCTCCTGCTCTCCAGAAGAACTGCTGGTTTTTAGATGCTTATTTTATCCATGGAAAAAAAAATCCTGAAATATAAGACACCAGTATATATTCCGAAACTGCAACGCTGACCTACAAAACCCAGGAAAAGTAAATCTAGAGCACAAAGTAAACAATTTAGTCATCCAGTTTTTACACACTGAACTTGTAACTCAACTATGCTTGAAACACAGCCTTTAGACAGCTTTTTCCCTGGATGCAAGGTTTTAAAATCAAACTGGAAAACAAAAGAGAAAACCCTCAAACCTGCTCAAAATGAATTTTGAAGCTTAACTTTGAAATTAAACACAGAATATAAGCAGCCCGTAAAAGGACAAAGATAAACCAGGGATGAATCCGAGAGAGGATGCAAATGTCTGTACCTTCAGACACTAGACAGGGCCACTTATTTTACAAATTAGCCATTTTTGTATTTACATTTAATTTGCAATAAACTGGAAACTGCTCTCTCCCAAGCCTAAAAGAGATTGTCACAGTTTTCTTTTAAAATACCATGATTCAATACGAAGGCAAGTTGTACTTTTTAGGGAAAGAAATCTCAGTCAGAAGTCTGTTTTTGCAATTGAGCTCCTGCTTTGTTTCCCATGAAATAAAGTGAAAGCTATTACCCAAGGGGAAGTGAAGCATTTACTTTTAAAAGTAAAAACTAAGACTGACTTGTAAACAAATACCCAACCAAAATAATATGGATTTGTGAAAAGCACATAGGTATTGCTCTATCCACAGGCTGAAATTCATACAGCTTTTAGAACTGCTGGTGTTCAGTCTGGCACACACAGATCTCTAAAATCCAGGGTATGTGAGGAGTTGGAAGTGGTATTTCGATGGCCACAGTGCCAGAGCTCGAGCAGAGCACACCTAACACCCCTCACGCAGAAACCTCCAAGCACAGCCTGGACCTGACCTGCCTGCCCCACTCCAGTGCCAGCAGCCTGTCAGGATGCAACTCCTGGACTTAAGTGCTGTGTCTTCTTCACCAAAAGACCCCCTGACTAGTTTAAGTGTCCACTTAGGTGAGGGCTGGCTCTGAAGCAGCCTCAGAGCTTGCTGGTCAGGTTCTGCCCATGAATATTTCTAGGGATAGGTAATCCTTAAAGGCACTCAGTCTCTAGATTAAGCCTCAACATTACAGTATTCTACAGAAAACTAAGTTACATAAGAACAGATAATTTATCTAAATAATTTCCTGAAGCATGCAAGAGGCTCTCAGCTTCAGTAAGAGTGATATCTGATCCCACATATCTCTACAGCAACCCAACACCGACTGCCTCCGACAGAGCCTCTTCCCCTGACTTCAAATGAACACACGATCATAATATAAAGTTAGAATTCTTTGGGAAGGTCTTTGTTCCCATTATACTATGAATAATAATAAGATACATCCAAAAATTAATACATATACTTACACACATTAAAACACTGACATTTTTGAAAATACAAACAAGGCTAGCTGTTCCACAAAACTTTCATTTATTCTTCCAAGACTTTTCCCCTCTCTTTACCCTATCTTCTGCACCATCTATCCTTGTTTCCTCATGTAATTTGAAGAAAGTGCAAAAATAACTTTAGAATCTGTCAATATTTACTCTTCTGTGTTTTGAAACTAACACAGGAAACAAGATTTTGTCAATATTTTTCCCCAGCCCATTTTCTAACCCTCTGACTATCCCCTCTCTTCCTCAAGATGGTGCAAGGTCCTCTTCACAGCTGGGGACAAAGGACCATACCCAGCTCCTTTAGTTTCACGAGCTGTGGGTGCAGTGTTTATTTTTGGACTCAAAGCTGCCACAAGTGACTTTCCTAGCTGCTACCACAGAGTTTATTTTTGGAGTTTCCCTGGTAGAATTAACTTGAAATGCTGTTTGCACAGTATTTATTCATATAGCTTGTGCTGTTGATAGAAAACTAACAAGACTCACAAAACACTTATTTATTACTCCTTAGAGTTTCCAGCAGCCATGTTCAAACACAACCCATGCATACAACCAAAAGCTGCTTCTCCCATGAGTGATGTCTAGACTGCAGCCACACAAGAGGCTGTATTTCCATACCTAAAGCAGCTCTAAATCAACTGTACTGCTATAGCTGCAAAACCCTCTGGTAAACCAGTTAGTTATTATTTTTATCTTTTTTTTTAAAAGCTGGACAAAATCCCAGTAGGCTTTTAAGCATCTTATTGCAATTCAACGATTAACATTTTCAAATCCAAATTTAATCTTTTAGCATAAAGTTAGTAATTTTCTCCTTCTGACTTCCTACATTTTTTAACTGCCTGGTACATACTGACAAAAAAAATTTTGGGTGGTCCTAAAAGTGTCTGTTTAAAATCCAAAAACAGAGCAAAGAGTTTTCACTAGGTTCAGTAAGCATCCAAACAAGCCTGTACCAGTAGCTCAGTCTTGGTACTTGTCACAGAAGCTGTGCATGAATGTAAGAAGTATTTAATTAAACCAAATACATACACCAAAGATTTCTCTTGACACCAGGAAAAACAGAAGTCATAAACCCCTTCCTTCAACCTAAGAAGAACTGTCAATCTGCTTTCCTGGAAAACATACAGGTTAAAGCTGCCAAAGGAGAATTGCAGCCTTCCTGGATGGAAGGTCAAGTAGAGATGGTTTGTTCCCCTCTTCCCCTACTCAGCCACTGGCTTCAAATGGATTTCTACCATTCGTATCTCCCTCTTATTCAAACCTTTTGGAGATAAGTCAAAATGTTTAAAGTACTAGATTATGCCACTCAAAATTGCAAGTAAGAGTATTGATATCACATGTTTCAGTAAACTGCACTTCTTTGCCCATCTCTGCCTGAAGTCCTTTTTTTGTCATCTAAAAATGATACTTGCCACAAACTAGCACAACACCATAACTGTTTGTTCTTTTTTCCCCTGCTCTATTAATGTACTATTTTGAATAAAATTTTAAAAGCTTAAGGACACAGGAAGCAGTAACTGTAAACAAAAGGTACTTTTCCTCTGATCACATTTGGAGCCATGAAAGACAGACTAAACCAGAATTCACCTCTTCCAACACCAATTTCTTGCTCATAAGATGGCCACCAAGTGGACATAAAATTTTTGGAAAGAGGTTGGTGTTCCTCAAAACAAAATCTGTCTACTTGTGAAAAGGCTAATTAATCCTATATTAACTAACAGGTAGGAGGTGCAAACTCTTCAAGAGTACAAAAATATCCTTTGACTCATACAGAACACATCAAGAGTCACAGACAGTGCTGAGCTCAGTTCCACAATTAATTCAGCCAGTGAATGCTCAGAGATGATTACACTGAATTATTCTAATTTTTAAACGCTAAATGAGATTCAGTGTCTTGTAAACGAAGTCTAAAACAATCCCTATTTCAAATCCAGCTTGTGGATCCATAAGTAACAGTCTGCTTCATACAATGTTTGGTTTTGCTCAAGTGCCTGAAAGATGGTAACAATGGCACTGACAAAAACGGCCTTGACGACAGCAAGCGACGGAAGCAGAGACCTGGTTTCATGGCAACAAACACTGGGAACTTGCAATGCCTTATTATTTACAGTTCTGACTATTGATTAATTCTAAAAGTATTAGTAAACCCATGCAGTTTAAATTACAGATAAAACTATTTCATTAAGATGAATTAAAAGTAACTAAACAAAATGTTTACTAGAATAGGTGAAACATCTACTTACCTTGAGTAACTGAGATTCTTTCAGAAAGATCATGCCCATCTATTCCACTCCCGAGATGTGCAAACCCCATGGGGTGAGCTGAGGCTATTTTGGCCAGCCAAGTTCCTGAACTCCCCCACTCCCACCCCCGCCTCCCCTGACGGAGGCAGAAGAAACAATCCTTCACCAATCCCAACTCCAGAACTTGATCTACAGACGTGGAGAGTGCGTCACACAAAGCAAAGTGCAGTTGAATCCTTTCATACAAGCCTCTCCCCACAAGAATCAGGGCATTCAAACTGAATTTTACTAGAAAATAGTATCATAACAGGGTGTGCACATGGGGCAGTTCCTCCTTTCCAGTACCATCATCAGAAGCAGGACAGCCCAAAATGTTGTGGGAAGCAGTGCATTACTGGTTTTGCCTTTCCCCTTTCTAGCACATAAAACCACCATTAAAGATGAATTGGTTCAAGGGGTACACAGAAAAAAAACCCCTACACAAGTCAGAGCTCAAGATTCAGAGTCATTGACTCCATCAGTATTAGATTACAGGACCTCAGGAACACACACTGCTGTAGTTGAAAGAAAATTCCTGGTACAAAGTGTCAAGAACAGGTACTAGGATGGACACAACCAATACTGATGTCACAGACACCCCTGAACAGCTCACAGACCATCTTCAGCTTTTAGGCCTGAAAGCACCTAATGCTGAAGCTTCCCCAGCACTCAGAGGATGATGTAGTGACTGGAGAGTTTCCCTCCCCATGCACATGTGCCTGGACAAACAGACAAGCCTGGAAAAAGAGGAGCTAATCTCAAGTGCTACTCACTAACAAGTACTGACAGATGCCTTATCCTTTGCTTGATACCCATGTTGGTACAGACATACCCATCCCCAACCCTGTGTTTTGGGGATGATTGTGTTGATTTCAGAAGGTACAAATACTGGGAAGAGGAGAGAAAATTAAGTACCAAAACTGCCTTGACTAGTTTACAATGAGCATGACCATGCTTGGTTCCACCTGCTGTTTCCAATTTCTTCTGGTATCAATGAATTAACACACTTCTTACTTTTGGAGACAACAGAATTAAGCACATCACTGAAAAGACCCTCAAAATATCAAGCAAAAATTCAATCATCTTTCACTAGACTTAAGACCTAAAGTTGGCTGATTCCACATACTATTTTTTAACAAAAAAAAACCCCCACCCTTTCAAGGACATTTATAAACTCACAAATTGAGCTAGCAAGTAAATTTTTTTAACACCTAATGAAGAAAACCAGGTTAAAACAGCAATAGGGAATGATAGTGAACCAGGCAGTTCCAGAGAACCATAATTTAACAAGAGGGAGTTATAGAAAAATCCGACCTGGCTCCTGTCCTGATGACCAAGGGTGTTAGAGTTGCATTTGGCCATTAACGGTATGACAAAGGAATGGTAGGTGGATTAATTATTTCAACAAACAATTCAGTAGATCAAGTGAAAGATTTAAACCATAAAGACTTCCACCCTCCAAGCCAGAAGATGAAGACTAGGCAAAGTTTCTGTTCTGGGTGGTATGTGTTTGCCATCAGTAGTTTGGTGGGAAGTACACAAATGATTCTTTGGACAGGACAGGAACAAAGTTATGAATAAAAATTACCCTCTCAAAGACTTTAACTTACTCTGCTGTCAAACTTTTTCAGCATTCCTCATCAGCAATGAAATGTTTTGTCAGTGAATTACGATGACTTGAAGCTACAAAATGGTAAAATAACAATTCCTGCAGTAAACTATTACAGGAATCTCACAATACAGACTTTAGTAGTTCCTGCTCAGTCCTTTCAAAGACTAACCCCCTGCTAACAGTTCTGCAACAAAAAGCATGGGGGATATATACAGAAACCTTAACAAGTGGAATGAATGCTGAGCCATTGGTTCTGGATGCAGGAAAAAAACAAGAGCCTTTGAAGTAGTGGATACAGACATTACTAACACTGCAAGATTTGGGACCAAAGGACTGGGATCAACGACAGTCACATGAATAAAGTGGAATGCTGATGGGTGCTTTAGTGACCTAGCTGTGTTAAGCAGACAGGACAAAAGGATGTCTGCCTTTTCAAGGACCTATTGACAGGACTGATATCCACACAACAGAGCAGAGTGGAGTCATGCTCTGGCTTCCCAGGCTGTAGGTACTTCCCAATTTATGGATGACAGTTTACTCTTCAATACAGAACTTGGAACTGGAATTATTTCCAAAATAAAGGACTCTGTTCTCAGAAGATATTTAGGGCAAGTGCACTAGCAACAGACTGATTCCAACCTACCAGCTGAAAGAAGAATGGGGAACTCTTACCAGAAATCTGTACTCTACTCTAATTGGGAAGGATTGTTTTAAACTACTAGGATCAAGTTTCTATAAATCTTTTTCTAATTTCTAGGTTGTGTATTCAGTTTTCCTTGTATTGGAAATATTTAGTAGCTTAAACAAATCTTCCACATCCATGCTTTTATCTCCAAACCCTGCAAACAGGTATTATTCCCCATCAGCCTTGGTATATGGAACAAAATGTACTCAGCTGTTTTAGTCCATTTCTCTATGTCCTCAATCATAATTCTTAATCCTGTTCTGCAATAACAAGAGTGGGATTTCTTTTTTAAACACATTTAATCAGAAGACTTTATTCTCAGACCAAGATTGCATCTTAATTATTTGACTTGTAATAATTACACGTTGGAGAACTTTAAAAGACAAGTCCTTTAAAAGACGTGTGAAATGCACTTCCCATTCAGAAAGCCAAAACTACACATAAAACCAAAACCAGGTCTATCAGTCAGAAAAACCCAGATATTGAATGAGTAATTCCTGAAAAAACAATAAAGTTGCCTGCCTCAAGGAAAAAGCTGGGCTGGTGAATGACATCAACAGGAAGTGAGCAATATTATCTCTTCCTATCACTCCACTTGTGTTCTCAGTTCATTGTTTGGATAAGTGCTCTGATCACAAGGGGTCCTAACAGTAACATGCCATCCTTCAGCAAATAACATACTTCCATGCTGGCGTTTAGCCTGATAGGCTTCAATAGAAAAATAGAGGGAATATGGTCTTTTCAAATCCTTAAACAACTTTATTTTCAATGATAAAATGAAAAAAATATTTAGAATGCAGGGGGAAAATACAACAGGAACTGAAAATGTTGGTTATGGCTGACAAAAAGCCAGTTTTACCTATGCCACTTCTAGGACTCCCTAGAGGCCAACAGATTACAGCATGATGGTAAGTTCATCATGCTCTGTGAAGAGACAGAAAGGGAAAATTCCAACTGTAGGTTAGGAAAAAATTCTTCAATTACAGTGTTAAAGCATTCAGATTACAGAAACCTAGTCACTGGAGGTTTTCAAAACTTGACTGACAAAGCCCCTGAGCAACACCATGTGACAGTGGATCGTTCTTTGAGCAGGAGGCTGGACTGTAAGACCCCCAGGAATCCCTTCCAAGCTCTGCAACCTTGCGGAATCCCCTGCACTTCATACAGATGGGTTATGGTGGCTGCACCCCAATAAGTAAAACTGACCTGAGTTAAGAAAAAAGATACAGCAGGAACATAAATTTCCAATTTACAGTGTGCACACGAATTTTGTAAAAAGACATGAAGGCACAGCTATGTGCCAGGCCAGCTGGGTCAGAACTGGAGCAGAGCAGCAGCTAAAACAGGAAGCGGGACCTTACAGCAGATACACTCCCCCACATGCCTGCTCAGTACATGAAATACACCAACGTAGGGCTGGCTGGAACATTTTTGAGAGCAGAAAAGCATTCTAGAATTACTTCCTTTTCCCCTTGTCCTTCCTTCAACCTTGTTTCCTGATCAGCCTTAGTGCCAAGGTGTCAAAGCGTCTATTATTCTCCCCACGTGTGAACACGCCTATCTTGTCCTTTTAAAAATCTGCCTGGTCCAGTTAACTAAGTCAAGCATCCCTTCTTCACTGCCTGAATTAAGTTCTGTTTCAATTACTTAAACTGGTAAAAAAAAAAAAATCAGAAAAACAATAAACAAAACAGCCAACAAGTGTGTCCCCACCACACTTCTGCCAGTCTGAACTCTATCTCCTAGGTTTTAGTTAAACTGCAGCCTCAGACGTAACCATCACACACCCCTGCTACACAGAGAAGAAATGCACCTGCATTTCCAGAAGCAGCTGGACCACGTGCAGAGCTGTGCCACTCTTAAGTCTCGCAAAAACTTTTAAATGCTAAGTGTCCAAGTGATGCCAAAAGTCTGCATAAAGCAGTATTAAGATGCTGATAATAAAAATTACCTCCTCCTTGCATGAAAACCAAAAGGAAACAGGGCATTTCTATTTCGTATGCAATATTCTCTAGAGGGAGCAAATGGCAAGTCGGAATCCACGCTTGATTCAAGGTAGGTATTTTAATAATTTAGACTATTTAAATTATTCAACATACTAGGACATAAATTCCTGAAAGAAAATGGGGCCGTGCATGACCCAAGCACGTCGTTACACACACTAGTTAGTCACACACTTTCTAGACTGGACAAGAAGTGTGGAACAGACAAGATACTGGCATGATAAAAAAATAATAAGGCTTTAGTTAGATTTCTACCTGATTTAAAGCCTCCTGCCATCCCTGAAACTACCAGAGACACTTGCAACACTCATGCTCAATTAGACTCTGCAACGAAGGCAAATTATTAGGTGTATTTAGTCATCCCAATAAGAACTCTACTGAAACAAGTCTATTCTTCTTTCACTGCAATAACTGCTCCAGGACTCCCTTCAGAAAACTACAGAAATATTTTTTAAATTTAAAAAAAAACCCCAAACACTAAAAGCCTACAAATAACATTTAGGATACTAAAACATCATACATAAATTATGAAGTTCATAATTAATTGCTCTGTTCACAGCTAACTACTGTGCATCAATGACATGTATGTATCAAGACCAAGAGCTATAAGACAAATGAAAAAACAACATATGCCATCCCCCCTCCCACCCACCCTCTTCTGAATTCATTGCCTTTTTATTCATCTACCCACCCACTGGTCTTCTGACACAAATACACAATGAAAACCAAAATGTAAGAGCCAAAATAATTCCACGGTAAATCACCAGTGGCTCTCTCTTCGTATGTACTACTCTTCTACCTTTTATCATCTTTATGACTTCTACAGAATAAACTCTTTTGATATGGGATATTTTTATATTATTTCATGTTATAATCCAGTCTACAGAAAAGCTAAATTAATAATTATGGTCGTCCTCAGTATAGGCAGACCCCACTATCACTACTAAAACAATGTGGGGTTTGGACCACCTTCCTTGCTACATGTGATTATTATTCTGTATTTTTCCCCTCATAATGCTCAGGATCAGCAGTTACTACCCTGGCACTAGTACCATTAGCCACATATTTTCCAAGTGACTGAATCTGTATCTTCAAAACCAGACAAATACACAGTGATGCTGATATTCTACTGCACCAGGACTTTTTTATTAAAAAAGTCACAGTGAGAAAGTTTGGCTTCTTTGACTTTTGCTTCAACTCTCTAAGATAACAGTTCAAAGAGAAAAAATAATTAGATTACTGTACAAAATATTTAAGAAACCTAAGGAAGGTTTTCAATGACTGGTTTAACTAAATCTGCTTATTCCACCTACTTTCCCAAAATCTTTTTAAGAATGGAGTGCTTGCTATCTCAACTTCAACTTCAAAAACGTGTTCTCAATTGAGAGAAAAAAAATACAATAAAAATCAGCTTAAAATAAATTTATTAAACAATACAAAAATAAGCATGCTGGAAATCAAGATACATAAATAACATACAATGCAAATGAAAAATGGAAAACGAGACAGGTAACTTAACAACTGAGTCAAAAGGTACAACACAAATGCTAAAATAAAACTTTAAAAAGCATTTACATTTCTAATGAAATGTTAATGATGCTGACAAAGAAAAACAAACAAACAGCTAAAATGCTTGAATATCAAGAATTGCTATTACTGTAGCACAGGTGAACACTAAAACCGTTGCAGACTTCACACATGGAATGACCAGCCTCTATCACCCATCCTTTGGGACCCGCTCACCAGACCCAATGTAGGTGGGGTAAGTCATCAGGGCAGACCTAACTCTGGCCTCCAGGCACCCTGCCATGAAAAAGAGCCATCTGCAGACATGGCAGGCCAGGACAAGAAACTACAAGTGTAGGCAAGTTACAAAATAATTGGTTCAAAGGAATCTCCTCCTGAGATTCTCCTCCTAGCTAGAGGCTGCCTTCAATTCTGAGACAGGCTTCAAAAGCATATATTACAGAACTGTAATATATATATAAATATATAAAGATTGTTTAAGCTGTACCCTAAATATTCTTATTATGCATATTAAAGATCTAGTAGTTTCTTTATTTTTCTATTTCCCACGCAGGACTTGACTCTACCACAAATTCTGTATTTAACTGACAAACATAAATAGGGTAAAACTTTTTATTTTCAAGTTGAAACCCAGATGGAAAAATCTTCCATCTTCAACCACATGAAGTGGCTTCAAACAGTACTAAAATCCAGATGGGTAGAGTCAGATCAAGCAAATCCTGCATCATGTATTTTTCATTTTTAATTAAATCAGTAATTTAACCAGCAACGTCATCATTGTAAATACTTTTCATTAGCAGCACAGACACATTACATTCCCTCTTGCAACTGAGGGTATTTCAGGTAAGGACATGTAGTTCTGCAGGATCTGAATACTTGTTATGTCTCTGTATCTACTAGTTTACTGTAAAATCCTCAAATGGGTGAGATTTTAATAATACAAGACTTTGCCTTTACTCACTTTATTTTCAGGATAAGCACTGACAAACTTAACCTTATCATCAGTGATAAGATTATAAAATAATTCTTATTCAGCAATTTATGACTGACACTTATTACTGACATCTGCACCACAGATCTACCTCTTCATCCCAGTAGGGCTTCAAATTCACTGAAAATTGCTTAAACACTTTTCATCCCAGGCTTCAAAGACAGGGAGCCTATCCTTTTACAATATATTGCTAAATGAAGATTATTCAGGGTTTCGTCAGTTTTTTTTTCCAAAAGTTTATGCAAAATAACAATACCTAAACAGAGCAATTAAGAGGAGCTTGCTTTTTCAGAGAATATCAACTTTGCCTTATGCATCTTCCTAAACTCATAAACATCTAGATGGGTCAAAAGAGGGGCAGGAAAAATTGAACTCTCCTTTTAGCAAAACTCACATATGAACACACCTTGGAGTTTTAGATAAACTAAAAAGGGAGAGGGAGAGGGGAAGGTGAGAAGAGGTGAAGGAATTGTATGTCATTGCCTCTTAAAATCCTCAATCAGTTAATACCATTTATCATTGCTTGGACAAGTTTTCTGCAGTTTTATAAACTTGGACTCTGCATGATGTGTAATGGGGATGGGATGTATCAGATTATTTGCAAACTTATAAAAGTGATACAGAGAATAGTTTTCTAAGATTTTTAGCATCATTAAGAATCTAATACCTACAAGTGTCAAGAATTTAGCAAATCTTTGACCTCTGTCCAGCATTGCCTACAGAGCCTATCTGAAGCTTAAATATATCATTTTAAGCTACACCCTACTAAAGATACTCAAATTATCAAATGATGCAGCTTGACAGATGCTCTTGTCTGTAGAAAAATGCAAGTCCTGTTCTTCAGCAAACTGACAGAGCTGCAAACTCAAAATCATTTGAAAAAGATATCAATTAATGATAACTTTTTAAGAATTTGCTCATGTGTAAGTAAATTGAAACCTCTCATCTTCATATGTGAACATGGGCACATATTAATGGTTGAAAAGTAAGTTAATCGTAAACAGTTTTAATAAGATCTACCTATCTGCTCTACTCTGAACATATTTCCTGCTCACTGCTCAGTTAGTTAGCACTCTAAACCCCAGATTGCTTACATTCCTCTCCAGGGTGGAGCACTGCACTATTAGTAAGGCAGACTTCTGAGTCATAACTACCAGCTGGCAGCACAAGCAGCTAGAGAACAGTTGGGTCAGAAATCTTTCTGCTTTGTTAGTTAACTTGCAAATAAGACAGGTTTTTTCCTCCTCCTCCCCGCTTCTCCCACTCCTCCCCAGCCATTTTTGCTCTTTTTATTTAAATATTGGCATCAATAATTATTAATGGTCTGATTAAAAGAGAAAAATAATCTTCACTAGCATGGCATATGCAAAGGGTCCATTTCCATTCAAAGCAATTTGAAAGCTCACATTAAAAAAGAAAGGATATGATAATAACATGACTCAGAACCTATCTCCACTTAATATACAATTATTTAGAGATTCAGGAATTTGCTGTATTTTGCTGACACTATTTTATATTTTAATTCATATTCTCCTATCTTTACATGCTGACCCTTCTCAGAGGACACGTAAGTTCTTGCTTAGCTCTACAGCTCATTTACTCAAAATTCTGAGATATAAACAAAAATAAACAGATATACACAGAAATGGTATATCTTTGAAAACAGTAAGATTTACCTTTTTTTTTTTTAACTAAATGTGTTCTAAGTAACTACAAAAGTCAGTTAACAGCTTTGGGTTTGTTGTTTGCATATGCTTTTTCCCCACCCCGCCCTTGAACTTTGACAGTCTTTTTGGTATAGCATACAGAATTTACACAAAATATATATATAAATGGAACACCAGGCAAACAATATTCAAATCCAAGTTAAATCTAGAGATGCTTGAGGGTTTGTAAAATGAAGAATTTAATGAAACTAGAACCCATTCGTTTAGTTCTGCTCTCCCCGACCTTCCATTCTATACACTATGGTTCTGGAGATGTCCTCGTTTGATTCAGGTGACACTTTTTTCCACACTGTTTCTTTTAAAGCAAGTTCTTGCTGGAGATTCTCATAGTCCATTGGTCCAAAGGAATGCTAGTTGTTCAAGCAACATACATTATTTATTAGTGTATTTGAAGGAAAAAAAAAATCCATTCTTGCAGTCAATGCTAATAGACTCAAGTTTTTCAGCTCTTCACATAAACTGCTATTTTCTCTTTTCCAGTTATAAAAAATTCAAATTCAAACCTGGTAATTTTTAGATGTATACATGCATATCGAAGCACTTTAAAAATCATTCTACTGCATCTTCTCCTACTGAAATCTTCATGCCTTAGTCAAAACATTAATGGTAATGAAAACAAAGAAGTTTTCCTTACCTCAAGCACCCTCACACTTTTATCTTTTCAGTCCATTCCCAGATATTGCTTTTGCTGCTTCTAAGTAACAGGCTCTTGTCTACAGGACTATTCACACCTGAATTCACTGCCTATGCAACTCTCAGCAAGACATGTGGTCTCAGAGATATCCCCATGAAAAGTACAGCTAAACACAGATCTCATGCATTGCAGCACAGAACAGAAAGGTTAAGCCCACCAGCTGGTCAAGTCTTTATTAAAGGCAACCAGTACAGTAAAACTCTTAGATCAGATATCATCTACTAAATCTAGCAGGGGAGATGAACTGCATGAAATGGAGTAACAAATCTAATATGAAATTCTGCTACATGAAACCCTGTGACGGTGTGGTCCACCCAGGTAAGTGTCCACTAATAATGTAAACTAACTAGATCATCTGAAAGCTTTGATGCAACACATGTCATTGAGCAGTTTTGTATTTAGAGAAGAACTTCCCGTATTTCCTCTGATGTCTACTAGCAATACTCACTAAACACAGACATCAACTTACCCGCTGATCACCACCTTCTCTGCGAGGATCAAGCTTTTTTGCAAAGTGTCTCAAATTATCGTAGTTATGGAAATTGCACAAAGAAACCAGATCCTGTAAATATTTAGAGAATATTCATTATTATCTGCATATGATAGCCAAGTGCATATGAGATAACAATACTACTACTAATGTTTTACATCATATCCTAGCAACTTAAGCCAGCAATAAGTTTATTTAATAAATCAGTATCAATGTCCATAGGGCCCTTTGAACGTAACATAATTACACTGTAAAGTTCTAATAACACCTTAAAACTCCTTCTTAAACAAGTAACAATTTGCAAAATATCTATTTTAATACCTTTCTATTCCAGCTGTACAGAACACTTCAGGAACAGAAAGAATAGCCTGGGCTAGTCTAGTACATCAAACTTCAATCAAAAGGGTGAAACAAGAAAACATGACATAATGGATTCTAATTCAGTTTGAATTACAGCACGAAAGGTTATAATTACAAAACTTGGCTATGCTGTTCTATTTTTAAAAGTGAATGTTACATTCACGTTACTTGTACACCATGATCATGAATCAGTTTTTAGGTCTCATTACCACACACATAAATGCAGTAAATCCTGTTGTTCTATGATTTTATAGTTAATTTGTTTGAATGTTAGATAAATAGAAGCATGAAAAGTTTTAACTGCTGCTCAACCTCCCATTTATAATTACATAATTGGTACTACAAGGTACTTTTCAGGAGAAAAGAAACAAGGAAGAAAACATTTTTCACATTCTCCTCTCCCACAAAACATCTTTATTAATCATTACATAGTACTCGACAAAATCTCTCCTGCTTCTAATGCTGCTATCAACAGACTATCCACAGCCTTTTCACTGGCAAGAGATGAAGCTAGGAAGAGCTTGCCCAACAGCTGGGTCTGATCTATAAAGACATCTTTTATGTCAGATGGTTTACAAAAATCAGTTTAAAAATACATCAGAATGGCAATATTTCATTACAGCCTTCTTCTTTTATTGCAAAGAAATAAGAGCTGCATTTGCAGTGTTTTGCAAATTGTTCACTTTATGACAGGAGAGGGGAAAAAGTCTATAGAGCTCTACAGCTTCTAATACAGTATATAAGAGACCAACATTTTCATTACTTCATGAACTGTTCCTTTTCAAAGCTTTTCCACAATAGATTTCTCTAGTGTTTTTGGCATCATATTTCCTTAATGGTCACTGAATTCAAGTGCTATTTATTACTAAAACGCAAATGTGTATTCTTGGACTTCCAGCCTTGAACCAGATGAAACTTGCTATGTAGGGAAGAATCACAAATCACTATTTAATTCACTTAGACCTCAGCTATGCTAACTGAAGCTCAGTAAACATCAGCTGCAAAAGGAAAAAAAAAACACAAAAAACCCCAAAGACAATGCAGCTTACATGACAAAAGTGAATTCCTTTAACACTGTTGCCCATCTTGTCCAAAGGAGGTGACCAGCACATCAACCCCATGACATTAGGAACAACCAGAAGAATCCCACCAGCAACTCCAGATTTTGCAGGAAGACCAACCTATAGAATAGAGAATTACTGGCCTCTGCAAACATTCTTCACTATTATAACACAATGCATCACCATTTTACTGAAGATTATTATGCAGTATTTATAAAACATGGATCTGGAAAGCACTTTAAGCTGGGAAAGCATTATTACTTCTCTCTTTTTAGACAGACAATAACCTGAAGCAAAGTTGTGGCAATCCAAGGTACACAATCATAAAACTATTTGCTGTCAGGAATACAGTGAGTCAGTAATACAGTGAAAAAGGATAATTTAAATCTATTATAAAAAAGCAATTATGACTAAGCAGTGGTGCACAAGTGTATCTGTCATGAACAGCTTGCAACGATGTAGTAGCACAAAGCCGTATAAATTTTTTAAAATCTTGACTGGAAAAGGTAAAAACCAAAACCACAAGAAAACTGAAGAGTCTGTCTATGAAATCACACAATAACCTACTTATTTACAATCTGGACAAAGGCATTACTTTTTTTCCAATAGGAATTAACATCCTTGTAGCTCTCTAAGCAGTAACTTTCAGGTCACACAAAGCATCATAATCAGTTTTACATGGATGAAGGAAACAAAACAAAACGCTGAGAGCACAAATAAGGTACAGTCCATCTTGAAATACTTACATGTAAGGAACATACTGCTGGAAAACAGAAAGGTGGTACATGTGCTCTGTGTGACAGACACTTTTACAACATGTAAGGACAATTTATGAGCCTGAGTTAGTGAAGAAAAAGCCAACTGTCTGCAAATGCTTTCTGCTACCTTTTACTCCCATGTAGCAGGATTTCTTCAGTTATGTTTTCAGTTACACCTGCATCATGACCTGTTTCTCCCATGAACAGCCCTTCCTAGTGAAGAGTATTTATGTTTTGACACGAAAAGGATTCCCAATTGTGAAGTGGCAGAATGCTATAATAAGGTATGTGATATTAGTCGTGCCATGAACCCTAGGTGAGATTCTCCCTTTTGGTGTGCTCACTTTCTAAACAATTCCTGGAACACGGAAAACAGTTGCAGAGATTTATCTTCCTGGTCAGCTATAATTAATATCTGAAAACTACTTACATGGAAGGCAAACTGCCCTGAAAAGTCATACATGCCACAGGAATGCATTAAGCTCAAGGTATTCCGGACTGCTTCAGGACTCAGTACTCTTTCACCAGTGATTGGGCAAAAGCCACCGTTAGCCAGAGTTGCTGCCATCACACTTGCTGATTCACATGTTACTTCTATTGAGCAAAGCTTATGAAAAAGAAATAGAGATTATAAGCACTGATACTTCTAGCACAGTAATGCCAACTACTGCAGGATCAACAATATGTCTCTACACAAATAACATCTCAAAATCACCTGCAGCATAACATTTGTTACAGATGACACTAAAAGCATCAATTAATACAGTCTGAATCTTTCTACTACAAAGATCCCAGCGACAGTGTCTGTAAGCCCTCTCAAAAGTTTGGGACAGTATTTTTATGGGTTAGTGTCTCTGCTTGATTCCTCCCCCCACCCCCCCTTATGTTCCTTTGAGAGGACGAGGTCTGTAAAACAATCTCAGTATTTTGCATCTGCTTAAATGTCAAAGCCACAGAACGACTGTTTTTTTCAATTTGAGCTCATTTTGTGTGGGTTTTTTTTTTTAAAAGCCTTAGAAGATCCCACACATTATTAGAAGTACATTTTAAAGCTGCAAATTCTAGCACATGCAAGTCTTAATGCCAGCACTTCCTGCTGATGCAGCCTTATTTCACCTTTCTCATATATGCTTTTTTATATAGTAATGATACAACCACACAATAGTTTTTCCCAGGATCCCTGCTTCAGTACAGACTATACATACTTTGGTGACACATCAGGAAATGTGATATGATGCCATCACCTGATGCTGCCTCATTTCTGCAGAAACCAAAAGATAAGTTGGTTTCAACCTGAAGCTGAAATGCTGCTCTAAAAAAGTAAACAAACTAATGCTCGTATTCTTGCTTTTGCCAAACAGTCATTACATGATACTTCATGAAGTTACCTAAGCCACGTTTGCATGAGTAGTTACTACCTGGAATTCTTATTTTCCGGGTGCCAAACTCAATACATCCTAGTCCAATCAACTGGAGTTGCAAATCAAGAGATTGTCAGAGACGCATCTAAAATGGCAACTGTGTTTTAAACATATGAAGTATTACATAATATCACCTACTTTGAAAAAAGAAAATTCTTTCTAGGTTCTCAGTTTAAGCACCTGCATTTTGTACCTTGTTTCTCTAAACTGAGAATAATCCATCCTCACTTTACAGAGATAATAAACAAATAAGTTTATTCCTGTTCAGAAAGTTCCCAGTTACACAAGGGATGAAGGAGCATTACAGAAAACCCAAAGAAAGAAATAACTAGACTTTTAAGTAGAATCTGAGTGTTGGAAAGCTAGTCTTGTACCATAACAAGAAAACAGAAATGCCGCTCGTGTATGAGCTACCCTTTCTGGGACTTTTCAAGGGAAACAGAGAGGATGACACACAATCATTAAATTAGAGATCAGAATGCACAAAAATGAGGCCAAATTAAATACGTCAGACAAGTTAGCTTTAGCATTTCTTAACTTATGAATAGCTTTGTCTCAGAAGCATATCAGGTCTCGAGGCAGTGGGGTACGAAGCATTTAAAAAGCATGTTTAAACAGTAAATTCAAATAAATATCGGTTCAAATATCAAATTCAAATACTGGTTTTGTTCTGTCAGAAGGGAAGTTCAGAGTAGACTATTAGCTTGTACCTAGTTTCTAACTCAACAAGAAGTCAACTACAGTTAATCACACACACCTTACTTCATAAACAATCATCCATCTGATCTATAGATAAGAGCAGGTGCATCCCAATAGAAAAAACTCAGACAAAATTTGCATTTTGAAAATAATGGTTTATACTTTGCATAAGTAAGAGCAAGTCTCTGAGTCAAAAACAGATTCATTTTGAGAACTGAACTCTTTATTTTTTTAAACTCTCCCAAATGAGCTGAATCAGTTACACAACTTGAACTGCCTCCTGAGAACTCTATACAGCAGAGCTAACTGAGCTGGGAATGTTTTAACATTAGGAAACCCTCACTCAGGAAATACCTCGCACTTGCCAAGTTCTCATTTTGTGACAGTTGCAAATAACTTGCTGAAAGTGAAAATGAAAAAAAAAAAACAGAGGAGGGCAGAATATATGGGACACGACTATTTTACTGGTAACCACTGAATAAACAAAGAGGAGGAGATATTTATATTACTTCACTTGTAACACTAGGCTTGAGCTTACAAAAGAACATGCATTCTTCAGTTACACAGAGTTTAAAATACTTGGCAGTACTGTAAGAAGCAGCAACCCGAAGAAGCAGAAATGTTTTGTCAAACTCACTGAAGTAATACAAGACATTTTAAGCCTCTACCTATCAGCCTTTTAAAGATTATTGCTAGTTTCCATCAGCAATAAAGACATCTAAGTACATCCCTTAAGCAAAAGCAAATCTGGATACATCAAACATACATCATTCATTTCCAGAGTCTAACAGAAGCTGACAAGTTTAAGTCATTAAAACCTTCATATCTAGGCACAAATCAGTTTTTACTGCTTATATTAGCAATTCTAAGTCTACAGTCAATCTCAATTTTAAAGTCAGTTACCTGAAAATAGAAGTCTAGTATAGCAACCATATCCGTGCCTTCAGGAAAGCACTGAGGAAGAAAAACAAAGAGTCTTTAGGTAAAATTATTATTTTTTTACAATATTGCTTTTAGAAAAACATAAATTAAGCTATATTTTTGTCAGCATGCTAAGCATTAGGCATATTTTAAAATAAATATTTAAATGCAACAAGTAGAAATATTTAATCAAATCACATTTTAAATAAGTGCAGTGAAATCAATAAGTTAGGTATTAAAATATTTTTCAGTACAGCTTTTAACATCTTCAAATCAGTAAACTGAAAAATGCAACTAGGAGTTTTATGAAGTCATCTGGACAGCACAGATTATGCATTTTACAACAAACAAATTAACATGGCTATGATAAAAAAAAGTTTAGAGGTATTCTATTAAAATTACATAAGAATCACACTCTAAATGACAGCACTTTGAATAACAGTGAGAAAACATATACAGTAATAATTTGTGCCATACTGTACATCAAATAAATTAAAAATCTTCACAGACTATGAAGAAACCCCCACGGAGTCTTCAAATCACATTTAAAAGAGATATCAACCTTTTTTTCTTTCAAGTAATAGCCAATTGCAAAGTTTCTATCTCCACTCTCTCTTTCAGACTGGAACCTAAAAGTGAAAATAAAAACAAACAAAAAACCCAAATAAACACAAGGCAACATGTCAATCTTGAGTTATGCATAATGTCATTTATGTCTGAACACACATATTCTACTAATGGGACAGAAGTTCCATAGATGCTCATCCCAGTTCACCCAGATGGAATGAATTAGCCTTGACATCCAAATACACACAGTAGTGGTGACCTACACATACATAAAGGAGATAAGACTTGGAGATAAGGTAAAGAAGGGTAAGATCCTACTCTTGGAAGCCTTTCTAGATAGCCCATAGTGGAATGAAACATCCCACACTGAGATAAAGTGAGAGGGTCATTCCCTGAGAACTCTGACCAAACCAGAGCAATCTGGGGATCAAGAGGCAGCTCAGACAATGATCAGACTGAGGGCTGCACTCTTTATCGTGATGATTAAGGTAAGGATGTAACCTAAAGGAGGAATACGTACGACACAAGGATAAGTAATTCTCTCCTGCCTGGTTCCTTCCATGGTACATACCTTTTACAGGAACAAAGTTCAGGAAAAACACTAGTTATCTCATTCTGCTTCTCTGCACCTGCATGCCAGCTGACATAGAAGCAACTCTATGTGGAATCTTCTTGATTTTCCCTGTGCTGCCTCAAAAAGCTCTTGAGATTTCTGGAATGCTATACATTAATTTTATAAGGGAACTGTTTGTTTGAGAAAAGTATTTAAATATGCAAAATAAAAAAACAGAACGAGTGCCAGCTGTATGAACTATGCTTTCTAAAACATTTGATATGCAGCTGTCAACATGTAGGGTTTCATTTTTAATACGAATGCCAGGAAGAGAAGAGTTGCACTTACAGCTCTCACTGCCATAGCACCAACAGAGCACTAAGACAGAATAACGACAGTTCAAAGAGGTAACCAAAAATTTTAGGTGAAATTTAGCCACACTGATGTCAGAGACATGCACAACTTTAGTTTTAAATTTTAAGCCAAGGAGACCCTCTGATATTAGGGATGAAATGCTGATTCAATGTAAATAATTGAACTTATACCAATTATCAGTTAAAGTGCTTTCTGCTCAACCTCATTAAGTAAATAAAAAATACTTACGTAGCATTACTGAATCCAACATACTCATTACCAGCCATTTTATTCATGAACTGCATCACCTGTTAGAGACAAAGAGGGGGAAAAGCATGCTAACATCTTTACACAGTAAAAAGTTATGAACTTTCAACCCAGCCTTACCCCAAAATTTTGTAACACAATTTTACAGATGCAATCCAAATCACTAAATGTTTAAACAACCAAGTGCAGCTACAAAGACAAAACATATATTACTAATATTTCACTTGCAATTCCCTCGCCATCTTTAAACTTTTATCACTGAATTTAATTAAAAAAGGAATGTTGTAACATTAACTTACGTAGTCAAATTTTTCTGCATTATTTGCTCCTTGCTGCAAGAAAAGAAAAAATAATTTACAAAAATTGTTAACGTAAGAAAGAAGTTAGTTCACTTAACAGTATTAGGATTTTAATGCATATAACTAAGGTATGAGGCTAATTAAGAATAACAATCATTTCATATATTAATGAAAAAATTAAAGTGTTAGGTAAGTAAATCTTTAATTATCATTTAAATAATCCTATAAGAGTCTTATCAAATACCTGTATGTTGGAAATTAATTTAAACTGAGAAAGGTATGCTTTACTTTAAGTGCTCTCTATTCAATTTTATGTGCTTAGCATAAGCAAATGCAGTAGCTAAAGCAAAAAATACAAAAGTAACTACAGTCAAGCTAATTACAGTAAAAATACTAACTTTTTACAGGTTAGTAATCCAAAGGTATTCTCATACTACCAACAGAGCTGAGCATAGGGAGGTTCAGGCTACTGAAGTTAAAATATTTCCATGGCTAGTGCCCATACTTAGAATTTAGATTAAAGACTTAAAAGAAAGTGTTATCCCTTACTAAGAAAATAATTGCACTTAATAAAAAATATCTGATTAATGTCCTACCTATCAAAAACTGTTTAACAGCTGGAAAAACAGAATCTCACAACATAGGGCATATCATTGTGCTAACAATGTACAGGAAAATCTAAATCCAACTTAATAGGGATAGTTTGTTGGTTTGTTTTTTCAGGGAGGATAAGGGGTGTTACTTTGGGGCTTTTTTCTGCCCTCTCATTTAAGAAGATCCTCCAATTTAGCAGCTGCCAGTTAAAGATGTATTAATTCTTTAGAGGGCTCTGATGGGTGATCTTTCAGAAATTTCGATAGGAAGAGACTGAAAGAGGAGTGGGAGGTAAAAAATAGTGCAAGGTCTGTTGGGGGGACTTCTTAATTTTTTTAAGTAGCCAAGTAGAATTTTTTGAAGAAGTTTAAAAAATAGTGGCATCGCACACACAAATGGAAACAACGTATCTGGAGAAGATGTTTTAATACATAATTTTAATATTAAAGATACTCTATTTGGAATAACAAAACTCTAACAAATCTCAAACAATTCAAGACACTACTTGCACTGCGTTTAGTGTGGGGACGGAGAAGGCAGTGGAAAAACAGGAGCTTCATATCAACCAGTTATTTTACTTAATGAAATGCATAAAGCCAGTCTTATTTCCCACTCTGCATGTGGAATTAAGGTGTTGCAGATAATCTCTGAAGCCCATGCATCAGCTCATCTACCAGAGGATGTGCAGCCATACACGTACAATCACTAGTGAAAGGAACACCACACTGTTTTGTCAGAGTTATGTGCCAGTGGTTGCCTTATGCTAAGAGGCTAATAACCTTATTCTTAAAAGGCAATAATCTCTAGCTAATTTGCAATAAGATTAAAAAAAAAATCATGATACATTTCATCAAAATGTTCCTGTATAATATACCAGAACACAAGTCTTAAAAATTTAACTCCAAATCTGTTCAATGAAAAATAATTAAAAGAAGAAATTACCAACTTCATTGAACTGTTGCAGTTGTCAAAATATTCCATAGATCCTAATGCTGTAAAATATGTAACAACATTTAAACCACAAAAACCTTTTCAACCTTTCAAATGCACAATGAACATCTTTTTCTGGGAAAGTGGGTCAGCATTAGTTATGGGATGCTGCATTGATAATTGTATGGTTAGACATGTATAATAAATTGAAACAAGTTCTTTTGTTAAAAAAAAAGGAAGAGGGAGAAAGGGATCATGCTTTCTGAAAAAATATAAATGCATAATACTTCACTTTTTTGTTTTGCCCAGTTGAAAAAAATTCCCCTCAACAAAAACCTAGCTTTACCAGCAGCACACAAAATTGGTGGGCAAAAAGACTCAATGCAAACTTTTTCCACATGAACTCTTTATAAAAAAGGTTCCTTTTAAAGTTTACAACTAAAGTCACAGTTTGGGAAGAAAATCTTCAGTATATTAACTCAGGCAATGCGTTCTTAGTCCTTGATGATCCACACACTTGTATAGGTATTTTATATCAAACCAAAAGCATTGTTACTGAAATTAGACTGCTCAAACACCTGAACTATTTGCCAAAGCAATCACATGATCACGACCTCAGTAGATTTACTACAACGTGTAACTGAAATAGAAAACTCTGATCCATACACACCATGACTAAAACCCCAACATATTAGTTTCCCTCTTTCAGCAGCCTCCTAAAAAGCTGAAGAGACAGTGGCAACACACATTCTATAATTAACATTCAAGTGCAAATATAAAATCCTAACACTCAGAATACTGAGTAGCTTTTCCAGAATAATTTAAACAAACATGAGAGACAAGAAAACTTCTGTCCTTCCCACAAGTGCTTCTTATTTTTTTGCTTGACTCTATAAACCTCTGAGGTTGGGGGCACTGTGACAATATTTCTTAAAAAGCATTTTTTAAGTTCAGATGCAATTCACCTGTCCAAAACATCAATGAAAACATTCCATGCACTAACTCCACAAACACTCTGTACATTTACTGGAACATATGTCCATATACACACTTACTTATACATGCTCGTGTGTATATACATATGAAAAAACATTCCTAAATGAATACAAAATTAAATTTAGAATGTTAAGATTGAAGCAGTTTGATAGTCAGAAAATTCAAACTTGCAGAAGACAGCTCAGTACAATTTTGTAAACACTTCAAATACCAATGGACACTATGGCTGGCGATCATAAATTTGAATTTTTTGACTGTGTCAGGTTTTAGTGATCTTCCCTTTTTTTTCCCCTAAAAAACCCCAAGCTACTTGCACTGTATTATTTGTATTTTTACTAGGAAAATATAAACAGTTGCAAAGGTTGCATGTCTACGTAGAAAAGAGACCCACAGATACTTATCAGAGTTTGCAATAACAAAATTAGGCAATATTTATTAGAAAAGTAGTTAACATTAGCCACTTTTCATTGATCAATATTCAGTGTTTACATGATTAGGCCACATAAGCTCTTACTATGTGTCTCTTTTAAGTAATTTTTCAATTTTGAATCTAAGCAAAATTAATAGAAACATCTTGATCATGAGAAGTTTATAATCTTCTAATAACACAAAATTACTTAAAAATTAATTTCTGGAATCTTTAAAGCCAAATTTATAATCTAACACTATACTGTGATGAAAACATCTAGAAACAGAAAATCATAATACTATGTCGGAGTGCAAGAAAACTGTTTTATATTTGTGCACTTTTCATTCAATTATCAATGTCTTTATTTCAGTTTTCTGTACTTAAATGCACTTTCTAAATTTCATTTGTTAATGTGGTTCTGTCCTGTGAGAACCAGTGCCTTGACTGTTTAGTGCACCATTTTCAGCTCTGAAATAAGTACTTGTCACAGACAGCATTTGACCCACTAAGACCAATACTATTACCATTTCAAATACATATAAAAATTATTTTTGTGTCCTTCACTTATGGGCACATGTGACCACTGAATACATGTAATTCACAGTGTCTATCGCATAGTCTATGTCAAATAACACCCAGTACACTTGAGTTACAATAAAAAGCAAGTGCAGAATAAAGTGGACGTATGTTCTATCCAAAATAAGTTACTCCAAGAAAATTAATAACCCAGGAAGAGACGACACATCACCAAAATAAAGACAAGTATCTGGTAGAGAAGATCACAATGCCAACACATGTTTTAAAAGTGGTATGTACATACATTCACACATCAGCCTATCAGGAAGGATAACTGGAGTGGTAGCACAGAGCAATTAAGCTAAATCAGTACTATTTATTGTAACTATAATAAACCCAATAAACCATGCCTTTTCCCACCCCTCAAGTATTAGACTAACTGCACAGATTTCCTAATAACTGAATCCTGACAGCAAACAGATGCTCAGCACAGCTAGGCAGGTTTTTTCCACCACTCCTTGACTCATTTATTTTATGACTTATCAGGATATGCAGAAAGTTCTTAAAGTGCATTGCATACGCCTCTGTGTTTTATACAAAAACAAAGCTCCCATTGAATTAAGGGTTTTTTTAGGGTCAGCAACAGCAGTATTTTCATTTTCTCATACACCAAATTTTTGCAAGGACTATGAATATCGTTGTCCTACCCCCAACACGTCTAAATGCTTCCCACCTTAATTCAAGACCACAGAATACTTCCCTTCAAGGAGCATTCAAATGTCTACAACTGTCTGTGTAGGGTCCTACGTGTGGCTGTCAGCACTTGAGGATTTACAGACGCTTTATGGGCCTGAATCTTTGCTGTTAGATTAGGAAAACTTTTATCTACAGATGGAACGTTAAAACATACAATAAAAATGACTTATGATTAATCCCTTGTCCTCTGGAGATTCCTTCCACAGCCATCTGCCTCCTTCCACATATTTCACTCTGAACCCTTCCTCTTCCTCTCACCCACACTTCTAACGTGCCAGTCAGTAAAGGTAATGTGGAAGTGGCAATCACTGACACAACCACTGGACACAACCCCCATGCCTGGGGTTGACAAGCTTTGAGAACTGAGTCTAAGATTTAAGAAAAAATAACAGATCAAAGCAGTAAAATCTATCCATGCTACAGGCAATAAAGGATTTTCCCAGTCAATGTGATGTGCAAAAAGCTGCACTGAATCTGTACTAAATTTGTACAGAAGCTGAATCATCTTCTTTTGAGCACCTGTATTTCCTTGGAGACGTGAAAGAATTTACCATTTTATCAAATATCACTCTTCCACAAACTCCTGTAATTGCCAATACAATTTTCTTTTGATAACAACTATTTGAAAATTGTTGTAACTATGTCATTTATATAACTAGTAATAAAGGCAAATGGCTGTACGACTATCAACAAGGGAAAAAGGTCCTTAGGGGTTTTTTAAATTTCATTTTATTAAAAGTGACCCATAGGATGTCCTTTTGCTAATGCATTTTTATTGTAGATCCATGCTTTAAACTGCTAGAACAGTCTGTGGAGTATAATGCAAGTATAATAAGAACAGGGCCATGAGTTAAGGCACCAAAACATAAATACATCATAGCCCCAAACATTTAAGCTGGCAGAAACATGATACAGTCATGCCTAAGTAACTCAAACAAATGTACAATTTAACATGCACATACCCTTAAATTATTTATTATTATGAATAGCAAGGACTAAATGTAACCTCACAATTTAGGTCCATACTCTGTTCCAAGGTGCATATACCAAACTCTTATGGCAGTCAGAACTGGGTATGTGATGCTAAGAGCCCTTTTTTCCCCTAAAATGTTAACATATTACATGTTAACATATTCTGACAGAGAGATTACTCCAAGCATCACCTCTTATCCATAAATAATCATAATCTGTGTCAGTCTCTTAGGACAGTTGTGTGCAAGATCACATTATATCCACAGCTCCTAAATTCAGTAAAACACTGTACTGTCAGTACAATGTAAATTTTGAAAGACTTCTAAGATCAATTTCTCAGAAAGAGATAAAATAATGACTCTCAAAGGAGATAAAACCATTCTTAACCATCAAATAACAGCAACAATCTCTCCATAGCTATCAACATGCTAACATTAGATGAACCTGTCATACACAGTGAATTCAATCATGTTTCATCTCTTAATTTTCTTGGACTCTAAGAGCCATACACAGTCTTCAAGACATATAAGTAGCACCTTAAATAAAGAGAATGAACATAGAGGAATTGAGGGCAAAACACGAGTTAATGAAGCCACCTTTTTCAGAAAAACATTTGGTATTAGATCAAATATAAAGGTGAGTTACTTAAATCACCAGTTAGTAGGAATACTGTTAACTTGTAGATTATAAAGAAGTTACTTCACAAAAAATACAACTATTAAGTAATTTTGTACCTGTGACCCTCCACATAATTTTCTTCAGAATATGTTTAGCTTGGTTAGTTATTCAAATGATAAATGGTATCTTAGTGAAAGCAGTACATAAAATAATCTGCATTTTAATCACACTAAAAACAAATAATGGACTGTGATAAGTAAGATATGCGTCCACTAGACGTGCAGCTACTACATGCAAAAATGTTAGTGCAATGCAACACTCTTAATAAAACATTACAGAAAAAAAAGATTTAAAAAAAATACAGCAAAACCAATCCCCCAACCTTCTAACAAATATCACAATGGCATGCAATAAACAAATCCATGTTATATATTCAGGAGTACACCATTTATCAAAAACTACGTGCCTTCCACAGGAGGCACATGCTTGTGTTTTGCCTTATGATCAGTAGGGCATGTTGTAGTTGGACTAACATTTTGACACTTCAGACAAATGTGTTAAGTCATATTTTAAAATTCACTGTTATCCAAGTGAATTTCAATGCTCAGTCAACCTTCAAAAAATATTAAATGTGAATAAATTTACCTGTCATACTTAAGGCCATTTTCTTTCTCCTACAGCTATTAAAGATAAATGTCTTTAAGCAGGAGTTCTTACACCTTCTTTAAATATAAAATAACAGAAAATCATGATCTAAGTAATTTTAAAACCAACAATTTGGAAATAGGAGGTAGGAAATACACTGTAACTAATGGGCTTTGAAATGTAATAAGAAAAAGGTTGTAAACAAGATTTTTCAACCTCTGAAGTAACAGTATTAAGTTTATTACTTAAAAGCTCCAGGGAATTGACATGTTCCCCAAAACTCTATGCAGGTACCCATAGAAAAAGAAATATTTTTTGTACCTGTGGCTACCAAAAAAGGCAGAAAATATAAGTAAAGTATCAGGTAAACATTAGCATTATATGAAGTTTATACCATTAACAATTTCAAGGCATAAATACAGCTATTCTATGGAAAAAATAAAATGCAGCATTCCAAAAGTCTCAAGATCATGGACTGAAGATGGTAAGTCATTATTCAGCCATGATTTACTCAGCAAAATATGAGTAACTGTTTCCAAACACTCTTTTTTTAAGAAAGTACATTTACATTGCAACAGCAACCATATAACATAGAAGGTAAACATAATTTAGTTGCACAGTATGTTAACAGCAAACAAATTCAATATTAAGACTGACATTCAGATACAGCGACACTGCTCCTGTACAGCATCTTCCATTTCTTCTGCACAGCAAGAAATACTCTTGTAACTTTATGTTATATGAGAGCATTAGACATTCCCAAAGATATTTCTGAGTGCTATAAAATATATTCCTGAGGAATATACTTCCACAGCATTCAACAAGAATGAGCCAATACTCTCAAGAGACTATCACAAGTTGTGCAGCTAAAGAAGAAAACCAAAACATTACCACTAAGGAAGAAGAGACTCTTTCAGCTGCACTGTTACATTTTAAAAACTACTTAGTCTAACACTGCACTTGTTTGGGCTACTATGTCCAAAACACCAGAGCTTGTCTCCCTGCCAATGAGTAAACTTCCATCAGACACTGCAGACAAAAATTGCAAACAGTTCATAATCTGTACAAGATACTTTCTCTACATTCTGTTAAAATACTCCAAGAGAAACTAAAAATTAACTTTTTACCTTGATTAAAGATGTGATCACAATTGCTCCAGCATTCACCATAGGGTTATGAGGCCTGTCTGTGAAGTAAAGTTTTCAATCATAAATATATTCGAAGACATGTTTGTCAAACAAAACCAGTCAAGTGTTTAAGTGAAAAATTATTCTACATTCACGTATGACTTAAAGCTATTATTACAGAACAGTTTTATATAATCCTAAATTTTTTAAAAAATCCTGTAATCCAACACTACACACAATTTTTTGTAATTCTGAGCAAAGTATTTTACAGCTGAGAGCACACTAAGCCTTATGCGACTTCACCAACCAGTAAGTTATTCCGTCTGGTATAATTTCTTTTCTTGAGAATTATGAACCCTTTCCAGTGTCCTAAGGATAAAACAAGTGGAACAACCCCTACAAGACTTTCAAATTTTTCTCCCAAGTTACCAAATCTCAGTGATTTTAACAGTGTTCAAACAGGTCCTTTAAAAAACAAACAAAATACATTTCTCGAATTTCCTTATTGCTGTACATGATTGCTTTTAAGAATCAGGGGGTTCTGCTGGCAGCTTCTGAAATGTAAATAACAATTTACTCATCCTCACTAGGACTTCACTTACTTCATGGCTGACTTGCATATACCTGCTATATTTAAGTTTTCCTTTTTATCACTGACCTCCATATCAACAGTATCTTGGCATTCCCAAGTCATTCTTGGTTGCACATGTGAATGAATCACCTTCTTTTTCATCTTTTTCAAAAAAAACATTCCTTATCAACTGTCTTACTTTTCCCAAATATAACATCTACCTCCTACAGTCACCTTTTCCTTTTTTAACTAACATTTCTGCTGTGCCTTTTATCTAGAATATTGACTTTTGAGCGTTCTGGTGTCTGAAAACCTCAACCAATTCTCAATACATTAATATCATGAGAGGTGATTGATGCCCCAGCCTGTCATTGTCTAAGAGACACCTGGACAATGGCCTTAATAGGGAATTGCTGTAGGTCCCTTCCAGCTGCAATATTCTATTTTACAGTGAAGAACATCTCCACAGACTTAAGATATATTGGCCTTCTCTAAGGACTAGGATGCCTAAATAAAATCTTACATTTTGAAAGATTCCTGCTAATTTCAAAGAAGATATGTCTTCCACTCCCATCAATAACACTTCCATTCTTTAAGGTAATTTTTCATCTCTTGAGGATACATAGGTTCTGACACTACATTAATTGTTAAGGAAAGTCATACATTGGTCTACTTCTAAAGCAGCAGCAACTACTGATGTACCTCACAGTGGGTGCCATCAGCAAGAGGATTCCACATTGTACAGCAACAAACCATGAAGACTGATACTGTAGTTGCAAGCTTGCCAAAGAGGTGAACAAATTCATCCCTTAACCTTTAGAAAGAGGTAATCCAACTCTGCAAAGCTAACTGACACACTTTACTAAAACTAATCACACACACAAACTCTCTTATCAAATAACAAAGGCAATGATCTGCTCAGACTGAAAAAAAAAGACATCTTTTACACAGCTTCTCTGCAAGTTACTTATACTGCTCTATCATCTCATTATACTTCAGAGTAAATTCATGTCTCCATCCTTAATGAAAAGCACAAGTCATAATAACTCTTCATCTTTAACTGGGATGGCCTAATTAAGTCAAGCCCTGATTCAACATGTCTCTTGCATAAACAATCCACCTAACAGCCTCTGAATAGTAAATATATTCTTCACCAA
The DNA here is from genome assembly GCF_001715985.3 of Manacus vitellinus. NCBI lineage: Eukaryota > Metazoa > Chordata > Aves > Passeriformes > Pipridae > Manacus > Manacus vitellinus. The sequence continues at coordinate 4,738,179 of NW_021939471.1, read as the reverse complement.
TAAGGTGTTGTTTTTCCTGTAGGAAGGAGATACTTGTATAGAACAGACTTTTACACAGAGAACTCCAGTATCTTTAACAGACAGAAAAAAATATAATTTATTTAAGTTACCTAAGAAACTTCTCCACTAAACATCACTATTAAATGGAGAAAAATATGTATTTATTTAATAGTCAAAACTGCCTGACAATTAGCACAACTGCTCTGGCAACCTGCCAGGCAATTATGGCATATGCAAACTAGACCTTTTCTCTAATAAGCTCAAATTACAACACTTCTCCTCTGCCAGTTCTTCTGACCTTTTTGGTCCATCATTGGCCTTAGGCCTTTTTTGTACAACTAGACTGCAGTCTTTGAGCACAGCAAGCAGAGGTTGCCACACTTACACCATATGGCATTTTAATACACAGAACAGTTCATCATGGAAGCTCTTGAAATGACATGAAAATGTGTTTCTCCAATAAAAAACTTAGAGAACACATTCCATTTTTGGTGAAGAAAACCCTTTAGCAAAATAAACAATTTCCATGCAATCCCTCATTTAATGAGAATACAACATTTATTACTGGACTAAGTTCCATAAATAATAATATTACTGGACTAATTCTGCAAATAATTATCACCAAGACAAGGTTTTATGTATGGATAAGGGATATTAACTGTTCATATATACACAGGTATTGTCAAGTTGCATCATGAACTTAACAGGCATGAAAAAAATCTGTAAACTGCTCAGTGACTATAGACAGGAAAATTATTCCTAATAATGCCTGTTTCAGACATATTTTACTATGTAAAATTTCTGATCTACTTCAGTCAACTAGAATAATCTTTTTTAAATTAACAAAAATTACTTCACTCCTCCAGAAATCTGAATTGCTGGAGGGGCCATATATTCCCTTTGATAAAACAAGTTTTAAAACTGAATATTCACAAGGCTGCAGAAGTTTCCAAATTTCCATTGCACAGCACGGATCATACTCAAAATATAATAATAGTTTTTTGTTATAGGTTGGTATTTTTAGCTGTAATGTAAAATTGTCTTATAATATTCTCCATTCTTTCTAAGTTAACTCTTGATACTAGTAAACAACGAAAAGGAAGAACATCCTGCTTTAGGAATCTTCAGTGTAGTAAATATAAAAATAATAGCTTCAGAGGCATGTCTAACCAGTCTTCAAATACCTGTGTCCCTTGATTACAAACATGAAATTCAACTATATCTGAATAATTAGAAAACAAATAGATTAAATATCTATACTTTTTTTTTTCAATTTTCAAATCCCGTCTTCAAAGTCTTTATGCATGTTCAAACTGACAAACACTCTGCATATCCAAATTTCATACATCACTTTAAATCTGCAAGAAAAGTGCAATCCCTTCTTCCCTCCTCATCCGTCAATTGCAGAAACTCAGCCTCCCTTCTCCCTATAACTGAAATATTCCTATTTATTAGACTTCCACCTCTTCTCTATTAATTTCATAATCATTGGTCAAACTTTCAATAACCCAAATTCTCTGACGTATAACAGTCTTACAAACACTCTTAAAGAATAACAGTAATGTAAAACACCACAGCCCACCAATTCATCTTCTCCCTTAAGTTCAATTTCAAAAGTAGAACTAAAAAGAAGAAAATATTTATTATACTTTCTGTCATTTTATTAAAAAGAGAAAAAAAACAGAATATCTATATCAGTCCAAAGGACTAAATGGGCAATTTTCAGCACCATCAAAACTTTTTTTTTATAGTAAACCTTTTGTAGCATATGAAAGACAAGTCTTCTTCACACTGTTACAACAGTGTATTTGGAAAAACAAGAAAAGCAAAAAAAAGGCAGCAAAGCTTTGACAAAATACTTAATTTCCTCCTGGCAATATATTCACATGTTGGCATTTCACCACCATTTACTAGCACAATAAAAATGAAGAAATAAATTGTCAAGATATATTTTAAGTATGTAGAGATGGGTTTAATCCACAAATAAATAAATTTTATATAAAAATTATTTGCATATATGTGTAAATATATTCAATATAATAGTGTATCATTAATACAGTAATAATATAGATATTTAAGTCAGAATTCAATACAGCCCTAGACAAAAATATCATCCAAGCCCTATGCTGTTAATTAAATATTAATTGCAATACCATGGCAACAGAAACATTGTCTGTTCTCTTACTGAGACAGATCTGCTAGAAGAAACATTTGTGTTTCAGAGATAACATCCAGTATTTCCTCTAAGGCTACATGAGTCATCCTTCTCAGATTTTTGCCATAATGTTTTCTTTTAAAATAACATATCCATACTTGAGAATTAAGACAATATTAATAATAAATAATCTAGATAAAGTACTGTAGGAGAAATTCTTGCTAAAACACTCCTGGCCACAGGGGAAAAAAAATAAAATAAAAACATTGTTTTGAATCAGTAGCCAAATTCCATTTAGAATAATCTGTGGGAAGATGTGTTTAATTTTGCCTTCTGGAAACCAGTCAGCGCTGGCCTTTGGCACCAGCACCTGCTTCTCAGAAGGCCAAGAAGAGAAGTGATATACATGTTTCTTAAAATCATTTTAACATCTTTGCTTCTTTCACCACCATTTTACAGAAGGTATGATTAAGGAACACATGCTACCAACTTAACCAAATAAATACAGATTTCAAATACCTGCATTATCAAAATCCTTTGGGTTTTCCTACAACTCAACAGCTAGTGAAGAGAACAGAAGCAATAAAGTATCTTTAACTAGCATTTTAAATGAGGCAAAAGGACTGACAAAGACTAAGTCTACCTTGCTGGTGGCAAAATATTTTGAGATACTGTCTAGTAATAAGATTTAAGAGGATACAGTAAAATGAAGAGACTGAAAAAACTGCGTAGCTTGTTTTATAATTTTCTAAAATTCAGTTTTGCATTATTATGTGTTATATATCTCTTACCATCTTCGTTCAGGAACAATTTGTTGAATCTTAGTCCACTAGGCTCTTTCCCAACATATCTGTGCACATACTCTGTGCCAAGATCATTAACAGCAATAGCATATTTCAAAGGCTTTACGCAGGACTGAAGACAAAACGGAACTTTGGTATCACCAACAGAATGCCTGGGAAAAAAACACAGATAAAGAAGTTTGAAATTTCCTGTTTGTCAGCTGTGGTAGTAGAGTGTTATATGCTACATCTACTCTTCAACATATAAGGACTATTAACAAAAACACCCCAAAACCCCAAATCATGTTATTATTAAGTACCATTTTAAAGAACATAACAAAGAGATTTAAAGATTTTAACAACTGACTCTATAAGCCAAGTATAACAAAGTCAGTTGCTAATGATTATTGTAGATGTAATTAAAAAAATAAGCAAATTCAGAAACAGGTCTGTACCAGGGCAAAAAATCACCTCACACCTCTAGTGCCACACTTACCCTATGCAATTGCAAACTAAATACTCAACAGGGTACAGCTGACCTGAATATAGCCACTATTCATATTTATGTCTATATAAACAAAGACGAGATACAATTTGGTTTGGGAATTTGGGGACAATAATTAAATAGCTGTATTTACATCCCCTTTGATAATGGCATAGGTATTTTATAACAACTACTAAATGCTATCTTTGGGAAAGTTTACTTTCAGCATCTGTCAGACTGCACCAAAGCATGACTCATACAAGCAGCATATGCCACATCTAGAGCAAAAGGCTTCAAGCAATCACTTGTCTAACGGCAAAATCGGAAGTTTATTCGATTCTTTTCTTTGCAGAAAATGCAAGAAGGCTTCAGAGAACGTACATTATAAAAGCAAACATTATGCAACATTAAACATAACAAAAATAAACATTATAAAAACTTTCACTGGTACATGATATAACATCCAAAACAAAGCAAAATGCCAATTTAAAATATTCAAAAGGATGAACATTTTTATTTTTGAAGTTGTTTTACTACGAATAGATTATAATTCAGACACTTAAACAGGGAGATGAAAAAAATACTTCAGCTCACTTGTACAGCTCCTCCCCTAGAGATTACAGAGCATATGGCTAATTAGAAACAAACATACAGATCATAACAGATCACATTAAAATGATGCTCTCTCAGGAATGCCCCGTTCACAAACTCAACACCTAAAAATTACGGTTCTCAGGTTGTGTGCAGTACCACCACACAACCTGCAGCCCAGCAGGGACACCTGATGAGCTGATGAGCATCTGATTGTCTAGTCACAAAGGCAGACACAGAGCTCACATTACTTCTCAGCTAGATAGTGTGAGATACTCACATCTAGGCTCCTAACTGTCTCTGCTACACTGAATTACTAATAAAGAAAACAATAAAAGTAAGATTACTGACTATATCTAAGACTGACACACACTCTTTACAGGAGAAAGCTTAATAAACCTGAAAAGCAAAATCATATTTAGTTCTGTCCAGTTTCCACATCTTTTTCTTTTTAAGAGCGTGAATCTGCATTTTTTTGGTGACACATACAGATTATATAATAATGCTACAGTAAAAACATTAAAATGCAGAGAAGGAACTAACTCTTAAGAACATCACAACCTGCACAAAAAGTAATACAGCTTGATGCACAAGTACTATCAGACAAAGCTTTGATTTCCAAATTAATACATATTAATACTACAGAAGTGTTGTCTCTGTCCTGTCCTTCAAATATTCCAGCAACAAAATCTAGACATTACAATATACCTCTGTCCATCCACGGTGCAAAGGGACACACCCCACAAATCAGGGCTGAACTTGGCCAGTTGTGGAATATAATCAGCAACCTATCACAGTGTGAAATAAAGACAGAGATGTAATTACAACATCCAAAATATTTAACTATATGTTAATTAAAATAAATGTCAATGGAAAGGATAACTCAGTTGTGCCTTGTGTATCCCACTAATAATCACCTGGTATATCTAAAACTTCATTACAAATTATATTCACAAGATCATTATTAAATAAAACATTTTTTCAAAGTAAAAATTTCAGCACAAAAATTCTAAAAGGTATTTGAGTTCTGTATTACAGCATGTTCAGGATTTTCAAATCATATAAAATTTTTGCTTTTAACAGTCTTGGATTTTTCAACTAATTTACTGAAAATAAGCACTAGAATATTTTATTTACTAACAAAGGTACTATGTTGACAATTACTTCTGTCACGCAATCCAGTCAATTGTGTAGAGTTGCATAATCCTTCTACAAAGTATAGTCTCACAAATTATACAGCAGTTTTAGAGTTCATGCAGAATAAGGAACAATACTATTCTCATATTCTAAAGGCAAAACTCTACAAGACTGGTAGAGGTTGTGAGCTGTATTTGTGACCCAGTTTACAAGTTGTAGACATAACTGAACTTCCAAAACTTTTATCAAGTTATCAGTTTAACATTTTTCTAAAAATGTTAAGAAAAATCTGTCTTACTTAAAAAAATAATGTATTTGGTTAATATCAAGGAATCTATAGAAGTTTGAAGTTGAATTTATAAGTTACCTTTCCTCCAGATTGTTTTTTAGCACTTTCATATAGCTCATCAATATGGGAAGTAAACGACATAAAATCCGGAATGACAAACTTCCTCCTGAAAGCTTGAGTAAGCAACACAATATTACTTTGTACACACCTGTAAAAAGTTAAAAAAAAGTTTATTAATATTTTGACAATGTACTGTCAAAAGCCTACTTAGGTAGCAATTACATGTTATTTAAATAAGAACCTTCAGTCCCTTGAAGTTACATGCCTACAAGAACACGTCCTTATTAGAAAGACTTTTCAAATTTGCTGCTTTAAGTTGTATATTTTTTTAAAGTATTTACAATAATTTCATTGCATTCACTTTTATTCCTTTCTAATTAAATCTTTTGAAGTTTCAACTGTGAGGCTGTACTGCCAGGTACAGCCTATCTATCTGCCTTCAAGCAGCATCTCAGCTTGCAAAAAGGATCTAAGCCACCCATTTCTTAGGATCGAGCCATGTGAGGGTTATCTAACTCAGCCTTTGTCCAAAGAAGTGCTAATTTCAGAGTTAGATTGAACCTGTGAGGTTCAGGGTTGGTTTCTTAACTTCATTGTTTCACCATGAACTGAGTGAAAACAGTGCCAAGAAACGAAACTGGAATGTGATTCCACTTTAATAAGAACAAAACCCTGTGCAGAGAGTCGATAACATCTCCTAAACTAAGCAAAAGTTAACAGTGAGCAGTTCTGCAAGTATCTGGCTTCCAACTACCAGCAGTTAAGGAATCTTCACTGCCTTTTGCCTTTTAACCCAGAAGACAGTTACACTACGTGTGTCCACACCCTCTGAACATGAGCCCATCTGGGACATCTAAAAAAACGATAAAGTAAAAGGGAAAGGACTTATCTAGCACAAACAGAAGGCAAGGATGAAAACACAAGCTGAGACATGCTGAAAGTGGTGTGTCCTTGGGTGAGGGGGGGTGAGCAGGAGTGGGAATTGGGAGCCATTATCAGTCAGTTGAAATATGACCTGATAAAGGATATTAACAGCCCTATCCCAGTGCAAAGAAGAGAAAGGGAGGTTTAACACCAAATAAACAGTTAACACCTTCATACCACGCCTTCTGGCAGTGTTGACCAAAGCAGAAACATACTATTAGTGCACGAAAATAGGAAGTTAACAACATCTAGACACATGCTACAAAGGAAAACATATCCTTCCAATGAAGACCTACTCAGAAAAGTAAAAAATTAGGGAAAAATTTTTAAGGGAAATACTTTCACTCGAAACAGATATCCCAACAATACTATTATTGAAAGTTATCATCAGTTCAAAATGAATGTGCATAAAGACCAGTGAAGAGACAGAATTACCCTCCCTTTGAATCCCCCCTCTTTTTTTAAAACCTTTAGTTTTAACTCCTTTGTACTTAGACGACTTTATCCCAAATTCAACTGACAGCCATTTCAAATGCTGGTAGGCACTACTCTCCAAAACCAAATAGAAATGTTAGAGAAGTTTCTGTTGTACATACTGTCACCTTAGAAACTGCTGTCTGTAATATGCTGCTTTGTTAGTTTACATTAAAATTGCAACTGAGTTAGTTTTGTTGCAATCTGCGAAAAATCCTGTTTGTTTTTGCTCCCAGTAACCTTTAATTACAGTCACCTACTCCAGGTGCAAAATCTCTTTTCAAAAGTAATTAATAACGCTGATGGCAGCTAAGTGTGCAGAAGGAGTAACAACATAATATGCACTACATTTAAACTTCAGATGCACTTCTACATTGTCTGTACCATCTGGACAACATTATGCATTCTTATAAGAAAGAAAAAAAGTAGTATCTGAGGTACACCTAAACCTATTAGAACAACTCAATACAAAGTGTGGAAAACAACAAGGCAGTATGCACTGACATACAGTCCTCTGAGATTGTATTATGCTTCTGAAACAGGAAGGGCATTTATACACTTACAACTTACAGCAAGTCTATGATGCTCACTGCAGTAGTTCAATCATTTTAACCTACAGATTGAAACTCACTGCAGAAATGGCTATGCTGGTTAAGGACATTACCTATTTTAACCAGTTGTTCCTGGACTCTGTCCACGTATTTATCCTGCTACTCCTTAACCCAGGCAAATTACATGAATTACAGACTAAATTAAATACAGGGGCCCGAGTAATCTAGAGGGGTATTCAGAGCAATTACTGCATGGACAAAATAAACAGAGGTCTTAGTACACTCCCTTTAACAGGGCATAATATTTTCAGGCAACAGAGGACATGAGCCACGACAGCCTCTCAAATTCTGCAACTGCCCTCCTCCCCACCAGAGTGTCCAACTGCTTTATGTTCCAGGTAACCCTTTGAAGATGACTGGCCTCAGAAAAAGTGGAGCAGCAGGAAAAGATCACAGGGAGGAATTCAAGTAAATGAATATACTGATAAATAGAAATCTTTCCACAGTCAAATTTTATTAACAGCTTGGCTCTTATCTCCCACATGGCTTTAGAGGTGTTCTAGATAGGTACACTAAAAGCTCCTACTTTGTAGTACGGGGGTTCCTACCTCCTACGGTTCAGGGGTTTTTGGAAACAGCATCTTTGGTCTCTATCATAAAGTTAGGATCACTTTGTTTCTTTCATCATACAACTTGTTACATTTATCCATTATTTTTCAAGTTCTGGCTCAGACTGCTGATTAGTGTTTCCCTACACAATGGAGACCAGCTAAAAACGCAGTCTGAACTACCAATTCCAAAGAACTCTTCTGCTGTCTATACAGATGAAGGGACACCTTTTTTCCCATTTAAAAAGTATAAGCATTACAGAAAGGCACGTGAAACGCCATGTCCAACTAGCAATATTAGGTCTGTAGAAGTGTTCAGCATATTTAAACATTTTAGAAAAAAAAATGACACTATGTTGACAAATCAGATATTAACATTCTAACATAGCGGAAGTCCTCTATATCTTCTGTCAAAAGATTGCTCAAATCTAATTGCTGAAATACAGTGAAAGCATTTATTAATAGCTGGGTTAAGGTTATCTAAAATTAAAGTTTTCATCAGGATTTGCTACCTATACTGGGAGAGCAGCACAGCTGTTCAGCAGCAAATAGAAAATCCTGTTTGAGATCCAGCAACGAATTGTCAGGTTTGTGCTCAGAACATAACACACCCAGATTGCTGCTTCTGACCCGCACACCAGAGGAGATGTGCCTGCCAAGACCTCAGTTCTGGGTCAATAAAGCGGGACAGACAGCACCTTGTGACAAAGGCTAACCCTACAGAGCCAAGTAAGCTATTCTGAAAAACAATAGGGTTTAAAGTTCAGAGTTGTATCTGTTACTCAGTAGCTATCATCTTGTTCAAGTGTACAACACTTTCAAATTAACTCAATTTTGATTGCCTTGTGCCTTTCCTTCCCCTCCATTGACCAAAATATTGTTAGTTAAGAAACAGCACTCTCGGCAAGTCATACATTTTTCTGTTAGGAACATGCTATGACTTAAAGGAAAAGCTAAAAGTGGTTGGAGGATTTCTTACAAAGAGTATTGGAATTTTTTCTACAAATTAGCTACAGTGTCATAGAAACAGATCTAAAAAACCAGGATATGTCAAAATGAGGATGCTTTATGAGGAAGGCTAGCACGTACAATCCTCCATGTTTATTAAGGTGCCTAAGTTCCATCTAACAGTAGACAGTACTACTACTACTATATTAAGTAGTACCACAGCTAAGGTACCAAAAAAACAAACAAAAAAGAAAATTAAAAAATTCACATAGCAAGCTAACTAGCACACTGCACTGCTTTCAGTAACAGGCTGTTCTCAGTGAGGTGTCACTCATGCTACAAAGACCACGTGTTATGTTACACGTTACACAGATGCAACATGAAATTCAAGAAATTTCATCAATTCATAAATTCAAGAAATTTATCAAGCCCTCTCTCCAAAATGTGCACCCCAGAAGTCTTCAAGAAATTCTGGAGATCAAAGGTTAAAATCTCAAGCTGTTCTGCCTGTAACACAGAGATTTTTTCCAAATTTTTACTATAAGTGGAGAGTACTGTAAAGCCAAAAAACTTCAAAAGAATGCAATTTTAGTAAAATGGGAGCCCAATATTTAGAACCACTACAAAGGCATAGAGAAGCAGTCACTACAGATGTGTGAACTAACATATTTTACAGGTAATTTCTATTGGACTTGATTGATTTAGGCAAGCTTATGCTACCACTGCTCCACATCATTTACCCTTGACACTTTATTTGATTTAGCAGCTTCGGATTCACATTTAAGAGGAGAATTACACCACTGACTTTTATGTTTAGGGAACTGATGCTTCAAAGTCCTGAGGTAAGTACAGCCAAGGAGATAAATTATTATATTTCACACCTTAGACACTTGTAGAAGAAAGAATAGAGGGACCCTGTACAAGCCTTTTCACAGCAAATGCAGTGTGCTTAGGAGGAACAGATAAGTGAAGTCTGGGGTTTTATGGTTTACAGAAAAGGTTGCAAAGGAACCTTCTGCTGCTGCAAAGGAAAACCTGCTATGTGAAATAAGATTCACCTCTCCACTCTCTGTATTGTCTTTATGTTCAAAACTCTTCCTACACAAACAACTGTGTAAGCTTTCTACAAATTATTAAAGTAACTACTGTCCTAACACAGAGGATCAAACCCCAGAGATGTGACACACAACATGAGCTAATCCTGCCAATTAGCAATCACTTGTCCTTTTTCATATGTAGAGCCCTTGCCTAAAACATAATTCATAGTCTACTATGACAGACAAGCCCTCTGGTATGCATGTAATGCAGAAGAGCAGAAGTATTTCCTTTCCAATCCATCCATACACCCAGGAAGGTTTCTGAATCTAACAATTTAGCATTTTTACCAAGCTGACAAGTAACCAGCAAAGACCTGGTCTCGAACCTAATACAGGAGTAAAGTTAGTCCATGTTGTACCTTAGGGAAATATTCCATATCTGATAAAGGAGCTGACTGGTTTGTTATTTTGTCAAACACACCGACATTCATTTTTTTTCTCAATATATTTCAAAAAATGCTATATATGTTTTAATATATATAACACATATACTTTATATTTATATAAATTACGTAAATATAATACACATTTAACATATATTAAAATATATACAGTATATGCTTACACTCTATTATATATTTTATATACTTGTATGTCTATAAAATATACAAAATAGTATATGTAAATACATCTTTTTTAAACACATACATATTTTTAAATTGTAACTGAGAAGAAACAGCACTAAACAACATTAGTTCACAAATTCAAAAAAATGCTACAGATCAACAAAAATGTACCAATTTTACAAAAGAATACTCTTGATGAAAAAAGCAAGTGTCAGATATTTTATGATTTACCATGTAAATGGAATAAAAATACACACTGAAAAATAGCCTGAAAATTTCATTTTGAGATTTAAGAGCCTCTAAAATTCCAATCTTTTGGCACACAAAAGCTTTAAGTAGAGGAGCAAAGGAGTGTGCTTGGAATCAATAGAAGACAACCTGAACAGTGCTTATACTGTTCATCTGACCACACACTTTGCTTAAAAAAAAAATATTAGAGCATCACTAAAATATGGCACACAAATCTTTTGCAAAACAGACCAAAGGAGTGTCTGCAGCCCTAACTACTCTCAAATCTCCATATCTTATAGAAATTTCACTTCACTCTGTTTTTCATACACTCACTTTTAGCATTAACTATATACATACTCCGATCATCTTGCCACACAGAAGCAGTATCCTGAACTTCAGATTAAAAACTGGTGATGCACTGAGAGAGCAGTTTTATGTAATCATACTAAATAGCCCATGCTGCATCAATTACTTTATTTGGCATCTGACCGAGAGCTGCAGTATGGGGTCAGACACATGTGCAAACACTGACACATTAAACTCTTGTGGAGATCACAGAGCCTGTCTGCTACGTGAAACCTGAGAAAAAACTCGAGTGAAAACAGCATCAGGCGTGTATGTTTGACTCCATTTCTAATTACACATTGATTTATATACCTTATGTCTCTCAAGACAGCAGCCAGTAACACATAGACAACACTCATTCAGAATCATACAGTTACATTATTGACAGAAAACTTACTTTTTAAAAAGGTCTTTGTCCAGCATGACACCATCTGAAGTTGTCTGAAGAGTCAGTCTTAACATATCCATGCACTCTTTCAATCGAGGGTCAGATGTACGTAATCCTGTAGATTTGAGTGCCTGTTACAATAAAACAATAATTACTAAAGGGAAAAGATATGCTATTACAATCAAATTATCTACTGCTTGGTGTTTTTATCACTGTAAGACACATCTGCCACTGCATTATCAACACAGACATTTTGACACCTTATTGATCCTTTGGCCCTTCTGGCTGCATTTTATGTCAAAGCATTAATGTAATTTGAAATTCACAGTGGTCTGACTACATTTTACAAAAGTACAAATACTATCCAACCCTGCCATAGGCACAAATGCTTTCAAGTATGCTCCTTTGCACATCAAAGAAGTGGATAATAAAAATACACTTATTCTTTTACTTAGCTACAGAAACAGTATTAGGGAAAAAATAGTTACACTCCTTCCCACAGCCAAACATGTATAACAGAAATTCTTTGCTTTGCATTCTTGCATTTCAAATGTAAAATAACCCTGCAGTAGCCACCTTTCATACAGCACTCTGGAACAGTAAACTTACAGTTATGAATTTATGAACTGGTATTTTTTCTTGTCCTTCTGCAATAGTATAGAAAAGTAGATCTTCTAAGCTAGGAAGGAGACCTTGCTTCATTTTACTGGAAAAAAAAGAAAAAAAGAAAGAAAAAAGCAACATTATTTTACTGCCTATTTTTATTTACACACATTTTTGCATTCTCAAGGAGACACATTTTCACTATCAATCTTACTACTACCAGTAATTTCAAAGGACACTTCTATCACTGAACACAAAGGTTAATTTGGCCTTCAGTAGGAAAAAAATGGTAATATAAAAGTACTGTACATAGATTTTACAACAGCAAACACTCTTAACTGAACACAATCATATATTTACTGTCATACACATATTGCTAAGATTATATTTATATTTTTGGGGGGAGCAGATTAATCACTTATCCCTCTTCTTGATGTTACAGAGGATAGATATGCTACTTGCAGAGAATAAATTACTTGTAACATTCAAAGACCTACGTGCCTCATCACAAAGTTGTAAGAACACACCGACCCAATTGTTTTACAGGCAAGAGAAGGAGATGGTGAATGTGCAGTACTTTCTTCAAAATGGTCCTGTTTTTAGAACTCCACAGAGGAGTCCTGAAGCCCCTGTGCTCCTGGAAGCTTATGTAAGGCACATCAGTTGCCGTGAAAGCAAGCAAAGCCATCTGCAGCACAACACAGACCCTGAACCAGCTCAGGCACCAGGAGCTGGGATTCTCATCACACATACTTAGCAAAGTAAACGTGCAGTGCAGATACACCTTTAATGGTCACTGTGCTTATCAGTGCAAACACACCAGCTCTCCAAGGATTCCAGGTGTTAGGTATTTCACTCTGAGATACACTGGCCCTATTACTGCAGTCTTTTTGTACCTTAATCTCCATTTTATGCAAAATCTGAAGGAAACCTACCCAACAAAGCACTGAGATTCCTGCCAGGACAGAAAGCTTTCCCTTAAAGTCTTTGGAAGTTTATAGATTTAACCTATAAAAAGTTCTGCCTTTCCCTGATATTCCAAAGCATCCTGAAGCAGGCACGAGCCAAAGTCTGTACTCAGCTCTTTACACTTCCCCCAGAAGTATGGCATCGTAGCACACAGCTGGAATGGGCACTTCCAAACTGCCAGGGGCAGCAAAAGCAAAGGGATTCGGATCAGTTCTTTTAGTCCTCTGAAGCACCCAGGTTTGTTTGTAGACAACACAGTTTAGAGAAAGACAACGTTCTGACGTCTGATAAGCAAAACTAAATACAATCAAAAAACAGTTCTCCAGCAAATGCACACATTAACTAAAATGCAGAGTATGAAGTCTTGCATTATTTTAGCCACCAGTTTCAAAGGTCAATCTTATAATCTAATAATATGGGCAATACTGTATTAGGTAAAAGTTATTGCCTGAAACTAGAATGCTCAGTGGCAATTAATGTATTTTTATACATTTATGCATGTGTGTAGGTCCAAATTCTAGTCACTGAAGTTTTCACTAGATTAGTAATTCTTTGAATAACAGAACTCAGAGTTATAGGGACAAAAATAAAATGCTACAACTAAGCACAGACCCCAGGTAGGCCAATTCACTCTTACAGACTGATGTTTAATCCTCTTTCCTCTCCCAATAATTAAAGAAGTCAGATCTATGATTATTTTAAATAAAAATCTGATTATATCCAAATACACTTTTAGATTTAAGACAACCTCTAGATTGCCCTTGCCTCCCTTCTTCCCTCATAACTAGCTGTGAAAGCCAGTAGTAAAAAAATATCACCTCTCATTTTCCAATTTAAAACACTGTACTTACACATAAGAACAGAAGACAGCTTTATAAGCCAACAGAACTTTCCTTGTCTTACAGCCTGGATTTTTTTTTTTAAATTATGCTGGCTGACTAATGCACAGACAGGCTGGCAATTCAACCAACACAAACGCTTGCAACTACCTCAAATTACTGAGTGTCCCTTTTCCTTCCACGCAGCACATTTCACCTCCAATCTTCTGAGAACAGTGTGTCCAGTCAAGCCAACAGAACCAGAACTACCCAAGGCACCAATAAAAGCTTCACCCTGTGTTCTGCATCTTAACTCTGCAGGTACCCAATTCTAAAAGTTAGGCTACACCCCGATATCCCCACCACTTACACAAAGCATTTAACTAAGCTCCCCTAAGTGTCAAGATTCCAGGCTTTAAGGAACATCACTGGACTGCTGAAGGTCTGGCAGAGGAAACTTTTCTATTTCACTTTGGCAAAACAAGCCAGCAAACACACTGTGAAATTTTAACTGATTACCTATTTAATTGGACATTTTTGAGCACTTAGTCAGAATTTTACAGCTGTCCCAAGTATGGAATTTCTATCTGAAAAGGTGCAGAAAAACACTTCACACATTTGACCAAGATTTTATCGACCTCTTCGTAAGATTTTACACAGCATAAAATCTCTTGACATGGTTTCCATGTCTCTTACATCTGCTGCTGTTCAGTATTGGGTCACTCAGCCTAATTAAACAATGGATCTGCACTGACTACCAAAGTAAAGAGGATGACATTCAATATATTTACAGAAAAATTCCTTTTTGTCAAATAGTCCATCTTTTGATAAAGTTTATCAGCTAAATAGAGGTGAAAAGGCTTGCTCTGCAGTTTATCAGATCAGTGATGCCAGTAACTAATATTTGCTTAACCTAAAAGATGTGTGTTTTGGCACCATGAATACACTTAGCAAGATAATTCCATTCAGCACATGTAAAAAGCTGCTTTTCAGGTCAGGGAACTTGCAATTTTCACAGTCAAATTAAGTGGAAATTCCAGTTTACCTGATTTCATGAATAAAGATTTTTGATACTTACTTCCCTTCTTTAAAAAAAATAAATAATTAAGCACCAGACTATTATACAACTACACTTCTTTGATCGTATTCTAATCTGTGGACCACAATACTGGTGGATGGTCCACACTGCTCTTTAAATACAAAGAAAAAAAGAACATAGGAATCCCAAGCACAAGGTCTTTGCAGTATGTATCATTCCTTCCTTCAACTCTTCTTTTGCATCAATACCATGCTAACAACCAGACTCCAGGGAGGATTTCATTTTAACAAATGCTGAATTCTAATTTCTACAACAGAAACAAGATTAGATTTCAAATACTGTGAAACATTGCTACTTTCTACTTCAAGACATAACTGCCAAAATGCAGACCAGGATTTACAGAACAACAAATGATATACAGATATGATATTGCTAATAATAGTTTTAGGCTCATTATTAACCATCAGGCAAGGGTCATAAAAATATGAGGTCACAATTACTGTCACAAACAATGGTCCCTCAGGGATCTGTTCTGAGACCAGTGCTGTTTAACATCTTCATCAGTGACACAGATAGTGGAATCAAGTGCACCCTCAGCAAGTTTGCTGCTGACACCAGGCTGAGTGGTGCAGTGGACAAGCCTCAGGGATGGGATACTATCCAGAGAGAACCGGACAAACTCAAGAAGCTTGCCCCGGTATGAACGCCATGAGGTTCAGTAAGGCCAAGTGCAGGGTTCTGCACCCAGGTCAGGGTGAACACTGGTAACAACACAGGCTGGGGGATGGATGGATTGAGATCAGCCCTGCTGAGGACTTGGGGGTGCTGGTGGATGAAAGGCTGGACATGACCCAGCCATGTGCACTCACAGCCCAGAAAGCCAAACGTGTCCTGGGCTGCATCCAAAGCAGCGTGGGCAGCAGGTCAAGGGAGGGGATTCTGCCCCCATACTCCACTTTGTTGCCACCCCACCTGCAGTGCTGCATCAAGCTCTGGGGTCCCCAGTACAGGAAGGACACGGACCTCTTGGAGCAGGTCCAGAGGAAGGCCACTAAGATGATTAGAAGGATGAGCACCTCTCCTATGAGGTAAGGCTGAGGGAGTTGGGGTTGTTCAGCCTGGAGAAGAGAAGGCTCCTGGGGTACCTCATTGTGGCCCCCTTCATAAAGGGGGGTCTATAATAAAGATGGGTACAGACTTTTTAGCAGAGAGTGTTGTGACAGGACAAGGTATAATGGTTCTAAACTAAAAGAGGGCAGATTTAGATTAGCTATAAGGAAGAAATTTTACGATGAGGGTAATGAAATGCTGGAACAAGTTGCCCAGAGAGGTGGCAGATGCCCCACCCCCAGAAACATTCAAGGTCAGACTTTACGAGGTTCTGAGCAGCCTGATCTAGTTGAAGATGTTCCTGCTCATTGCAGAGGAGACTGGACTAGCTGACCTTTAATGGTCCCTTCCAACTCAAACTATTCTGTCATCCTCTGAAAGCTGCAAAGGCTGCAAACCACAGTCAGCAGCTACTCTACATAAAACGGGCACTTTGAAGAAGTTGTCATCATACTACAGACAAATGTCTCCAACCAAGAGATACAAACACTTGTCAAGTCACTAAATAACTACTTTCTGTACCCTTGCACAGTGAGACACTGATCCAGTAGCAGCGGTGGGTAACTGTTTACCCAAGAACTTACCAAGACTCAAGAAAAAACTATGTATTTATAAACTTAGATCAAAGATAGACATGTTTAATAGATATCAAAGTGTTTATGGTAAAACCAAGAACTGTTGCTTCAAAACCTTGGACTCTACTGGAGTTATGAAAGGTCTAATGAAAGTGCACTTCTAACAGTTTTTTGCATCTCTGAGTATTCCATACTCCAACAGGAGTACCAGTTAAATGAACCACTGCCTGGTTACTACAGTAATTCCTCTGGAATCTGGTTTGGCTGCAAAAGCCAAATTTATTTTTAAAGGTATCTCCAGAATTCATGTCTGCCCTTAAAAAAGAGCACTACCACTCCCTTGTCATGAAAAAAAAAATTAATAAAACACTTTTTTATTCATTTTGCTATATTCCACATACTAGTACCAACCACTACTGCAATTTAGTATAAAAAGTTAGCAATTTAGCTTTTAAAAGTTAAGGTCGCTCACATTTTGCTCCTCCCTGTCACCTTAATCAAGGCCTTTGCCATTTAGAAGTAGCTTATACAAAGATAAAATGTTTGATCCTTTTCCTGTCCAGCGTGAGGTGAACAATGCACACTTATTCCGAAAGTAAAAGTAAACACTGCACAATTATACTGAAAGTAGAAGCAAACACTATTAAATATAACACGAGGACACTGCCAGGATACTGTGTTTTAATAACTCAGGCATGAACACAGATATGAGTGCATTTTAATCCAGGGTCTTCATTAATTAAATTTACCAGTCTATGACCACTCTCAGTTTAAGCTCCATTATTTTTTCTCTCCAAAATATATTAAGTTTCAGTTAGATACACAGTGTGAAGGCTGGATAGCAGGGATAAGGAGGTGGTGATGTTTTGGAAAAAATGCACAAGGGGATCTGGTTATGCAATGGGATACTAGTTATTTCATCAGCCACAGACCTCATAAATTATTCCCTCTATGAGGAATTAAACTGTTCTAAATTTCTGCATAGTCTTTGCACAAAACATTTTAGGCGTTCACTTGCAACTCCTACTCTCTGTAACAAGGACTGTCAGGTAAGGAAACATGTAATAAAACCTTAGTTCTACCTTTTGACACTGTGAGTTATTCCAGTATCCTAGAACTTCAAGACGAAATAGAGAAAAATAATCCCTCAACACTAACAAGCAAAAAAACAAAGTGTAAAAAGGACTACTGCCCTTCTAGCTGGGTCCACAAACCATTAGCCTAACACAACTCACATGTTAGATACTCCAGGTGGCAAAGTGCTGGAATCAGCAGAATACAGAGACTGCACTGACTTAGCCCAGTTGACAACACAGTCCAGAAACCTGTCTTTTGAAGAACTTCCCTTTTCTTCTGAACCCTGTACTCTGTCTTAATATAGCAATGATTTCCACATGTAACGTACCACTTCCTAATGCTTAAGGAAGATTTTCATAGTTCTGCATTAAGAAAAATACAAATGAAAGTATCCAGCAGCCTGACTAATTAATGTGCCACCAGGAATTCCTGCACAGCCTGAAATGAAAAGAAAGTTTCCAGTTTTTTCCTTGTTCATAACTATATGCTAGACGTTTTACAGATTTTCTCCTTGTTCTTTTCGCAGTAAAGCTCAAAGAACAAGCACCTGACTTTCAAATATACCCTTTTGTCAAAAATTATTAAAAGTGTTTAACTGGTTTCTGACTACATAGCTTTACCACACATTAAAAATTATAGAACTTCCCTAATTGATGCTAGCTGTAGGAAGCTGGTAACAGCTCAGTTTAAGAAAATGTTACCTCTTCAATAAATCACCTCTGCAGCACCTCAAAAACTCACCACAGCTGGCATGTTGCTTTTTTTCCAAAGTTTTTAATGGTATTGTGTGTATTTCTTATTGAAAACGAGTGCAACCTTTATGAACCACACCTACCTGAGCCACAGCTGAATAATTTTTTGTTCCAAAACATTATGCACAGAGCCAATTCAAAAAGGAGACTTCATATTTGTTGAACAATAGTATAATACCCAAATGATTGTGCATTATACTGTACATGGTTACATAACCTGACATGTATGCATTTTTTAAGGCATCTGACAGCAGAAATTGTAAGTGATGCCTAAAGAAGGCTACACCCCATTAAACCAAGCTGAGCAGCTATGGCCTTTGCTGGGAAAAAGGGGAGAAGAACAAGGTGATAGTCTCCTTCCCCACCTGCCATGTTGAAAGAGTGCAAGTTCATGCTAAAAACAAACCCCACAAACCACAGCTCAAAAACAGAACTATTAACAAGCTAAGGACTGAAGCCTTCCTGACAGGCCTTGTGGAATCTTTTCCAGACTTCCTCTTAGCGTTAGACTAACAGAGGCTTTGCTCAGTGTAAAAACAAGGTACTCCTTTTTTGGCTCTATTTCTTCTGTCATCTGCTTTTTTTCATAAGCATAGCAAATTCTGGGAAAGCAGTTTGGGGTTAGATTTTAATTATGCCACCCCATACAGGATGCCTACAGGAGAGCCATGGGCCACATTTCAAACACACACAAAGGATGTGAGTCCTCACGGGGCTTGCAGTTAAGCTGTCAAACTTCTTTTAAAAGGTTTTCCGAGATACTAAATGCAGCCAGGTTCAAACAAGGAATGGGCAAACCGTCAGAGAGGGTGATAGGAAACGAACAAGACTTTCAAGAACTGCATAATGCTGAGGACTAACAGAGCAGAGTGCTTTGCCAAACCATTTACCTCATTATCATACTCTGTCCCTGGTACCCACTACCAGTCATTACCAGGGACAAAAACTGGAGCTGATGCATCTGTCCCTGACCTTTTTTTTAAAAGAATGTTTCAGGTCCTGAGTGGAAGAATATTAACTTCATAAGCATATACAGCCTTATCATTCTATTACCTGCACGTATCTTTGTCACTAAGGGACAAATAAGGACCTCTTGGCACGGACACACATCCTGCAGCACCTATGAATATCTGTACTCACCACCAACGGCTGGTAATATCTGTCCCTGGCTGCACTAGACCACAAAATCACGGAATTGTTAAGGTTGGAAGGGACCTCTGCAGACCATCCAGTCCAACCCCTTTGCCAAGGCAGGGTCACCTCGAGCAGGTGACACAGGAACGCGACCAGGTGGATGTAGACGTGGAGGAGACAGCGCTGCAAAACTTCCAAGGCAGCACTACGCACCACGTACCCTGCCTTTAATAATTAATGCAAGATGACACAGCTTTGCCTTCTCCTGGGAAATAGTTTTAGGCGAGTAGCAGCGCTAGACAGAACACCCTAGCGCACACCGCCTGCTCCGAGCCTCACATGGGTGGGAGGGACGCCAGGACAAGGGGACGCCCGGGACCCCAGGGAGCGGTGAGAGGAGCCCCGGGGGGCGCACACGCCCCCCGCCACGGGGCTGCCGCTTCCCTCCCGCTCCGAAGCCCGCCCGCCGTGACCGCGGCCGCCGGCGTAAGCTGGCCCGATGGACCCGGGGACCCCCGCGTCCCGCACCTGCCGGGGCAGCGCCCCGCCCAGCCCGCCCGGCCCGGCCGAGCCCTTCGCAGGCACCACGCGTGATGCCGGGAGGCGCGCGCTCACATGGCGGCCTCCGCATGCATCCCCGCGCCCGCGCGCCCCCTTCCGCACTCATTCTCCGCCGCCGCCGCCTCCGGCCACCTCCTTGCCGCCGTGGTTATTGTTTGTGCCCGCTGTCGGCGGGGGGCTCACCGTTGAGCCGCCGACGGCGCCTGCCGCCCCCTTCCCCCGCTCTCAAGGCTCCCTACGAGCGGTGCACAGAACCCCGCGCCGCCGGCAGCGCCGCCGGAGGCCGTCGGCGGCGCGGCTGCGGCGGGCTGTGCGCCGAGGGCGGCGAGCGGCGGCGGGAGGCGCCTGGTTGCCGACGGCGGTGCGTCCCGAGGCCGCGGCCCCGCCGCCGGCCGCCCCCGGCGGGTCGCGAGCAGCAGCAGCTCCCGAGCCACGCGCGGAAACGCCACAGCCGCATCATCCTGCGCCACCGCGCCGACTGGCCGCCCGGCCGCTCGCCGCGCCTCTCGCGCGCCCGCGCCCGCCCCCCGCCGCCTCCCATTTTGGCCGCACTCGGCTAACTGTCAGGTGGGCGCGCGCGCCCATTTGGCCAGCGGAGACGCCACTCTGGGGGCCCTTGCCACGCCCCCCCCGAGGCGTCGCGCGGAGCGAGCTCCCCAGCGGGCCGGTGCTGCGCGCCGGCCGCGGGGCGGGGGCAGCAGCGCCCCCAGAGGGCGGAGCCGGCGCGCTGAGGGGGCCGCGGGGCCGGTGCCGCCCTCCCTCCCGGCTCTCCTCCCTTCCTCTCCCTTTGCTTTCCTGCAGCCCTCCTTCGCTCTGCGACGTGTAAAGGCGTTGGGAGCGGGCTGTGGTGCGGCGGTGCCGGGTCAGGTTGCCATGGATATTGGCCATTTTTTTTTTTAAATTGTATGGTTTTGATTACGAACTGCAAGCGCCTCTGATGTGCGTGCAGGATCAGAGAATCACAGAATATTATTAATTGGAAGGGACCCACAGGGATCATCGAGTTCAACCCTTAGCCCTGTACAGGACATCCCCAAGAGTCACACCATGTGCCCGAGAGTATCATCCAAACACTCCTTGAGCTCTGTCAGCCTTGGTGCTGCGCCCACTGCCCTGGGGAGCCTGTTCAGTGCCCAACCACCCTCTGGGGGAAGAACCTTTTTCTAATATCCAACCTAAACCTCCCCTGACACAACTTCAGGCGCTTCCCTCGGGTCCTGTCACTGTTCACCACAGACAAGAGAGAAGGATGTGCAGGACCTGCATCAGCCACCCCATCCTGCCCACCAGGCACCCCAGGAAAGGGCTCAGGAAACAGGAGCCTGTTGGAAATACCCTCAGCAGGAACACTAGTTCCCAAATTGTTTGGGACAAATGCTTCTGGCAATGAGCAGAGCTACTAAGGGCTTTCCATGTACTTTCAATAAAAATGTAACTGCGCAGTCATTGCCAAAACTCATGGTGGAGGCTCTAAGTCTTGGTCAAATGTCTGAAGTTTGTTGTTTTTTTTTTTCTTAAACCAAGAAAAGCAAACCAAACAAACACAAAAAGACAGAAAACCACCTGGATGCCTAGGTGAACTGGGTGCAGCCATTCTTCATGTTCATCAAACATTTAGTCAGTGTGAAAATGACCCATAGTAGTGCAATGCTAAAGGCCAAAGTGGGAAGAGCAGCAGAAAATAACTACAAGGCTTCAGCACAAGGTGTAAATGTCACTCCTTATATACACTCAAGCTTCTGTCACAGCTGCCAGTACATAGCATTTTAAAAGTCACAGATTTTGCAGTTAGTTGGTGAAACTCTTTGCTCTCATAACCAGTTGCTAAATTTGTCCTAGATGAGTACAAATCTATATTAGTAAATTGTATCCATTATGGGTAACAGTAGAAGCAGAGATCTCTTGTCATCCAACTTCATCAGTAATGCCAATGTGCAAACCAGCTTTTAAATTGTCCCTGGTCTTCTCACTTTCTGAGCAAATGTAAATACTTATGGAGCTGTGAGTCTAATACTGCTAAATATCCTTGTGAATAATTTCCCCATGCGCTGAGGTTTATTTCTTCTGGTATGTTTATTATGTTTGGCAGAGGTGGGTGCGGTTAAGTTATAGTTCTGAGTTAAAATGATCTTGCTGCACACATTATTGAAAGTGTTTTACTCTGAGGATACTGATATTTTGTTTTCCAAAACCCCTTCGACTGAAAATTCCAGCTGTCTAGGTGTAGTAAACTGCTCTTATAGACCCCCATAAAACAGAGAGGGTTTTGTTACCCATTTTCCATGCACTCTGAGATAATCACAAATAGACACTGAGAATAGCCTTTGCTTATGCTTATACTTACACCAGAGCACAAATACCCACAGGAGTTCCCTATGCTAATATATTGTCACGACAGCCATGAGGGATTTTGGAAGCACATTTAAAGATAGCTGATAATCTATGCCTATAAAATGAGTCCCCACGCACCAATGGTTTTTCTTCCCACTGAACAAGGAAACTTGAAATACCAGTGTGGGATGTGTAATCTTGTGCTGCACTTACTTCACATACAAAAATGCAAAGTACCTACAATTCTCACATACTTATTACGTTACCTATAATATTTCCTGGAACTAATTTTGGATTTCCATTTGCTAAGTCTTTTTTGGCAAGCCAATATGCCTCTTTTATCCTGCCACCCAATAATAATATTTCTCATTTTTAAAATTCCGTTATGTAAAATACTCTAAAGATAGAAGTCTCTCGAGCACCTTTTCCACTCTCTTTACAGAGGCTGCTGCTGTAAGACCAGAGACAGCGAGCACGCTTCCAGGATGTGCTAATTCCAGGTCGCTAACTGAACACACAGTTCTGCAGACACTATAAGATTCCCTGATGAATTTTAGTCCCAAGGTGTTTTTCTGGTGTTTAGCCATGACCTGGTACAAAATTCATGTAATTCATCTCTTGTACTGCAGTGGGGGAAGAAGTGGAAGAAGGCAAAATGTAATTGTCTGGATCTTTCCTTTTAGTGTTCCAGTTTGTGTTCAAAACATTGCAGATAAGGAGGTGAGAAGGAAAAGAAAAAGCTAGTACATTCACAAAAATGTTTTCCTCTCGTAAGAGTACCGCGTGCTACACATTCTTGACCCTACAGGAACTCTTTAATTTTACCCACTTCCTTTTTTTTCTGCTTTGTATGCTATTGCCTCAATCCTTCATATAACCTTTTAGTATTACCTTCACATCAGTTGCCTCCCGATACAAGTATTCTTCAATAAAGCTTTTCTTAAAATTCACTTAAAGAAATTAATCCTCAACTTTGCTCCCTGGAAATTCCCTTGTGTGTGTTTTAGCTCTTGAGGGCAGAAAAGGCAAGTTGCTCTGTGTGGGGGACTGCAAACACGCAGCTTGGGAACAATGTGAAATGATAAATATAGTTTCAGATCCACAAAGTTCAAGGGCAATAGTGACTCATTCCCTATTCTGAGAACTTTTGCTGCATAATTCAGGCCATCACTCCTTGCTCCTACTATGACTAAGCCTGAGACACTTCACCCAGTGATTCTCTCCCCTCCTCCCAATGGCACAGGTATACCAGCGAGTCTTAATCTAAAAAGAGATTTTTTTTTAAAATTTTAAAATAAACCATAAGAAACATAGTAAAAATAGCATCAGAAATAGAGCCATTTGCTTGTGAAAAGTATTACACATTAAACCTGTTAAACCAACACTGATTTTTGTTTTGATCCAGATATTAGACTGGGCCTTCCTATATTCCAGTGAAACCCTCTTTAGACTTTCCCCTTGAACAGAGTGATGTTACTTGTCTCTTTGTAAAGAGAAGACACACCATCTGTTCTGCCATTCTGGGTTTCACACAGTATCCCAAGAGAAAGAGAAAATTACAAAATGGTTTCCAACATAGCTCAAAGAAATTTGAAATTAAAATTCCCGATAGCTTTTGATTTGGTTACACAACCAACCACAAGCCAATTATTCTCTTTTTAATTTCCACAACTATACGTGTTCTTTTGTAAGACAAAAATTATGAGAATTTAAGACAAGGTTCTTCTGTAAAGAAAAAAAGAAAAAGATCTTTTAAATAGGCTTTTTTAAAATTTTTTTAGTATTTCCCTTAAGCTGTACTGTAGCAAAAAGTCCTAGTATATCCCTCTAAAAATAATCCATATTTCAAAGGTTTTCCTTTCTAAAAAGGGCATAGCAGTGTTAATCTCCTAGGAGAAAGGGCTCTGAAAAGCAGGTGGAAGGAGGTCTCCCCAGTTCAAGCACATACACTGATAACAGCTTTCAGGAAGGTTAAATCCTCCCATCAGATCAGCAGGGCAGATCTCAGATAAGCAGCAGAAATTAAGGATTATCTTGACTACGACATGAACTGTTTACTTTGCTATTTTAAATGGTTATGTTGGCTCCATTTCATTTGTTGCTGGGTAATGCTTTCCAAAAGAGAGCTAAGGACCAGATACCACTATTATCTATTCCAGCATTCTACTGATTCCAGCAGCAGTTCCTAAAAATATTTTTTTTCTTTTGTGAGGCTAACTTGCTGCACATTTGGGTAACATTTTGATACTGATTCAAATGAAAAGTAGTCAGTCACAGGAAACATTCCCCCTTGGATTGTACAGAGGATACGGAACAGCTTCCTCTGAGCACAGAAGCATGAGCAGTAAATGGTTACTATTTAATCTAAGAAAATGAAGTTTCAAATGTCTAGCAATTATAGCTCAGAAAACCAACAAGAAGGAAAACATTCAGAGGATTTAACTGGAAGGTAATAGTTGAGGGAGTGACCCCAAATGACAAGCAAAAAAATAAAATCAAAAATACCCTCCCTGTTGTAGTGCACTGATGAGTCCATAGTTCGTTTCTCGTCACTCACATTCCAGGCAAACGGGGAAGTGACTAATTAAATCAAAGGGAAAAATATTTGGAGGATTTGCTGAGAATGACATGAAGAGAGAGTACAAGAGCCTGGGAGATTCCTAGCACAGTTAACAGACAATATATCATATGTTCTAGTGTATATAACAGAGCAAGCAAATCACAGAAGTAGGATTATTGAGGATGATCTGCAAAGACTGGCACAATTTTTTCCTTTTACTCTATTTGTTAATTTGTTTCCTTTCATTTTGGTCGGTGAGACAGCACCATCATTCCTCATGCTTATTATCAGTCATAGCATATTTCAGATGTAAAATTCTTTGCACATCAGAACATTCACCTTCAGAAGCCAACAGTTTACCTACCAGAGAAGTATTCTCTGCTGCACCCAGCACACTGCATATTATTTGCACTATAATATACCTAAATCATAGTGTTACATACCCCATGCATTCCTCCCACAATCATATTTAATGCTTAATTCGAATGACATCTCTCAAACTGCAGTCCAGCTCTCGATACTACAGGAGGCCACGGAGTGGAAGCAAATTTGGATCTTCTGTTTGTGTTCCTGATCCTCGAATATTAGCTTGGTAACCTCGTGCAAGCAAATAGAAACAAGCGACAACATCGTCTGACTGCTCCATCATATCCCAGATGTCTGTGGTGAGCATGTATGAGAGAGATCAGGGGAGTTCATGAACTCATGTCTCGCTGCTCTTGAGAATGGACACATAAAATCGGTGCCTGCGTTGAGCGAAGGTCGGAGCACTTGGGCTGACCAAAACCAGGCTCATCATGTACAAAGCTCCACTGCACCGGGTGATCTCTGGCTGACCATTAACATCTCAGTACCTAAAGGGGCCTACAGGAAAGATGGGGAGGGACTTTCTACAAGTGCATGCAGTGACAGGACAAGGGGGAATGGCTTCAAACTGACAGAGGACAGGTTTAGATTAGATATGAGGGAGAAATTCTTCACTGTCAGGGTGGTGAGGCACTGGCACAGGTTGCCCAGAGAAGTTCTGGATGCCCCATCCCTGGCAATGCTCAAGGCCAGCTTGGATGGAGCTCTGAGCAACCTAGTCTAGTGGAAGGTGTCCCTGCCCATGCAGGGGGAGTTGGAATGAGATGATCTTTAAGGTCCCTTCTAATCCAAACCATTTTATAATTGTATGATCTGCATGTGCCACCCCAGCCCTGAATTGATGGATAAGCCAGTCTGTGCTGCAGCCACCCCTCATCCTAAACTGGTTACTTTCACCTCTGAGTTCCAGCACCATAAGAAGACACTTGGAGAGGTGCAGTCTTGCAGGCAAAGGCATAAAAGTGAATCCTGTTTAATGGTCCCATGTAAGAAAAGCCTTGGTTTTACCCTTTCACAAATTCAGGCTGAAATTGCTTGTGGCCCCCCTGTAGAAGCTTAAGCTTAATAGAACAGCCAGGCTTAGGAGCAGATCTACCCAGCCTGGAGAAAAACAACAAAAAACAAGCTAAAATCAAGCAAGCAAAACAAGCAGTCAGACTGTAACGGAAACTGTCTCATTGTAGGTGGTAATCCAAACAGTTTAAAAGTCTCCAACCTCCAGAAGGCTCCTCTGGAGTACATAGAAACCGCTCTGATCAGGTAGAGGATATAACGCCAGCACCAACAAAATCCTGAAATGGCAAAACTAGCTCTGAAATGGCAAACTAGTCAGCAAAACCACATTTTTTTTCCTGCCTTGATATTTTTGACACCCTCTCATTTCTGCAGCTGCACTGAGGGAAGAGGAATGTACACTTCAGGTGATTTGGTCCTCAGCCATCCTTTGCAATTGCCATGAGTTGCAGGTCTCCTTGTAAGTTGCAAGACTGTTTATGTCTCCTGTTGACTTAAAAACAAACGGTCCCATAAAGACTAATGGGAAAACAGACAATGTTTCTTAATTCTTGAAGGATGTAACCTTGAAAGATTTCCCTCCTCCTCCCACATCTAAATCTCCCTTTATAAACATGTAACTTTCTTAAGGAGGTGAAAGGGAGAAAGACCAGCAGCACTTCCAGTAGCACACAGTGTACCATCACACTCCAAGGGTGAGTTAATGTTTAGACAAGGACTTTTGAACATTTCCACAACAGTAGGCCAGGGGACTGAAGATCTGAAAAACTGGATCCAAAGATTTAAAAAGTAAAGCAATCAAGGTTGTAAAATAGCCTGGATTGAGCATGTGTTTTTTGCTAATAACAAATAACACTGGTCTAGTGCTTAAACATGTGTGTATTCATCCTAAATTCCAAGGAGACAAACATGCAAAATTTTTGTACGGCATTTTTGGTGCATTTGAAATATTCGTGAAAGTCCAATATTTGTGCTTCTTTAGAGTTAACTGCTGGCACAGAACTTCTTCACATCATCTTTAACTGCTTCATAATGCTCCATCTTTTCAGTCAGGGCTTGAAACAACTCTCACTAAAGTCAGGAGTTGATGGGAAAATGTACAAGAAAAGAAACTCTACCTTTTAAGTAGTATTTTTAGCCCTTAGCATAGTTTCCATAGCAGTATTAGACCCAATTATTTGGGCTTTTACCTCAACTGACTGGGTTGTGCTATTGAAATTGGTAGTGTTTCTAACATTACATGATCTCTGGTGGCAACATCACTCATTCCCACACACATGCCATGGCTTGTCACTCCCTCACAGCTGTCCTGAGACAACTATTGAACTGGATCACACTGTAAAACACATAAGTGAAACAACCTGGGTTACAAATTGACAGGTCATCATTCTCTTTTTTGAGAAACAGGAATTTGACATAATAAGTCTGTGAAATATGTCTCAAGGTGCTTTGAATTTAGACATGTAGGATGGTGCAAAGAAAGAACAGCAGCCAAGAAATGCTGATAATTTTGTTTCTCTCTGTATACTTGGCCTTGTACCACAGGAAAGGGATGTTGTCAGACAACAGACTTCACAGCCTTCCTGTCATGGGCAATTTTTAAACGATGACCAAGTGCTTGGATATTTGGAATATTTAGATAAAGTTTCACCTGATTCCTTGATCAACGAACAGAGCTTCAGGCAATTAGATATCCCTATAATGAAGCATGAAGCCAAACCAGTTGCCTGTCTGGATAATACAGTTATATTGATTTTAGGAGGAAATATAAGCAGTTCTGAAATTACTAGACCATCCCCTATTCTGCCACATACTTGTACAAAAAGTAACCTTGTAATACCCTACACTGATCACTCAAGACATCATGGACTTAGTTTGAGAACAAATCTAATACACCCTATTGGTAGTCCGTTCCATAGGAACTTCTGTGTTGTCTTCGGGCTCTTTGCTACATGTTAGACTAAAGTCTCATTGGACACTTGAGGATCAGCTCTGCTAAAACAATGTCAGAGAATGGTGGCACAGCTGAGCAATTCAGCTGTGGTAGGGAGGATATTTTGGGCTAAAAATACTTGAAGGCAACAAGTGAAAAATGAACTATGTTGAGTATTTTGGGCCAGAAGGTGTGCAGAACAGACACATGTAATTATTCACGTGTCTGTGGTTAGGAAAACATCATCCAACCACCTTTCTGTTTCCTCCCCAGCTTTGGCTTACTGCATCATGGCTGCAGCAGAGTTACAAACTCTCAAGATAGGGCACGTGTCTTCCTATTAGTCATGTTTAATCAAGAAGTTACATTTGTTTCATGTCTTGGACTTTCATTATGTGTATTTTGATGTAATTCTTCTATTCAGTTTTTCTTACCTTGTACATTTCTGCAAGTTTTTCCTCTGGTTATCCACCTTCAAAAAGTTGTGTCTCTGTCTTTTGATCAATATACTGTAATAGAGAAAGCATAATCTAAAAGGAAAAAAAAAATAATTTAAATATTGACTCATTTTGTTCTGCTTTGTCTGTTACATTGTTTGATATGTCAGCATATTTTCTTAACAGTAGAGGTGAATTCAGAGTTGAAAAAGCACAAGCAGTAGAATGTATTGCCTCTTTACATAACAATATGATTGAAGAGAAAGGTCAGAAGTGCTCAGCAGAGCTTACTTAACTTGCCTTGGTGTAAAGCCAAATAAATTCCACCCTTTGAAATAAAAAGTAATTCTTGAACTACCAGTAGCTGTTAATGATTACTAGAACTGGAAATAATCAATCAAAACCACATGCTTGTGAGTAATAATCTTCTAGAAACATCCTGAATATAGAGATTATACTCTTTATTTAACAGATAAGAGGGAAAAGGTTAATTTACATCTCAATACTAATTTGAGTAGTGAGAACTATTAACTTATGAAGTTAATGAGCTGAAACATCCACCAGCTCAGTCCAATGACCCTGTACTTTGGGAAAAGCAGAAGGATGTGTGTGGTGGAACGCTGCTGATTATTTCCTAAGGATTTGGCCAGGTTTTGGATGCCTGGCACACCCCAGCCAAATGGCATTCAGCCCTGCTCAGGATAAGTGGTTGTATAGAAAAAGAAAACCATGAGGAACAGTGCTCTTCCCACATAGTGGTTCTGAAAAAAATTGGTAGCCTTTTTTTGCATCCCCAAATAGATTGCACAGAATTGGCTCCAACACTCTTGAATAAACATTACAGGGAGGAGAAGAAGAACGAGCACCTTTAAAAGCCATGCTTTTCTGCCTGCTTAT
This sequence comes from Manacus vitellinus, assembly GCF_001715985.3. Taxonomy (NCBI): domain Eukaryota; kingdom Metazoa; phylum Chordata; class Aves; order Passeriformes; family Pipridae; genus Manacus; species Manacus vitellinus. Next base: position 4,708,373 of record NW_021939471.1, on the reverse strand, counting down.
TTCTGTCCCTTGCACGCTTCTAGTGTTCAGGCCACATTTTTTGGCACACTGAGACTTGTAGCTTAAAAACCAGAGGAGCGTTGTGTGCATGAGATGAAGGGTAGAAGCAGTATGGTCACCAGGCAGCTGTCACCCAGACACAGAGTCACAAGCCAGTTCAGAAGTTCAGTACTGCTGAAACTCGATGTTGTTGGAATTGCTGTGCTCCAAAACCAGCAACAGCAGAGCAGACTGGCTTCAGCTTGCCCGTAGCAGGACAGAGCTAGTTTCTCCCTACCTCTGTTACCTACTGGTGTTCTCAGTTCAAGGGCGTGGGTAAGAGGCAGCTTTACTGCAGAAGTTACAGGTGTAACCTTTGAGCGTCTGTTTCAGAGTTCAACTATAAAGTCAGCTGCATCTTCCACCAGCCAGAACTCAAACTGCTTAACCTTCAACTCTCAGAGGTTTTAAGATCAGGGCTGCAAATGAATAGCGAAGATTATTCCCAAAAGGGCTGGCACTCTGTTACACGTTATCTTGAAGCAGAGTGAGAGGAAGGATACCAGGGTGTTCTCTCTGGAGCAGAAAGGGATCTTCTGGGTAAGAGTCAGTCCACTGGGTCAGGTCTGCAGGTGTGCAAAGGCCATGTGATGCCCCAAGAGAGAGGTCATTTGTATAAAGGCCTTCCTCAAAGGTGTCACAAAGCTGTCCACTGAAGACAGAAAGAGAGCTAGGTGCTTTAATGCTTTAGAATTGGGCTGCATGAGAATTAAATGATTCTTAACTAATTCACTCTTCCTTCCTAAAGAATTACATATATTTTAACCACATAATAATAAAGTGACAAGAAGAGAGAAGTGATGAGGAATGATGCTACTGGTAACCATGAGCTTTTTAACAAAGCTAATTAGTTTTGGATTTATGAAAAAAAGAAAAGTCTAAGTTTTGTAAGTGATTCTGTAAAGATGAACTATGCCATATTCTACTAAAAAAAGTCTAGAACTCAGTGCACGCTTACACAGAAGAGTGGCCATTTAAAGAGGTATTTTTTTACTAAGCAAATAATCTGTTTATTCTCATTGTTGTGAACCTCTCTGGTTTTAAGTCTTGTTAGTGCACCAGATTGCACCTACCTGTGCGTGGGAAAGGTTTCTTTCCGTAGCATTTGATGCATCCCCAGCAGAATTGTCTACGGCACAGTATACGGTAGTGGCAATGCCAATCTGTCCCGCACTTGTGCGACACGAGGCAGCACACGGAAGCAGCGGTCCTGGCACGGACACAGCTGCCGGTGCTCTGCCTGCTGCCCTGAACAGCAGGAAGACGGGCGTTAGGAGCTGGTGTCACCAGCAAGTCAGAGCAGAAATTGTTTAGCAAAAGGTCAAACACGGAGGCAAAGCAAGACATTTTTACAATTGTCTTTGAGAGAAAAAAACCCCTCATTTGAAGTCATTGTTCTGAGAACAAAACAAAAACAAAACAAAACAAAACAAAAAAAAAAGGAAAGAAAAAGACAAAACAACTTTTAAAAGCCTTTTCTGCTACGAGGAAGTTCATCTTTCATGAAACCTGGAGGAACAGCTGTTATTGTGTTCCCAGGCAAGTAAAATCTGGAAGGAAATGAACACCATTATCCAGGAAATGGAAGTGATGGGAAGCAGCTGTGAGCTGGAGCCTGCTGGCTCTCCCTGGCAAGTTCCGTGGCTGCTGCTCATCCCTGCAAAGCGGGGCTTTGGTGTCCCTTTAATTCCTTTTACACTGGCGGGGACACCCCCGTGAAGGCTGGCTGCCACGGCCCCACTGGCATACTTGAAGATTAGTTTAGGGAAAGTGCAGATGCTGTCCTAATCCTGTGCTGAAGCCATGATGGAGTGAGTGTTACACAACAGGATCCCCTCTCTGACTCAGTGGAAAGGATTTCCTGAATGCCCCTGGCAGTGTCGGTCAGACACAGGGAAGATATGCAAGGGAGCGGGTGCAAGGCTCAGTCAGTTACAGCACAGACATGACCTATCCGAGCACTTGAAATAAGAGTTGCTGGCATGTTTCCATGCTTTTGGGCAGCCTTCCCGTGCACAGGACCCACACACTCACGTGTGAACCCATGCAGTCATGTGTCTCTAAACCCCAGACTCACGCAAGGCTTCCCCTCCTCGTTCTCAGGTGTGCAAAGTCAGGGTCCGTGTATCTGTGCTGCGTGCCCAGCTCACAGAAGCATCCTTCCTAGCTGCTGCTGGAAAAGGCTGCTGCGATCGCCCTCACCTCGCAGCCATCCTCCACAGCCTGGCTGGCGGCCGTCAGCGCCTCCAAGGAGTCGAAGATAAATGAAGCAAGGGCTTTCAGCAACCTGATAGTGCCACAACTGCACAAAGCAAGCTTTCCCTGCCCCAGCAAAGGTGCAGGATAAACGAGGCTATAGTACTACAGTCATAGTGTTATACAAATAATTACACAAATACAAAGTCTTCTGTCTGGAAAGCATTTGCAATAGTACGGGCGATGTGTTTAACCATTTACATTTCTTGATTTGCTAAATCATCTCAAGAGCTCTGACACGGGGCAAGTGGAAGAAATCCTTTTGGTTCATCTGGAGATGAATCCCAACTCCATCCCTCCAATTTATTTCACTACTCAACTTCTGCTAGAGGACTAGCAGCACTCAGTGCTTCATCAGCTGACTTGGGACATGCAGGCAACATCAGCTGTGGCATTGAAGAGACGGCATGACAGTAACAAAGAAAGCACGAGTTATCTCGAGCGAGCTGGTCTGTGCTCTCCAGCTGGCTCCAGGCCTCAGCTCAGAAGGTCACAGAGCTGACATATCATCCTATGAGTCAGCCCCCGATAATGCCTGTGTCCAGCATAACTCATGTGGTTTGGCAGCATCGAGGGAAGTTCGTTCTCATTTCTTGCTGCCCAGAGTCAACATTGCCCTACAGAACAGATAAGACACAAAAGCCACCAGAAGGCAGATGTACGGCAACTTGACCATCTTATTAGTCATCATCACCTCCTAGAGTGGCAGCACCAGACAAGATTCATACCACAAACATTACTTACAAGCTATCTAGATGAAGTATGTATCAGCACAGCCAAAATACATCTAACCACACAAAAAATAAAGGTTTACAGCCCAGGTCATCTAATTGACCTAATTCTCTGAAGTATCTGCTGAAATACCAAATGTGTGCAGGTCTTAACAAGGCTGAAACAACAGACATCTTCACTAAACACTGAGATAGATACCTGGCCTCCAAAGCTCTGTGGAGTCAGGCCCATCAGGTTGTACAGGTTTCATTCACAGTCTGCACTGTTACACTCTCTGAGTCTATTCCCTAACCAGACAGTAAAAGCATTAGAGACTCAATTGGCACCCTGACAGCACTAGGATACTGCCAAGTGTCACTCCATCAAACAGGTGCTCAGTCAAAGCCACTGTCCTCCAACACAACCACTGTTTCTGCTTGGGCTGGCTGGAGTCAGCTAGGGAAGCAGGAACTGAAGACACACATAAAAGCAACAGGGTACATTAATCACTGAGAAGGGCAAGTAGAAAGCTCAGATTCAGTACATTTTCTGGCAGGAGATGAAGCAGAGAAGTTTGTGAGCAAGGGAAGAAGAAAATAACAAAACAAAACAAACTCCTGTCAAGTACATGTGAAAATTATCCTCCTCAGACTAAAGTCAGGCCTGAGGCCCCTGAATTTTAACTAAACTTAAAAATGAAAAAAATGCATACACTAAAAGGAAGACATGGTGTTTCAGGAAAAAAGACATGCAATCAACAGATGAAAACAGCAGAAGTGTGGTGAGACAGGACTCCCCAGCTTGCCAGGTGAGACTCCATCCCTTCCAGGTAGTACTGTCAGTTATCCTGGAGGAGCAAATGCTATGTCTAGAAGGAAAACTGCTTTGCTGTAGTGTGCAACAGCACCCATCGTGTAATTTGCCAATGTAATGACAATGAAAGGATTTTGTGATTAGGCAGGTAGCTATAATGAGAAAACTATGACAGATCACGCACAGTACATCTTTCCAGATGCAAAAAGGAATGACCATAATGGTTGAGCAGTCTGTTGACCATGCAGACAGATATTTGAGATGGGTGCTTAAGCACACTGTTTTTCATTAAGAGAGCAGAGCAAGTGGTAGTCTTATAGATTTTTTTTCTGCCAGGGTAAGGTCTAATTTTTCCACTGGTTCTGATGACCACTTTGAGAGAAGCTGGAATTTTTCTTCTGCAGTGAAAGAAAATATACATTTCAGCATTTAGCTAAAAGTTATCATCCTGCAGTGCTGGATGAAGTGCTGCAAAGTGCCACGGCTGCTTCAGACCCTTGCAGAGGTGCTGCATGCCTGTGAGGGCTGTGCTAAGCCAAGAGACATGCTGAGCCACGAGGCTACTGGCCATAGTGCTCAGCATGTGCCACACCAACTCCTGTTGGTTTGGAAGCCTGTGGCAGGAGCAGTGCCACCAGCAGGACCTCAGTGGCTGCTGTGACCACCCTTGCTCAGAGATTAGTGCTGCCACAGGTGCAGTGGCTGCCCTGGGCCTGCTGCAAGTGGCAGCACTACACACACAGAAGTCAGAAGCCAGAAAAAACATGCTCAAGAATACTTCTCTAGATGGTGCAGTACTTTCAACAGGCAAAGAAAGCCGAGGGTTTTAACCAAGAAGGGGTTTAAACAGAAGAGCTTATACCCTGTTTCCTGAACTACATGCTAAAGTTACTCCTTAGCAGTTTGCATTCAGATACAGCGATGTTTGTTTGGGGCAGGAATGTATGTTTGTTTTTATTTTCTCAAAAGCATGCAGCTTACATCTGAGGAAGATCAATTATTAACTCCAGGCTGAGATGAAAGTGTTCAGGTTTAACTTTCCTGCTGTGTTTCTAGATCTGACAGGTTCTGATGTGGCTTGCTCCCATGCAGGAGGTGAAGCACCAGCATGCAGTGAAGGGGTCCATCTGGGAGAAAGGACAAAGCACTAAGTGTTGATGAGCATACAATAGGGATTGACTTCATTTAAATTCAAATTTTTACATTGCTAGTAGAAACAATGCTGTGAAAAAAAGGATTTTTTTATTCCTAATAATTCCTAGGTCTTGGGTTTTGCCAAAATCAGTAAGAGTTTTTGACAAGGTGCAATGTTACTGCACCTGTGCTCCGTGGATGTTTCAGACCTCTACAGAGCCACTTATGTGCATACATAATTAGTGTGGGGAAACATCCTTGAACTTCTGAAAACTGCTCTTGAAGTGTGACTTCAGACTGATTCATCAAGACCTAACTGAGCTCTTGGGTATCAGATGTTTCTGCACAGACGTTTTCTCCATGTGCAGCAGTCTGTTTGTATATACAAATATACACACATACACGTTTCACTCTTTTGTACTGTGAATCCTTCAATTAGGGGACCTGAAGCTTTCATTTACTTACACCAGCTTTTTATAATTTACAGCTAAAAGTCACCCCAGCTTTACAGCTACATGACAGAGTAGCATTGCCCATACCAAGGAACAGCCGTGGATGGTATAAGTACCCTCACAAGCAGGTTTCATATGTTACATGACCACCTGCCCTCAGGGTATATTCTGGAGCTAAATCTGCTCCCCTAGAAGTCATAATCAGGCTCATGGCATTCCTGACAATCATAACTAAACATCTTCCTCAGAGGAATCCCTCCCCTTCAGGGAGGATCCATTTACCTCCAGAGCAGGAGCTTGATGAAGCTGAATTCCCAAAGCATTGGAGGTCTCTGCCCTGTGCCGTGGTGTGCAAAGCTGGGTTCAACAGTACATGGCATCAGGGGAAGCTCTTCTGTTGGATGACAGTCTGTGCATGGCAAGCTGGCGGGGATTTCTCAGTTTTGGCCCTTGTTTTCTAAAACGAGGAAGGGAACTTCCCCACATCTGCTTGTTTGCAAATTCAGTTTCTGTCTGACAGTGCACTTCACTAGTCTGCTATGGCAGCACCAGAGGCAGCACAGGCAGAGCCGGGAGCTGGACCATTGCCACGATGATCTACTCTGGGAGGCTGCCTTCCATACAAAGAAAACCTTATACTCTCCCACCAAGGCTGTGTTTCATTCCTCCCCGTTCCAGCAAACCCTCTGCAACCACTGTCTCGCAGCTGAGACGGCAAAACCCAGGGGAGTCACATGGCTGCGTTACAGACATTAGCAGATCTATTTAAATTGATTGTGCTTCAAACAAAACTGGTGCTGTCAATGTCTACTTGCATTCCCGTTTCAGGAACATTTCATAACCACTTAGCCTTTTAATTAAAAAATGTATGACTTCGTTGCTGAGCCAGCAGTCTTTGCAAAGTGTCTTTGCTGTCTCTCTAACAGCACATTAAGTCAGGAAGGGACCTGAGGCACAAGAAGAGAACCCACTGGCCCAGTTTCCTCTCTCAAAACCAGTGAGCTGCCTGGGCACATCTGCAGATGGGTGAGGCTCTTACGGACCACAGCACAAATGATCTGCCCCAGGAGTCAGAGAGGACAGCTCGTACTGGTGGATGGGGTGACAAGCCAGGAGCATTTCCTATGCCAAGGGAAGGACCACTCTCCATCCAGCTGAAAGTGCCTGGTGAAAGTGTTTATAGCTTAGAGCTGATAAGAAATCATCTAAAGTACCAGCCTGCAATAAAGACTCTGCACTGGCTGTTACAAAGGAAGCTCCTGTTCAGACAAACTTGTTGCTGTTTCTTTAGCATGACTCCACACACTACTCCTCAGAAGGAAGCTGGTGGCTTCCTCCATGCTGAAGTTTTGCTAAGTTATTTAGAAGAGTGGTTTTTTTCAGGCCATCCCTGCAAGCTCCTGTCTGACACAACACTGTTGCTTTCTGGATTTCCCTCCCAAGGAGAGGCTCGCTGGAGATCTGTGCTTTCTGGCAGTTCCCTTATAAGGCAAAGCTTTGGGCTCAGCTGGGTTTAGCTATTCCCTTAGTCTTTAGTCTTCAAAAAAATAGTCCTGCGCTCTGATAATCATTGTACCAGTGTCAAATAGGAAAGAAGAAAACAGAATTCCTCTTCTCCCTTTGCTAAATGCCAGCTGACTTCACCATTTGAAAAAACCCACCCCACCCCCCAAAAAAAACAATCAACTCAGAGAATGTGTAATGTTTGTACCATGAGCTTTGCCCACCAACAATAGCCTGCAAACTCTTCAGCACTTGTCTCTTCATCACATGTTCGTACAGTGCTTAACTCGGCAGAGCTCTGCCCCTCATCCCTGATCCCTGGGCATCACAGTCATGTAAGCACCACGGAAAATAGGGAGAGCCCCATCTAACAATGCCTCACAATGACTAGAGTTACGAGGAGACTGGGCTGGGCCCTGACTCATCTCTCCCAGGAGCCCTCTCACAAAGGGTACCAGAGAATCGGTAATAACAAACGTGCCAGCCCAACTAACTCCCTCTTGAGCCTTTAGCCAGAAAAAAACCAAACAACTATTGCCTCAAATCCAGGGACTGCAAAGCAATTTGAAGATGACAAGCAGTTCTGCAGTAGCTGAGTAAGAGAGAAAGGAAGGGACAAAAGAATATTCAGATTATGATATATGTATTTATACTACACTCAAGTTGGAAGTCAAGTTAAAACAGGACTGTGTTTTTGTGGATGAACTGATAACAGTCAGCCAGATCTCAAGTCCTAAATTTTCAAAGGAGCTGTAGAGATGCAAGTTTGAACTTACTTCTACACGATTGTGGTGCCCTGGGTAAAGTTATTCTGTGTCAACTGTCCTAACACATAAAGCCTTAGCAATTAACACCTCACTGCTGTGTAAAGTGGATTACACATTTGCCTAAAAACTGTGCTTTTCATAAAGAAAATCTATTGCTCAGATCCATATTCAGGCACAGATTCAATGAACTGTTTAAATCAAGGTGACAGGAAAGTTGCTATCCTTGGGTGCCCTGTCTGCTGAGGATTATCAAGTCAGTGGCCAAGAGTATCTTTAGATGTTTGCCTTCTCTTCCTAAGCAACAGCAATTACTTTGGGATAGAAAAATAACAAGAATTTATCGTTTGTTTGTAAATGATTAGCTGTGTCCCTATTGATTTTTTTATATGCCTACTACTGCCCTACTTATAGGTTGATAACTGGAGCTATAAATGCAAGTCACTGTGCTACTAAAGGCCATTGCAAGGCATCATTGTGTGCTCCTCAGTCTGGAGATGACTCACTTCCAAAACTGAAATGCCACTAGTTATGTAGTGGTTTCTCAAACCCCAAGAGCATTCAGTTGGGATAATGTCACTGGAAAAAGTCATGTTAGCTGAAGGGAGAAGCTGAAATTCGTCACCTTGTAGCTGCTGCCCAATTTATTTGTTACCTGCCTGTTGGGGAACGTCGCCTTACTAAGTGTTGTTTCCTTTTTGGAGGGACACCAAATGAGCATTGCACAAAAACAAGCACGTAACAGACTCTCCCTCCAGAACCCCACGATCCTTTTCCCTTTCCCAGTGGGGAGAGAGGGGCTGCCGCCCTGCGCTCCAGTGGCCACGGCACGTGAGCCCAGTTGAACCGGTGTGCAGAGTCAACGGGGATTTACCGCTCCACCCAAAATTAATCTCATAATAATCCAAGGGTTTTGTGCATCAGTGTAGATAACAACCAGGGCCACCGTGTCACAGGAGGCTTGTCTGTCAGGCAGGGCACGTAGCGTCTGCCATTCCTTTCATGGCTTATCTTGCAAATCTACTGCACCAATGAGAACAAAGGCTGAGAGATCATAAAATTAACCGGAGAACAACAAAAATGTTTTAGACTGGTAGGTTTGTAGCGCAAGAGGAAGGAGTTGTGGTGCACTTAGTTTTGTTTACTTCCTTGAGTAGTACCACCATGCATACCACAGCGATGGCTTAATCCAAAATAACATCTTTTTTATGTGTGAGAGGAGGAGGAGAGCTGAGAAAGGAACATGCTGTAAAAACAATGCAAACTGGATTTGCAGAAACAAGGGATATTTTTGTTTCTTCTAAAAAGTCATTAAGCAAAACAAAATAAAACCTGTTGTAAATAAATTCAACTTGTTCTGAGCCAATCTGCCTGTTTCCTCCTGCGCCTGCCATATCCAAGCTACTTCTCCATTTAGCAGCACAAGGCATAGCCCTTCCGCACTGTAACAGCAAAATCAACCCAGGCTTTTCACTGCATTTCACAAAGTTTGAGGAGTGGCACATTATCAGGCGTGGTCACTGACAGGGATATTTCATCATGAAAAACAAACAAACCAACCAAAAAAAAACCCCTCAACCATAGAAAACCATATCAGCCCCAGCATTTTTCTCATGCCACTGACATTATGCATGCAATAACATTACTGCTCCAATATCCTAACCAAATGAGGCCCTTCCTCACTGCCCTTACCCCGAACGGCTGTTTGCTCCAAAAGTGCTCTGGGGCAAAGATCTGTCTTCTAAGGCTTTGAAGTGCTTAGAGCAATGCTGGCATCATGTGAAAGTATCATAAAGCATACACAAGCATATATCTGCATAGATTATTACTAGTAAGGCTGTTGCTACATTTGTTGTTTATTTTACCATGCAGCAGCTATCTCCCTCTGATTTCTTATAAGATCGAAATAGGTTTATACAGCTGTAAAGGTAATCTAGCAAATGCAAGTGATTAATCATTTCCCCAACAAACATAATCTGTGAGCAGTAAGATAGAAAGTGCGTCACTTTCCGGGATGGATCTCAGAGAGCAATTGGAGCTGATGGGAAAAGCTGTCCAGAGGCACAACCTACAGGTACGAGCTGATACTGCAGCTCAGCTTGCAGGGCATCGGGAGAGCTCATGCCTACGGAAAAACAGTTTGTCCAGCAGGGTAAAGCCCTCCTGACAGGATAAAACTTGTTACGGATGTGAAAGGGATACAAGCTCCACGGCCCCCGTGCATAACATCCAAGAATTCCCTTGCCAGAGCAAGAGTATGCACTTACCCTTTCGGGGCAGGGGGCTGGAAGAGGATTTCCAAACCTGTTATGAACACAAGCATGGGGTACTAGGTAGAAGGGTGAATGAAGGTTGAATCATCACATTAATTATGGTTTTTTCTTGAAGTTCTTCTGTCCTTGAAGTGAATTAGTCGCTGTAATTAGTAATATCCACCTCCTTCTCCAACAAGTCAGCAAGACTTGGAGTCCATGCAGGCATTATTTACACCCAATGCAGAGAGGAGAAATGGCAAAATGAAAGGTGACTGACTTCCAGGCGAGGCTCCTGGTCTTCAGGGAACTTCCTGAGCAGCCCTGCTGGCTACCCCTTCTGTTTCCATCCCCTTTTCTGAAGTGATTTCACAGGGAGATAGTCCAAACTCCATATTTCTGCATCCCCTGGACTTTATTTTTATCCCCAGGGAATGATTACCTCTGGTCTCCCCAGCATACCCAGGGCCGGTGAGCTCAGGCGTAACTCCTGCTACAGCCAAGGGACTGGAGGGCACCCACCTGTCACAGGCAGGGCTATGCTGGCATCAGGTTGCCAGGATTATCAAAATCACAGGCAGGGGAAGAAGACAGGAGTCCCTGGCAGGTGCTAATGCTTAGACAGCTACACTCCCAGCTGTGCTTCCTTGGGGGTCATACACCAGAAGGGTGTCCATTTCCCCCCTTCCCAGGAAGCTCTTTCTCCAACAGTCTTATGACTCACAAATATATGAACACTTCAGTGAATGTCTTGAAAAATGTGGGCAGTCAGCCACTCCAGAACTAATGAACAAGTGTGTCTCTGAGCTGGTGTCTCTTTAAAAAGCCCGGGTTTCAGCTGCATAGCAATTTTTCTGAATTGGCTTCACTTGAGAGGTTTCAAATGGGATGGTCAATCATTGCCTATGGCTCTTCAAAATACCAGCCTTCATATTTGCCTTGTGAAGGCCAAATATGATTTGAAGACCCTTACTGCTCCCAGGTAATTCAGTCATGCTGTTAACTGCAGCAGATCTGCGTGCGGAAGTCGACTGGAAAAACTGTTTCCGAATCACTGCAGACATGTTGTTCAGGGATAAAGGGAGCATTATTTCTTTGACTTTTTTTTTCTTTATTCTTTTTTTATGGGTGGAAAGTCATATGGAGGCAATCATCACATGGGCATCTGGGAGAGATTCCAGAGCAGAATCAAAGAACAGGTTTTTTCTCTGTGTTGCTATTCCGGTAATTTTCTTCATGTGGAAAAATCCCAACAACGGTTGAGCTCACAGTGTTGTTTACCTCTCTTAGGGCATGGAGGGGTGTCTCATACCACCTACTTCAGAGTTAGCTGTTTTGGCTACATGATGGAGTCATTTTGGTAGGCGCACAAAACTGGTAGAGACTTCTGAAAGCACTGGGATCTGCTGCAGGAGCCCTCCCAGCCAGGCAACCTCCCTGACTTCCACAGGTCCCTCTTTATCAGCTCATGCATCACTGCTCATGTTTTCAGAAATGAAAACCAAGAAACAGATACCATGACCAAAAAAAAAAAAAAGTTAATTTAGATTCTAAAGAGACAGGAAAACTGCCTTTTTATAAAGTGTCTATGTATTTCCTTTGCAGTCTCCCTACAAACCAGCAGGGTGTGCCTGTGGACCAGCTTTCTTACACACACACAACTTATTTCGGGCCTTAAATGATGCAAACTCTCCTCTTTATGCATCATAGCTTTCTTCAGTCAAAATAAAAAAAAAAGAAAAAGAGGCTATGGCCCAATTAAACTAACAAAAAAGATCATCCCTGCTGATGCTACACCACCTTTCCCACCTTTCTGTAGTTTCTCACTAAAGTACAACTAAACTTCAGCAACACGTAAAATGAACAGTAAGCCAAGAAACAGAATCTCCTCTGGTTTTCTAATAAAGATAAAACACTCACAAACTCCTCCTTACACTGCCTACTCTTAGGTGGATCAGCTTGGCAGCCTTCCCACCAGGACCTCTAAGACTAGGTTTCCTGGGAAGGCAAACAAGGGCACAGCAGCTCCTTCTTCCACCCCAGTCCCTCCAGCCCCTGCTGAGCACCACTGAATGTAGCAAGTTCTCCAGCTCATGGAGTTGGGAAGGGACTGTGCTGCTGTGAAGTGCCCCATCAACAATTGGATGCAAATGCTAAATTGTACCACCCTGAAAGCTACATCTACAGAGAATAATGCTTTGATAGCATCAGGCAATTTAGTTTACTGCTGAGATGCACATGGAATTGATCTGTGTAAAAAGACATGAGAAATAGCAGTTTAAGCCATTTAAAAGCACTTTGTGCTGCTAAAAAAAACACCTGATCTTTCCCTGCTGCTGCACGTTGCAATATTGTGCACATCACTCTGTGAATTCACCTCCACTGACCCAAAAGAGCTACAGCTGGCACTTGATCTATTTTTGACACTAATGCAAAAAAGCTGTCCTGGATCACTAGCGAGTACCATCTGCTCTTTGCAACTGAAATGCCATCAATTCACACACCAGGGCCAGAAGCTTCAGAAATAGCTAGTCTGAAGTGAGATGCCTCGATCCTTATTTAGGCACCTGCCTGACTTTCAGGGAGAGCTGGGCATGGTGCAGCACCCATTAACCTGAATTCAGTACCTCCTGCTACTGCAGCCTTGGCAGTGTCTTCTGGGTTTCTCTAGCCTGAGACTAGAAAAAAGGAACTGGTTTGTACTTAATGCTGATTTAGCATTAAGATGAGTGAATTGCTCCAAAGCATCCAGACAACCGAAGTCTGAAGTGACCAGATTACTACTGACTTTCCAGTTCTTAAGCCAGAACTACCTTTTAGCTCAGTTACTTTAAAAAAAAAAATGAACTTAGAATGATAATTTTCACCTTACAGAGATAATAAAAAACAAACTCCAATTTTTACTGTTTACAAGGTGGAAAACAGTTTGCAGAAGTGATGGGAATTCTGTGCTAAAGTTGTAGTTACAATATATTGCACCCTACTTACGTAAAGCACTTTCAGGACTGTCCTTGTTCCTACCACACTGACATACTATATTCATTTTCTTCTGAAGGGGACCAGAGAAATGCAGTCTCATACCTAGGCTCAGGAAGACATTTCCACACCAGTGGAGATCCAAGATTTATACAATGCAGCACAAAAATCCTGAAAGCTCTAAAAGATGTTTTCACTGTATTAGTGACTATCATTTTGATGTGAAACCTGCTTTAATGAATACCTGACAACTAAACCTCTTAAAGGAATGATTTCACTTGACATGAATGCATTCAACTACTGTTTGTTGAATGATATTCTTGTTAAACAGCCAGCCAAAGATTCTGGTGACACTGTAAATCAGGGGTTCACAACCTTAGCAGCATTTGGGGCCACGTTTGAAACCTGCTGCTCTCAGGGCAACGTTGGATTCCAGAGTAAGCTCAGGGGGTGATTTGCATAAGCAGAGAGAGGCCCTCAGGAAGTCGGTATTTGCTCTGTATCCAGGGAGCAGTCCTCACCACAAACTTTATCAAGGGCTGCACACAGAATATCTTTTTTTCAGCCAGCATATTTACTTTTTCCCCATCAGACACAGACCGACGTAAAGCCAGCGTCCACAGGCCAGGTGCTCACCGCTCATGGGTCAGGTCTGGCAGCCGGAAATTCCTGCTCAACTCCAGCCTTGCCTCTCCAGCTGGAGAGAAAACCAGTGTGTAAATACACCTTGTGGCTCCATGGCCCTTCCAGGCTCTGCAAAATGCCATTCAAGCACACCTTGACTAAGTGGGTTCCTCCTGCTCCAGAGCAGCCCACCAGGTTTGTGTTGGGAGCCATGGAGCTTTCCGTCACAGGGTGTCCATACTCCTGCTCTCCATCCCACAAATGCAGCAGGCAGGTGAGGTTACTCAGGGGGCACGGGTTGTGCAAAGCTGGTAACATCATAACAGCAAAATAATGAAGCATGAAATAAAATCTGGTGGTGTCCAAGATCTCTGTTTCAGTGTGAAAGTATGGTCACGTTATGTATAGTAATGGCACTAAGACACGTTGTACTGGCTCACATTTAGAGCAGTTTCTGTTGTCACTGAAATAACTGAAACTTTAATTAGTTTATGGGGGGGGTGGTTGTTTGTTTTTTTGAAAGCCCATTTTCTGCAGAACCAAAGAAATCAAACACCTAAAGAGATATGTCCTGTACACATAAGTGCTCTGGACAAGTACTTTCCAACCTGCCAAGACGAGTCAAAGCACTGAGAATACCAAAAATGAGCACCAAGAAAAGTTGTAGAGGAAGAGCTTTTTGGAAAAGCGAAAAGGCACAAGCAGATCTCCTCTCCAAAGGGCAGCCGTGCCTTTTCCTACCAGCAGGTGTCACATGGAAATAAGCTGTCATCTCAGCTGACACTGCATCCCCTGCCTGTCCCCAGATCAAGGTGTGTGGGGTATATGGTCCTGGCCAGGAGATAAATGGAGTTGTCCTCCACGTGGACAAGGACAGCGATCATCCACAGGTGCCTTACATCCCACATAGGGGACCTGGGTAAGCATTCCAGGAGCCACCTCTCACTAGGCACTTCTCTAACGGGACATACAACCCTGATATAGGGCAAGGATGTCTGACAGCTGACCCTTAGCTGCTTTGTTAGGGGCACCAAAATGCCTTATACATTTTTTTTCATGACATATCACTATTTCGTGCCACCTCAGCCTGTGCTGCTCTTTGCATGGGGTCAAAGCCAGGTCCTCCAGGCTGCCACATCAGACTGCCCCACTGCACAGTCCAGTGTAAATACATGAATGGGATTTGAGCAGGACATGCAAAAGTGAGGCTTTGAGTAATGTTTCTCTTCGGAAGAGCTGAGATTCCCAAAGCGCCCCTTTCTGAGATGTGAGTGGTGAATGGTAAGCAGAAAATAGAGGCAAATAGCAACTTCTCATCTCACAGCAGTTTCTGAGCTCCAGGTAAACACTATTTGGGTCATTTTTTAAATTGCTTCAACAACTGTTCTCACTCAATGGGATCTGGAGCCCAAATCTCTTCTCAATCAGCCCACCAGAAACACTGTGGGCCTCAGCAATGTTGCACAGCAGCTGCACTAATCCTCACTGCTTTCAGAGCATCATCTCCTGGAGGGAAATCATCCTGGAACCACCGGGAACTCACCCAAACCTCTACCACCACTTGCACTGCAGACTTCCCTGCCCTGGAGGACTTTGCACAGGGGGCCTGCAAAAGGTGTCTCCCGGTGCCCTAAGGGCTGGGTCACATTTGTTACAGCCACACTGTGGGACCTCAGCTCTGCAGGGGAAGCCTTCAGTTGGACAGCAGCCCTAGGATAATAGGAATTTGTCCCTGGATAAGTGCCTTTGGCTCTGCTGGACCACTGGTAAGAAGGAGTGACATCCACTGCTTTGCCCAAGAGGAGATCTGAGCTTCAGAAAGGAGGCATTACCTGTGGGAACCCTCCACATAAGCAGCTGCTGGACCACAAAGTCTCAACTGCTGAGTGCCTAGCAGTGAAGCAGTTATAACTCTATTAAATATAAATATTAGTTACTATGGTTCATAAAGTCTGAAGTCTTCTTGAATTATGCCATGCTACCTTGCTTTGGGGATAGTTTTTGCTCCTAGCTGCTGCCAGGAATGTGGGGATCCTTTCCATAATCCATACAGCCTTGTATTTTGTTCCCCTCCTGGAACAAATACAAAGGGGAGAATGGATGCTTCACAGAAATCCATTTTCAACAGCCCTGTGAAAGTGTGGGAGTACAAATATCTGACATCCCCCTGCACTGTTTCAGGTATCTTCAGGCCCATCTACTGCTTACAGGTTCCATCAGCCTATGCTAACCTGAAATACCTTGAAACAGAGATGAGTCATTTATAAGACCTGGTGGCTAGCATTGCTTCCATCATCCTTCTATGAGCAAGAGAAGAGCTTTTCAATAAAATTAAAAAAGACCAAGAAAAGCATGAGTTTTGAAATTAATTAGGAAATTTATTAAAAATGAAATTAAATGTTTCAGTAAAGCTTTAAAATTATAGAATAAAACAACAGGGAGACCAATACACTGACTACAGCTGGGGAATGCTCAGGAAAGCAAAAAAGATTTGTGCTTCACTAGCTTCGAGCAAACAGCCAAGTTTGAGTAGCACAGGTGGCACAGAAACACACGTGGCCCTAACGCTGCTCCAACAGCACTGAGACTACAACAACCCGCACTCATTTTTGCCAGAAAAGTAGCAAGCTCACAACTGAAGCCATCATCTCAGGATGGAGATGCTCTATCAGGGATGCAGGGTGGCATTTCCCATGCACACAAGCAGCAGTGAGAGAGGCAGACTGAAAACACACAAAAAGAAGTGCTTGCATGGCCCTGGTGGCATTGTCTGAGGACTGCATGGCCCCATCATCCACATCAGCTCACTGTCCATCCACTTACCCGTCAACTGTTTCCAACTTTCCCTTTCCAGCCCTCATTCATCCTGGGACAAGCAGCTCTGAGAGTCTCATGGCAGGGAATGTGTCCTCATGCACTTCTGCTACAGTGACTACAGGCTGCAACCAAAAATCCAACTGTTCTCATCTTCCTTTCAAGAGAATAACTGGCTTTGACATCTACCAATGTTCATGTAGGGAGAAAATACGAAAGTTATTCAAATAAACAAATTCACTCTGTAAATACTATGTGTGGCCAAACCAGATCTCACAAGGCACATGCAGCTGCTGCTCAGTGGGTACAAAGTGTGTCAGTAAAGGATATTTTCTCAGAAAGAACAGCCCTGGGGAGCAAAAGCCCTTGTGACAGGGCAAAGATAAAAGTGACTGGAACTGAGAAAAAGAGAAGAAGGGAAAAGGAAAAGTCAGAAGAAAATTAAATGTCATCTTTTCAACCACACATTAAGGGGCGTTGAACAGAGGCTAATGTTACACCAAACAGCAAAGCAAGTCTTGCCTTGCAGCTGTACTCTCTACTGTGGCATATTTGTGCAATGGCTGAATATTTCCCTGTGTTTTTTTTTATCAAGTGCAGCACTATCAGTGAAGGTCCCAGCGCTTACCCCTTCCCAGGGCTTGGAGGGACCCCTCTGCTCTTGCTCAGAGAGCAAGATGGTGTGAAGGGGGGCAAAGAAGGGCCAAGTGGGGCCAGGGCAGCTAAAATGCCCTTGCTCTGAAGGCCAGTGCAGCAGGGCTGGCCCACCCCAGGCAGGTGCTGCACCAGATGAACTCCGCTCCAGTCATCCTTCTGAATCGCCACTGGAAAGGCACTGGGAGCAGCACAGTTGTGGTTTGCTCCTCAAATTTTCTTTCTCTTGCAGAAAAACTAGATCATGATTTCCTCCATGGGACGTTTTCCTGACTAAAGTCCAAACTGCCAGAATCATGTCCCTGGCTGCTGCACATTTAATGACTTACCCCCTTCCCCATCACAAGTGGGGAACTGACATCATTAAAAATTTATATTTTTGTAGATTTAGGTGAAAAAACCCTTGCTCTTCTTATGGTTTTACTCTCTTCACACACTCAGTGTCTGCTGCAAGCCTGGGGCAGCCGCAGCCAAATTGCTTGGCTGTGTCAGAGCTCTGCTGGCACAGGAACAGTGACTGCTGGGAATGAATTATCCTCCTGCATCCGTGGTGTATCCCTCATCCTGTTTCTTCCCTTCTTGTCAATCCTCCTTTCAATTATAAACTTCCAAATTGGAGTTATTTTTTTCCCTACCCCGAAGTCCCTTTGCCTATGGGGCACAGGTAGCAAGGGGTGATCAGAGCTGTGCCACCACCAGGTCCTGCTGCAGCTACGGACAGGGTAGCACCAGGGAAGCCCCAGCAGGAGGCCTTTTGGTGCAGGAAAAGAGATGAGAAGGATAGTCTGGTATCAACAATCCCAAAACATTGAAAGTTGAATGTTTCAACAACTATGTAGTTATGACATTTACCAGAAGCAGCATAAAAATACTTGTTACACTCCTACCTGGTATCCCACCACATTCTTCAGGAAAATGAAAGCCAAGGGAGGTGCTGGATCTGCTGGGCTGTGGGACCCAGTACTAAGGGGGAACAAATTTTTAAAGATCTCAGGAATCTTGGCACCATTCCCTGAAGCACCTGGACAGATCCACAAGCTGTTTCACACCTTGACTGAACCACAGGGAGTACGAGGTGACAAACCAGCATAAACAAGGGGCTGCCATTCACTGCCATCCCCAGAAGGGTCAGGGGAATGGCAGGAAAAATTGGTTTTGATTTTTAAGTGCTTCAAGAGGCTTAAAAAAAAAAAGACATGATGCAGGGAGCAGAGAAGAAGCAACAGCAATGTGCGAAGGTGCAGCAGGGCAGGAGGATGAGTCAGTGTGAGTGGGTTGTGGTGAGGGCTGTGAGTGGGACGGGGGGAGCAGGGGCGTGGGCACGCATAGGGCTCCTCCTTGGGGCCCTTGCAGAATGTATGGGCTCCAACTGCCTGCCACAGGGAAAAAACAAACACAAAAAACACCAAAGACCTGATTTTACACAAAACTGGAAAGCAGAAAACTGATAGTTAATGTCTCCAGACTCTCTCCTGCATCCTGCACATCAGGCATCTTTCCAGTCACCTCATCCTGGTTTTAAGCCTACAATACTTCTCCTATGACATGTGAAACTATCCTGGCCTGGTGCACGGCCACCAGAGCCCAGCCTGCTGGGCAGAGCTTTGGGGAGCAGCCCTGGTTCTGGGAGAGCCTTCTAGCAGGAGGGGCTTAAAATGCTCAGCCCCCTTGAAACAGCTTTTCAGAGTGAGCAATCATTGTAATCAAACCACAGCCAAGTGTCACAGCACAGCAACAGCTGAATTACAGGTCTGAGAGGTGGAGAAAGTCAGGGGTCTGACTGCCTGACAGTCAAAAAGGGTAAAGGAAACTCTGAGCTCCTCAGAGTTTTGCACTCTGTAATTGCACCTCAATCTGAGAATAGGCAGGAATAGAAATTTGCCTCCAAAAAAAATCATGTTGCAATTACATTTCTCTCCCTTCCTAATCCATAGTTTGAAATATAAGTATTTTAAATTACGATGGGCAATACCTCTGTAGAGACCAGAGTGAGTTGAAAATTAAAAACTACATAATAAGTAAAAGTAAGCTATCTCCAGTAATTTATATTCAATGAAACCGCTCGCAGGCAATGTCCCAGGAATTGTAGCAAGTAAGGTGAGCACCAGGGTGGCTGGAACTGACAGAGTTTCATCTCACCTCAGTACAGTTCCTCACCTCTGTATAGGACATCTGAAAATTCTCCCAGCCTGAAAATATCCCAACTCAGCAGCAGGTGCCTTACTGCTGGCAGGATAACTAGCAGTGAAGGTACCACAGTGGGCAGTTGTTTCAGTATGACCTTGTTTAGCTACAAAAAGCAAATTGTTGCACCCAGGACTTTGTGAACTGCATTTATAAACCAGGTGAGATTTGGGTGTTGGAGCTGGCAGTGGCCTTGTCAGCAGTGACTGTGCTCAGCTCTGTACAGGGACAGAGTTCAGGGCTGCTCATACATGCTGGGAAATGCAGCAACTGCCTGGGCTGTGTATGCTACAATGGACACACTTAGAAGCACTTACACTGACACTTTTAAAACTACATTAATTTCACACATCTATTGCTTCAGGAGGTTTGGTGGGTTTTTTGTTTGTTTGTTTTAATTATTCAAAATAACACCCTTTCTCCCTGCTAAAATGTGTTCTGAGTATCAGTCAAAGTAGAAGAGCAATCCTTTGGTCCCTTCTCTGTGCAGAATACCTCAAAAAAAAAAACGTATCAATAACTTATAAAGCCTTTCTTCCACAGCATCTGCATGGAGAAGGAAATCCCCACTGTACATGTCTCCTCATAGGGCCACTTTATTAAAATACCACTAACAAACACACACAGTTCCCACCAGAAGTTAGGAGGTTTCCTGGAGCATACAGGCAATCCTAAACTGGCAGACCTGGAATTGTGCAGGAGCCCACTTGTAGGACCTGGGAGGACATCTCACGGCACATGAGGTGCCTGAGCCATTTGCCCTTGCTGGAAGCAAATCCAATTACAATTCATCATTAAAAGTGACAGGAAAACACATAGGGAATTATGTCTTTATCTTGTTGTTACAGAATGGCAAAGCTGGCCTTGGAGAATGACTTTTTAAATTCTGTCTCCTCAAAACACATAAAATTTACTAACAGACTCAAGTAAATTGGTACTACGAATTAAGTCAGCAGCACTGTTACATGGAAGCAAAGCTTGAACATCAAAAGCCTAGATGCCAGCCCAAAGCAGGTGTCATTCCACTGATCCCTCGCCCAGGTCACGCCCAGGTCACGCTGGTTATGCAGGTTTGTGGCCACAAGATTTGAGTTTCCTTCATCCCTTACTGAATGAGGGCTTTATTAATTTATTTATTTTAATCAGATTTCTCTCATATCACGCACACTTATCAAATCTGATTGGCAGGGCATGAAATAGCAATACCTAAAAATAGCAGCGAGGAAGAGAGTCTCGCTCTACTTTCCCCCTTCTCTCAAAATCTGCCATACGGGGCTGCCAAGAGGTGGGATCCCGTGGGATGGAGCCATCCAGAGAGTGTAATATGGGTGCTGTTGCCATCTCAGGGTCACCAAGGCCAACAGCAAAGGAACCCAACCCAGGTCCCTTGGAGGCAGTTGGTTGCAAAGGATTTGCATTGGCTACAAAGGCAGCAGTACAGCCCAAGAGCAGGCTTTGTGGGCTGGAGCACCGGGGCCACACCACAAGTAGGATCCAGCAAGGGTCTCTAGAAGTGACAATGATGGGCACCATAAGAATATCCCCACTAGCTCTAGCTTTTCTGTGAGCTCTGGGCATGATCCTAGTCCCACAGAAGTGCGTGGGCGTTTTGCAACTATTCACAGTAAATGTAGATCTGTTCTCCTCCCCTTGTTCCCTAACCATCTCTGCTTGGCATTCCTTCCTCCCCACAGCTCTCCTTCCCTGGCAGGACTCCGCTGGGGTCAGGGCCTGCAGCCCCAGGGAGGGGTTCACCACCCATCCCATGCCCCTGTTGAGGTGTGCACAGCAGCTGGAAACCAGCCCATTTCCAACAAGCTTGCTTCCTCCCACATCAGCAGGGATAACTGGGTCCTGTTGCACAGCATCCAACGGGAAATGCCCGCCAGCCCCCGAGCTGCCGGGAAGGAGCTATCCGGGAAGGCCGCATTTGCATCCTGCGCCTTTAAATTCATTTTACTATTACAGTCATTTCACTAACTACTTAATTGCAGCCATCTCTCTGCGTCTGTCTCGGTCCGACACCCACAGCTGCAGCCGCCCACGCAGCCACCCACGCCGGCCCACGCTCTGACTCATGCTCCCAGCCGCTCTCAAAAAACCCCGCTCCCCGCCGAACACAAGCGCTCCCTTCAAATGTGTGCTGCTACTTTGATCTATTTCCATAGATTCCTGTGAGTCATCTGATCCGTCTCTGATCTAAACCCAGTAGACTAGAGCCTACATGTATGGTGTTTTGCATGAATTTGACTTGCACAGAGAGCTGACCCTGCTGTAATGCACAGGCTTGCGAGAGCAGAAAATTCCTGGGAACTTCTTCCAGGAGGGAATTGCTTACTTATCCAAAAACAAGAGCAATTATTTCCTATTAAAAAGTCTTATTGTGCTCTAAATATATATATATATATATGTGGTGGAATGGCATTATTCTAGGATATAAGGTCACAGTGATGTTCAGAACCCATCTCCATCAAATCCCTTCGCAGCATTTTCCCACCCCTACCAGCTTGATATCCTCTCCTCGCTTTGCAGATGGCAACATGGTGGTGCCAAACCTTAAGGTGCATTTCAGCAGGAGTGGGAGCCAGCCTGCCACCAGCAGCACAGCTTAATTAAGGCATGGGGGATGATCAGTCCCGGGCACCTCCGGGCAGTGTAATTTGGCTGCTGTCACAGAGGAAGGCAGTAATGACACCCAGGCTACCACCGAGGTGCTGAGCTCATCAAAGGCTTCACGCCTACTATCTGGCAGATTTGTGGTCCCTCATTATCCCAAACCCCAAGAGCTGTGCCCCAGGGACACCCCAAATTCCTCCCGAGTGGATATTTTCTCCTGGTGATCTATTCAGCACTTGTGGGTGGATCCACAAAAGCCATCGGGGAACATTTCTAAGCCTGCAATGCTGTTATGGCTAAGAGTGGATAGTCAGAGGTGCTCATTCCTGCCTGGAGCTTGTTGGCCAGGTCATGCCAGCCTGCACCTGAGCTACCCCCTGCCTCTCCTCTCCCGTGGCCAACAGCACTCGCTGTGCCTGTGCTTGACCTTGCAGATGTACCTTCCTCAAAAATTGCTGCTGCAGCCACCAGCATTATTACTTTTCCACAGCCTCTTTGTGCACGGCAGGCAGGCAGCATTCCTTCCTGAATGCTTTGCAGGCAAGTAGCAGATGGTGCCTGTCACTAAAAGCAAATAAACGCTTTGGTGCCCTGATTTATCTGCACAAACACCACCTGAGTTATCAAGGACAGGAGGTCCTGGTAGAAACACCTTTTTAGTGGATTTGCACTCAGTGGTAACGAGCTCTGAGCACATGAAGTTCATGCTTTACCGAGTATGTATCACTGCTGAGAGCTTATTTAGATTTGCACAGATGCATTTGAAAAACAATTAAAAAAACCACAAACAAACAAAAAAAAAACCAAACAAAAAAACAGAAAAAGAAAGAAACAACAACAAAAAAAGCCCAAACCAAAAAAACCCTCAAACACAAAAATAAACACTAAACAAGAGAAACCAGATGGGTTGCATGAAGTTGTCACAAGGATCATTCCAAATGTTAAATATTAAGAAAAAAAATAAAGGTATGCAACTTGAAGCCTACACCTGAGCTTCCTGAAGTCGGTGGCAAAGCCACTGCCACCTCCCTGTGAGAACAGATCTGCAGGCATGCAATTAGAGGTGGGAAACTGAGGGCCAAATTGCTTCCTTTTGCTCCTGTGTGTAAAACCAATTAACTCCCTCCTGCACAGCAGATGAGTAACTGAAAGCTGAATCCTCCTGCTAGATTCAAAGCTTCCCAGTGGCTGATGTTTGGGCTCACCCTTTTATTTTCCCCATCCATCCTCCTAACGGGCCTCAGCATTGCCATCATGCCTGGCACCAGTGGAGAGGAGGGAACCTGTGGCCATCCATCTTGCCCTGCAACGTGCAGCCCAGTTGTAAAGGAGCCCTGGGAGCCAGAGGTTTATTTAAACCAAGTTGGTGGGGCCGTGCGCTGCCTGCTCCCAGCATGGCTGGTCTGAGCTCTTCCCAGGAGCACTGTATCTCCCAGCAATTCATGGTGAGTGCAGTGCAGCACAGGGAATGCTCTGCCAGCCTGGAGGGGGATGCTTATTGTTTTAAACATCTTGGATCAGTGAAGCACGAATTTCAGTCTGATAATTTGTCATGGGAATAACATCTGCATCAAGAGGGTGACCAACCCTTACTGCAAAACACAGCTATGCCCCATTCCTGGACACCTCAAAAAAGTGCCAAAAATAGGCCAAGCGTCCCAGGGAGCACAGCAAGGCTCAGCAGCAAGGGGTAACACTCCCTGGGTGTTTTTTCCAGGAAACCTACAATTACGTTCCACTTCAGTACTGAACAACCCCTTCTCCCTTTTTTTCCTGCTTGTTTTTGTTCATTTTCTTTCATTTTGTTTTTGTTTGTTTTCAGGAGAACTGGGGGAGGAGGAAGAGAAAGGGGTAGAAAAAACATTGTGTGATTTGAATTGCATTGCACTTTGCCTGTGCTTTTTTTATGCTCAATGGGAGTGATGCGTGCAAGTCTGAGAAAACAGCACATTTCACCAGCCTGAAAAATACTGCCTTGGGCCTAACCCAAATTTTCATCAGTTTCACTGGAAGTTGAATCTAGTCTTTTGAATAGCTGGAGCTGCAACTAGCGATACCAGGGGCTCCAAGAAAATAGATGGTATATAGCCACTGAAGTCTCAATAGTCTCAAATATTTTTAGGGCATTGATGGCCAACAGCACTGCTGAGCATCACACTCAGAAAGCAGCACACACCACCCTTGCCAGTCCCTTGCAGTGCTTCTGAATGGGATGGGAAGCAGTAAGGCAACCAAGGCTCAAGAGGGAGATTTTTTGTCTTGCAGGTCCATAAATGATATGCGATATATTAGTAGAATCAAAATGAATCACAAAAACACGAGGAAACTGCCTAATTTCCCCCATTACTCCCAACACATCAGCTCTAAATTATACACCCCAGAAGAGCTGCAGTTAAAACGTGGCTGTTTATTCAGTTATTTCCATATGCATCTTATTTATTTAAGATTGAGACAAATACTACTCGCATGCCTGCTCTGCCGGCATTAATCATCTACTGCATCCCAGGCTACCAGGGATGCAGGAGGTGGAAGTAACATGACAGCCATGTGTGTGGGCAGGCACAGAGGTGGGTGTTTGCCTGTTGGAGCAGAGGTTCAGAGCAAGCCAGGGCGAATGTTCAAATTCAGAGCCTTCCAAGGGTCTTGCACAACACTCCCTGTTTATTTATCAATTTTTTTGGTTTAAATATCCTTTCTTTGCCAATTTTATTTGTGATCAAAATGCATATTGTTGGGGCTTGGTGCTGAACCTCCCTTGGTATTTGTTTCCCTGTGGTGGAGACTCACAACTTTGTGGCCTTTGAAAATCCATTTTCAGCCTTGCCTCTGTGTCGCTTCTTGGCACTCGACCACTCTCACCACGAGCCCTCCCTCTCCATTCAGAGCTGCTGAAAGCACCTTGGCTGTGTCTGAATGGGGGAACATTTGTTCCCACTCACTATGGCACAGGGAGAAAGCTGTGTGTCAAGGAATGACGTTGGTACAGAGTGCAGAAACACAACCAATGCAGCCTTTACCAACACAGGCACATAAGCGTGAGCCCTGCTGCCTCCACTCGCAGCAGGAATTAAATCAATTCAGAGAAGCAAAAATACACCTGTTGAGAAGTCCCAGGCCATAAGAGCCAGAGCATCGCCCTGCAGAGGGGAAGCAGCCCATAGACACCTGGTGCAGGGATGGGGCTTATGGCTGTCCCTCCACCACCAGCTCCCTGCATTCCTCCAGCCACTGCCTTGTTAACCAGCCCAAACCCTTTCTCAAACATTTATTTAGCTTGAGAAAATCACTAGTTTCACTTTGAATGTGGTCCTAGTCTATTTAATTAAGATAAATTAATCCTGTTTCCAAAAAAAAAAACAAAGACAAAAGAAAGGTTTGTGCCCCAGCACCAGTAAACCTGATTAGAGCAAGCCTGATCACGCACTCCCAAGTTAAACACCTCCATCGGTCTGTGCACAGCCACACTGAGTCAGTCCTTTAGGTTAAACCCCACTGCAGGCACCATTTGGGATTTTAACTCACCTCTTCTATATCTGAATGCTCCCTCCTATCTTAGAATCATAGAATCGTTTAAGTTGGAAATGGCCCTTACAGTCACTGAGTCCAACCATAAACCTAACACTGCCAAGTCCACCAGGAAACCACGTCCCTAAGTTTCACATAACTTCTTACTTCCCATCAAGTTCCAACAGTGAGAAAACCTGTGACACCTCCTGTAGACACGGTTCACAACCCAGCTGTGCCTACAATAAATTAGGCGGATTTTCAACTTGGAGAACAACTCTCTTTGCTAGGTACCCTCTGCCACAAACAGAGCCCGAGTTGGCATTACAGGACTGCTGATGTCCTGCTGACCTGAAGATCAGCCTCACAAAGGCAAAGCTCACAAAAGCAACAAAGTAAAAGCCAGTGTCACCCACCTTCACCTTCTGCTGACAACTTCCAGTAACAGAAAGGTAGGCTTTAATCTCACCTGAGCGACTGTGGTAGCATCCATCCTCTTATATCCTCCTTTCTCCATCTTTCCCAAGGAAAGTCCTCAACAGAGCAAAGAATAAAAGAGGTTAAAACATAGAAACTGTTCAAATATGCTTTCTGCCTTCATTTTGAAAGAGAAATTTTAGCAGAGACCCTGAAGTGGGAGCCTAAGGAGGGAAAGGCTGCATCCTACCCTGCCCACAGGAAATGTAATCAGCATGGCCCTTGCGAAACAGGGGCCAGCTGCTGCCACTCCCAGCTGTACCAGCACCACCTCTTTGATTTCAGCTTGGAGCTAAACGTTAAAAAAAAAAAAAAAAAAAAAAAAAAGTCACTGAATTTTGGTTCCTTTCGCCAAGGACCAAAAGGGTGGTGGAGGAATGGCAAACAGGAATCTAAGGTGATCTGCGAATCAAAAAGGACCTCGCGCTTTGTGTTCTTTGAAATAAATATAAAGACTAACCTTAAAGGATAGTTACTCTGCTTTCTGATTAACAATGGAAAGAAAAATAAAAACTTGTCATTTTTGCCCTCAACCACAAAGACCGTGAATTTATTTTGGGAGAAAGGAAAATGGCATCTCAGAAGCTAACACATTCAAGACTCCAAGTGCTCCAAAAATAAAGCTGAGCATCACAAGGCAGGCAGCCCTGTCAGCAGGCTCTGTGTGGGGATCGCCTGCCCCTATCAGAGCAGATTTCATGAGGCTTTACAGCAAAGGCGTCTGGTGAGGACTCTGCTGTCTAATCCGCAAAGCACACCTGATATTGCAGGAAGAAATCTTGGATGTACTCAATAGTCACACTGTCAGACTGGGGCCCCATATAGCATCGAGAGCTGTTTCTAAAGAGCTTAAAAAAAAGTGAGTGAGTGAGGAAAGGAGGAAGAAAAAGGGAATAAAATACAGGATGACACTTACATAGATGTAACGGCTAACAAATGGCTTACTTGCTACCTGTAGAAACACTTCTGTTGAAAAAAAACAGAGCAGTTGTCTCCCAGTATTGGAGGCTCTACAGGACACCTTGTTCTTATATGAAACGCAAGGTAAACATGGTCCCTATGGTGAAAAATTTGTGGGGTCTTGTTCCAATAATGGGAATGGATCATTTCTGGAATTAGTCTTCAAAGTCAATACAATGCTTATTAGGCTATAAAATATGCATTGGGTTTCCTGAGTAAATCAGCATTTACACAATGAGACACAAAGGGGAAATTCCCTAAACACCACTGAGGAATCAGCTCATTGGAAAAGCCCTGTTTTACAAAGTTAATTTGTCATTACTGAGTCTTGATTGAAGCTCCTTAATGTGTTTCCTGCACTCCTGGAAGTTTACCATCATTTTACAGGGACTGTGTGTACACCAGCCCCAGGTGTGATGTATCGTAGCAGACAGCCCCGACAAAGAGCTGTCACTTCCACGGGGAAGAGTCAGAGCATCCTGCTCCCTCCTCCTCCTCGCAGTCCTGTTATCAGCACAACATCCCTACCCCAGAGGAGAGGATTCCCACTACATCCTGGTACAAGGATGAACTGCAGAGCCCCCTGACCCTCACATTTTATTCCCTTTGCACTACTGAAGGAAAGGAGGGCATTTGTGGAATTTGGAGCCTGGCTCTGGCTGAGCAACTGGCTCGCAAGCCACACAGTTCTTCCTGCAGGAACCCTCTGCATTTTCTCCACAGAAATATATTTGTGTAG
The DNA here is from genome assembly GCF_001715985.3 of Manacus vitellinus. Taxonomy (NCBI): domain Eukaryota; kingdom Metazoa; phylum Chordata; class Aves; order Passeriformes; family Pipridae; genus Manacus; species Manacus vitellinus. Next base: position 4,680,901 of record NW_021939471.1, on the reverse strand, counting down.
GAATGAAGACACTGTCATTACAGGTAGATGTTAATAGTGATATCTAGACAAAGAGTGCAATTTCAGCTGCTCTGTTCAGGACTTTACCCCACAAACATCAATGTTCCTGAGTAGGGTGAATGAATAGGCACATGACCCCATGGGATCACTCCCCTGACTTGCTTTTTATGCTAATCCCTGGTGAACTAAAAGATACTGTCACCTTCACTGAAACTCAATATTTAGTCTTTGTGGAAAAACGACAATAAATCTTTACATTCAGTGGAATGCTTTGGGGCAGGGTGTTATCCAGCATTCCCTGACCCCACGCACAGCCTCTGATCCTGTCACCTCTGCAGTGAGGAGCCTGGGGGTCCCCAGCTCCCAGCCAGCCATGCCAAACATGCCAGGCTCTGCATGGACACCCAGGGCTGTCACTGTTCCTGCTCCACTTTTCACCTGACTTTTCTCTTTGAGCTGTAACACTCGTTAATTACTACTCTGAGCAGCATGATGGATTGGGATGGGTTTGGCCTTTGAGGGGGCGGAGGAGAAACAACAGTTTGGTGGAATCCAGCTTTCTCCACGTCTGCATCTCTGTCCCTCACTCGAGCGGAAAACAACAGCCGTGACAAGCGGGGGAGCAGCATCACCCACTCCCTACTCCCACTCATTCCAGGAAGAAAACAGCCTGCTCTCAATTCTTCCTCACTTCTGTCGGCTTCCAGCAGCGCCGGGCTGCCAGGGAGGCAAGAAGTCATGTCAGCCCAGCAGATACACCTCTAGACATACAGGGAGGTCACAGATTAAACATCTTATTGATTCATTTCTAAGGACGGGCGTTAAAGAGGGCCTGAAGAGGTTGCAAACTGTCGTTATGGGATGAAGTTCACCAATAGTAGCTAGCCATGAGCAGAGACTGAGTGTCAAAATCAATTATTTGTTATTTATTTCCCTGGATTTCCACAATACTAAGGAGGCACCCTTCCAAAAAGCTCTGGGCTCAGTGCCATGATTTAAAACACGTACACCCGAGGTCATCCACCCCCTGTCAGCCTCACCCCCAGCAACACCCAGCTGCAAGCTTTGTGGGGGGAAAGAAAAAGGAAAAAAAAAAAGGAAGAAAAGCAAAAAGCAACCCTCTTGGCCACCCCACCCTCCTCTAGGAGGAGCAGGACCTCCCTCTAATGCCCAGCTCCCCATATTTTCTCTACCTGCCAGGACTCAGGCCACCAAGTCAGGACACAGGGTAGACCCCAAACCCTGGTGTCAGCTAACAGCACTACCACAACCTTTCCCTGCAGCCAGGCTTGGCTAGGACCTCCTTACATCCCTGTAGGGATGCAAGTGGCAATGCCAAGGACAAGGATCTCTAAATCCTGGCTTCTGAGCAGTTAAATGAGGATGGGAGACTGTCTGCAAGGCGAGGGAGAGCTTTTTCTCAAGCCAGGAAAGGGAACAGTGCCTCTTAATATAGCAAGGGGAGTAATATAAAAAGAGTTTTCCCTATCTCCCACCTCCCACCCCTCCTACAGCCTAACTTATTTTAGTGCCTGGCTACACCCCGGCATGCAGGAAACCATTAGGGTTGCCAAATGCCTGTTTCAGGAGACAATTTACATACACAAAATAATTAAGTTTTTGTTTGCTGCTCCTCACTGGAGCACCTGCAGATAAGGCTGGCCAGAAACCCTGCAGACCTGGAGTTCCTGGAGTTCCAGCAAACCTTGCCTGCTGGTTTGGAGCAGACTGTGACTTCTGGCTCTTTCCCCTAATCCCAGAAAGCTTCCTTGGTCCTGCCTGTGCCTCCAGGTATGTTGGTGGGTAGGTTGCAGGACCGGGATGCTGTAGGGCATGGGAAAGGGCCACATTTGGTCCCTGCCCACCCTGGCACCTGCCAGGGATGAGGGGGGATGTTGGATGTGTCATGGCCATACAACACCATGGCTGTCAGCAAAGCAGAGTCCTTGAGTTTGGAGGGAGGACAGAGAAACCCCAGGGCTAAGCTTCCACATCAGCTCTCTGCCAAACAGTGAGACATTACTCAGAGCCATGAAGTGAGGTCACAAAGTCACACACTGAGACCACAAGGGCTGTTTGCACTCAACTTGGGAAAAAGCCTGAGCAAGTCAGCCTCTGTTGGGAAGAAATTCTGCAGCTTCCCCACTTTTCAATGGTGGTCAGCATCCTGCTCCTGGTCCCAGCAGAGCAAAGCTCGTCCTGCCTCCTGGCACAGGGCACATCTGCAAGAACATCTCTCCATCCCAGGAGGCTGCACACCGAGGGCCCCAAGCTAATGACATCTGTTTCTTAATTTCTGGTCAAACTAAATATTTTCCATCACAAAGGCACTTGCAACAGAATTCAGTTGTTGATGAAACATGCGCATTGATGAAAACTGCCACTTCACAAAAGAAGGATTCTCCGTGAAAAAAAATAATTCTTATTTTATGGAGTTTCCTTCTAATAATATTATTTTTACCTATTAAATTACATGTCAGAAGTAGTTACTGAATCATGTCATATTATGACAGGAATAATAGTTGAAATATTCTCCTTTTATGTGCCATTACAATCACAAAGAGCAGCTGTTATCTGGTACTGTTTGAGACATCTTTTCTTTGTTCTAGATCAAAGGGGCTCCTGTTTGTGCCCCAGTAAAGCCATCAAACCATTTCGTTACAACATGAACATGAGCCACTTTGATCTAGAGACAAAGGCAAGGGAGATTAATCAGTATCAAGCCAAACCACTCTTAATTAAAAAATAAAAAACACGAGTAGCTGAAGCTCTTACGTCATACTATGATGTGTCAGTAATTGTAAGGCGCTTAACACACTGCCTCTACAGGGATGACATGGAAAATTGGAATGGCAAAACATATGCACACACTAACCAAATTTTCCTCAAAAAAAGTCTAAAATTCTAAAAAAACCCCAAAACCAAAAAAAAACCCAAAAAACCTCCAAAGTTCCAATATTCCAATTTAGGGAAAACTGAAAATATTTGGGTTTGTTCTAATTCAGCAGCTATAGATTATTTTCCTTTGTGACATTCCATAATAATACTGAAATCCAATGAACTTTATATGTCTGTCATGTATTGGCTTTCCAAAACATCATCTTCAAATAATGTCTGCTAATGCCTAATTCGTATAACAATGTATTTCCACACAAATTTGCTGAAGTCTTTCTGAGCCAGCAGACCTCCATGGAAAAAAAAAAAGATTTATTGAATCCAGAACATTTCAAAGGAACATTTCAGTCTCATCAAGAAGGTCCAAGATAAATATTCTAAGCTTTTCCTTAAAATTTACAATACATTTATAAATTAAAATGGCAAAATAAATTATAAAAATATTTTGATGAAAACGTTTGTGTATGAATTGTATAAAGTTTTAAAAAGACATTCCTGAATCTTCAATTTCTAGACTATAAGATTACAAGTGTAGGAATGAAACAACATTCCCTTGGTTTTCTCATCAGCTGTACAGACCATCTCTTTTGCTGAACAGGGTAAGAAAAAGCCCCAGCAGCTCTGCTGTGCAGAAGTGTTTCCTTGCTGAAGGCTGCAGCAGCAGCAGGAGAGGTCTGACAGACCAGAGGTTTGTGTTCTCCTCTGGAGGTCCTCAAGAAACTCTGCCTCCTGCCCCTCCACTGCAGAGCATCTCTGCTTTCCCTTTGGTTTGCCATCCCTCAGCCTTGATCATTGCTTTTATTTATGCAAACTCAGAGCTGCATATTTTAAAGGACTGTTTCAACACTCCAGCAGATGCAAAGCACAACAGCTGGATATTAGTGCAGCTTGGCATCACAACCATTTTGTGCCTTTTTTTTTTTTTAATTAATGCTCTGCCATATTACAACAAGGAAACAGTTTCCCTTCTTTTATTACCATCCTAACCCTGAGCCAAGTATTAAACACGATTTAATTTAATTAGTTCTTATATTCTCTCCTCTTGCGCGATTATTCAGTAACACAAGGTTTCTACCCAGCTCCCTTTTTTGCAGGCAGATAAAAATCCTGCTGATGGTGGTGGGAACACGTCAGACACCTAATTTACATGTAAGACGGATTACTGGGTTATGAAAAGTAAAGATATTTTCAACCAGTCCTGTGGCTCACCTTTTGCTCTGCCACACATTCCCAAGTTCTCCGTGCTCTTCTGCAGTGTGTGGGGATGCCACCAGTGTCAGACCTCACTGACACTCAGCACCACCAGGTTCGTCCCACCTTTGGGTTACTCCAGAAAAACCAAAGCTGTAGGTTCAAGGGTTGTATCCTGGCATCCCCTTATCCTGCTGGCATCACTTCTTTCCCTCATCCCCAGCTTTTCTCTCAGACTAGATCAGCCAGTTTCCCTCACCCTTGTGTTTTGGAGGAAGGGTCAGCGGTCCTAGCAAATGCTTCTGGTCTCCATTCTTAAGCATGTTCCTGCTTGGAGTGGACCTCTTGCATTCTCAGACCTGCTGGGCATTTGCATCCAGATCCTGCCACCTCCTTTATGAGTCTGCCAAGTAGGACCCCATCAAAAGCCTGGCTGAAGACAAGGACTACGGCATCTATTGCATTTCCACACTCCACCACTAAAATACCAAACTAACTGGGCAACTGCTGTGCCCCAGCAGAGCTATGCTCCCTCCATCCAGGGAGGCTTCTGCCAGGATTTGAGGGGATGGAGTCACTGCTGTGCGTGCCCAAGGCAGAAACTGAGCGAGTGGGACCTCGAGGGGCGGGGCTGCCAGGACAGAGCTCTCTAAGGCACACGAGCTGCATCAACACGGGTTGGAGCAGGAGCGAGCCCGAGTCTCATCCCAAATTTCATCCCAAGTGGGAACAGCACTGAAATGATGGCTGTGCCTCCAGCGGAGGCCCAAGCTGCCCCTGGTGCTCACTGTGAGTGGTGAGCTGTGACAGCAACCATGCAGGATGCTGCTGAAGGGTGTGACACCACTGACACTTGGGCACGGCTAACCTTGGCTCGTCACCTTGATCCGTCCTCCTGGTGACCAGGAGCAGCAACACATGTCAGGCAGCCTGGGCTGGACCTGACTTTAGAAATCGTGTAGGTGTTTTGACTTTGGAGTGGGCATCTCATCCTTTTGAGGCAGCAATAAATAAACATACATGTTGTGATTAGTCAGTTAAAATCAATTGACATTGACAGCCACAGCCTGGATAGAACATGGAAAGTGAAGCCCTTGGGAAGGGGAGGCAAAGTGTCATGTCACAAAAATTATCTTTGAGGAATAACAAACCTGTGCCCCAGGCTTATTAGCTAGGCAGTGACTGTTCCACAAAGCACACACTTCCAGCCAAAAACGGGGAACATCACCGTGAAGCAGCAAACCACAACAAAACCCAGAGCCTTGGAACAAACACAGCCAAGAAGATGAGCAGGACACAGCTCTGAGGGTTTTGTTCAGTCCAGAGCAGAAAATGCATAAGCTGAGTCAGGTTGCTCAGCCATGAGTCACTTCCATAGGTTTCCCAGCACTCCTGCCAGCAGGCTTGCCCAAGTGGGGGTTACAGCCTGCCTGCTGCCAGCCCTGCCCTTGGCACCCACATCACCATGCCCACAAATACACCACCTGCAGAAAACTGGTACTGATGCTCCAAAAGTAGAGCAAGGAAAAGTTCTGGCCACAAGCAGTGTCTGGAGGAGACATCAAACAGCAGCAGCTCTGCAAGGGGAAGGGAGGGATTGATGGGAAGGACGAGGGGGCGGGAGAAGCCTGGGCAGGAGTGGGTGTGTTGTCCAGGTACTGGTGACAGCACGCCAGGAGGGTTTTGAGTCTGCGAAAAGCACTCTGCAAAAGGAAAAAACACATTCGAGCAGCGAGGTGAAAGGTCTGGAAAAAGCGGCGAGCGAGAGGGAAGGAGTAGGAGGAAACGTGGGCGCAGAAGTAGGTGGTGCCACATAGCAAGTTTCTGATGTAGCCGGGAAAGGCATCCAGAGCTCCCAGTTTCCAGTCCCACACCTTCACCGGGAGACCATCTGTCCTCTCCCAGAGGGAAGGAGCCCCCAGGTCAGGCGAGACCGCTTTCCTCATCCTGCAAAAACTAGCAGGCGGTGCCAAGCCTCGGAACGGCACCACTTCTCAGGGTTCCTGCACTGGCAGCTACACTCCAGGCTGAGTCTGTGCCTGCTGGTACCCACTCTATAGGAGAGCTGCATCTCTGCTATGAGACCTGCCATACTTACCTGTCTCCTTAAATGGTGTCTGAGCTAACACTTTAAAAGCATCAGATGATAGCTCAGGGTTTTTTCTCCTCAATACACAGCCATAGCTAATCCAATTCTTCCCTCTGGAACATTTTAATGAGGGTTTTGTTTTGGACTTTTCTCTGATGAAAGGTTGCCTTTTGGAAAGACAGACATTCCTCCAAATTCTGTTGAATGCAGACTGTAGAGCAAAGGAACAAAACAGTTCAGTGGTGGGTCTCTTTTTCCTTTTTTTTTCCCCTCTGGCCTTAACTAAAAGGAAAATTTTAACAGTTCCGAATAGTGATATCTTCTCCTGGTATCATTTGTGTTTGTGAGAGCAGGCAGAACATTCACCTGTTTTCCAAAGTCCTGATGCTCAGGCACCACTGGAGGAGGACTCACAAGCAGTGTTAGGAATGCCTTCAGGCTGGTCTGTGCTGCTTAGCTGCAGTGAGGGCATGTCCCTGTTGCACTGGCAACATCCCCTGGAGCTGTCAACATCCTGTGGATCACCTGCCCTTGCCCTGTCTGTGTTTGCCACGGCAGGTACTTGTGCTCTGCAGCAGCTCTGGAATGGGGAGGATGTGATCTGGACAGGTCCTTCAGGAGGGTACCAACCTACTGCCAGCCCATGGTCAAGGGGAAGCATGGTAATGGCCCAGGCATCTTCTGTTATGCAGAGCACATTGTCCAGCATGATTCAGGAGACTTCTTATCTGGAGCTTTGAAAAGCAACAAGCTGTAGGGGATGCTTACATGGATGGTTGTAAGACTGGATGCATCTACCATTGGGTGCACACAGCTCATCATCATCATCACCTCTCCCTCTAGGTATATCATAGAATCAGAATGGCTTGAGTTGGAAGGGACCTTAAAGGTCATCTTGTTCGAACCCCCTGCCATGGGCAGGGACACCTTCCACTAGACCAAGTTGCTCAGAGCTCCATCCAACCTGGCCTTGAGTATTGCCAGGGATGGGGCAGCCACAGCTTCTCTGAGCAACCTGTGCCAGCGTCTCACCCCTCTCATAGTGAAGAATTTCTTCCTAATATCTAATACCTGTCCTCTGTCAGTTTGAAGCCATTCCCCCTTGTCCTGTCACTACGCCCTTGTCAAAAGTCGCTCTCTGCCTCTCTTGTAGGCCCATTTAGATACTGAAAGGCTGCTACAAAGCCTCCTCTTCTACAGGCTGAACCCCAGCTTTCTCAGTGAGAGACGTGGTTCAGTCTTCTGATCACTTTCACAGCCCTACTCTGGGCTCATTCTATCAGATCCACATCCTGAGGTTTAAGTGTGCCAGACTAGAAGACTGAAATGCAGCTCAACAGTTCTGAAAATCAAGATGTAGCTCATCCACATAAAACAAGGCACTTCTGGTAGGCAGTTTAGCAGCACCTCACAGGGTCAGGAGCAGGGCCAGCAGAAGTAGGTGACACATCCAACCTCTTCCCCAGAGTGGCTGCAGAACTGCCCAGACCCCCTGCCAACAACACACATATCAAAGTGCTTTGCAAACACCACAGCCCATGAGCAGCAAAACACATTAATTTAACAAAGAGGGTGTATGGCAGGGGGACCGATGGCCGTGCCATCTTCACTGCCAGCCAGGGACAGGACACAGGGAAACAGGGCAATGTCAGACCCACATCCCCCAGTGTCCCCTGCCAGCAGTACACACCCCCTGGGAGCACAGGGGTGCCAGCAGCTCCAGCACAGCCACAGCAAAAGGAGCAAAACAAATCAGTCTGTTTCCATCCCATGGGAACGCAAACTTTTGACACTGTTCGAGAGGCCCTGTTGATGTGAGCCGTGCATTTACATGTCTCTGCTCTCTCCCCGTGGAAGCTGGCGGGTGCCAGTTTTGCTGCGTTACCGGTAATAAACTTTTAATGCCACGTATTCAGAATCCCTTGTTTGCCCTGTAGAAAGTTTCTCTTCGTGCATCAGACTCGGAGAACAAAGCAGGGACTGTTTAGCCGCAGGATTTAACCACCTGTTGTAATACCTCGTTGATCTAATCTTTTGTTTTAATTAAAAGCCTTTCAGTTTGGTTTGCAGGTTTTTTCCTCCCTGCACCCAATGCCGGCTTGCCACCACTGTCTCTGTCTTGGCTGTGGAGTTCACATCAATCCTCTTTGAATTCCCCCAGTTGCATACAAATAGGAGAAAAACCCAATCCATCTCAACAATTGTCCAGCCTGAGACCCAGTACTGTCTGGCCACTGCTGGGCACAGCAAAGGATGGAATGAAACAGCTGCAGAGAGTGCAGAGCCAGCAAGGCAATTTCCATGGTGTCCACTGCTCTCTAGGCCAGCTCAGCTCTATTTGAGGGAAGAGACCAACAGACTTTGGGCAGTGAGATGGGACCCCACTCCGTGGGCATCCAAGGGATTAGTGTTTCAGATACCAAGAGAAAGGTGTTTTCATGAGGATGAGATTTAAACTTGGTTTCAAGCACTGACATGAATTCTCCTCTATCTCATAATTAAAACATCCACAGCTACATCAGGGATCTACTGCAGTGGATATATACTTTAGAATAGCCACTTTGAATATTATTCCAACTTTTTTCCTATGAAGATTTAAATAAAATCCAGACTCCACCAGCCAGCAGAAGCACTCTTTAGCCTTTTGAGTAGGTCACTTCAGAAGAGGAAAATCAGCAAATCAAATAACGAGATTTCAGAAGATGCAAAACAGAGGCAAATCCAGCCACAGAGCTGCCCCCAGCCCCCTGCAGCCACGCACTGGTGCTGCCTTCCCCAGCTGCTCATGGCAGCTCCTCGGCAAGATACGCTCCACTCTCCTTCCCCTTTGCAATTCGTTGCTCCTATCAAGCTTCAAAAGCTTTGCTTACCCTTCTGAGAAGTACAGTGATGGCTCTTTAAAGCTGGCCACGTGCTTAACACACCAAAACCCTTTGAAAGCTCTGTATTCACACTATTTCTTGCCTTTCACCTCTCAGAGCTATCAACACAGTAGGGAACCCAACACGGCCCGACCGGCCCTACGCAGTCACCTTCATCCAACGTGGCCACCACCGCCTGTGAGAATGAAAAGCAAGGCTCTGGGCACACCCAGTGGCTGCGGTTTTCCCTGCTTCTCTCCCTGCTTTGGCAAGGGGTACGTTAAAAGCCAAGAGGCCTTTGGTGCCATCATCACCCACAGCATCCAGTACCCTCCTCTGCTTCCCCGAAGGTGGGAGCCAGTGTGTCCGGCCAGCGAGGCAGGAGGGTGCAGCAGAGACAGCTGCTCCGTGTCGTCCCCCGCCATGCCGCCGAGACCTGTCAGGATATGTCACAACACGCGGCGTGTCGTGCCTCACCGCTTTGTCGAGCAACAAGCAAAAAAAAAAAAGGGGGGGGGGGGGAGAGATTCAGATCTAATACGTGAGTGGGCCGGTATGTGCAAGAGAGATGAATATGAAGTTAAACATGCTGGGTGCTACAGTAATAACCGGGCGCACGCGGAGCGGCTGGAAGCGAGCCAGGGAGGGGAGATTCGGGAGGGGAGATTCGGGAGGGATGCTGCTGAGCTCAGTCTGTGCGCGGCAGCGAAGCTGCGGCTCTAATGAGCGCGAGGCGGATCCCGAGGCTGCCGCGTGGGCGTCAGGCTGACACTGCTCCACCAAAACCAGCGGGAGCCCTCGGCCACGTCACCCCCTGGGCTGCGGCTGTGCCCCCTCCCAGGCTCAGCGGTGGGGTCACCAGACACCCGGGCAGCTTCACTTCGTGTGCACGGGGGAAAAAGCTAGACTTTGTCCCTTAAAAATAGGGCAGTTCCTATATATGTGCTGGGTCCAGTAAACTGCGGTGCCAAAACAGAGATGGGAGACTTCCACAGGTCCCTGTGAAACATAAGAATGTGTCCCCAAGTATTTCTGTATTAAGGGAGGGACCAGTTCACGCCTCTTTGTATGGCGATGCTGAAGCTGAGGGCCCCTCTTATAGCAGCTTTGTGTCCATGCAAATCTCTTTTTGGGGACCAGTGGGAGGAGACCTGAGGTCGCAGGCAGCCACCTACCACCAGACAGCATCCCTGCCTCTGTGTCCTGCCTGCCGGAGGCGGCGGGAGGAAGGGCTGCCTTCCCCAGGTCCCGTGGGCGTTCACATGGCCCCTTCGCAGCAGTCAAAGACACATTTACGAAGTGCAAACTTCTAACGGCATGGGAATGAGTCATTACGGGGTTTCAAAATGCGTAAATATGATCACATCCTAATTCGGTGTGTCACAACGAGCTACCCTGTGTCTGCGGGGTTACTCTGCTCCGCAGAAACCTCGGAAATTCCTACCCAACCTTCTGATGAAAAAAAATCATCAGCATTCGTGTCACTGCATGCAGAGAGTTAATGTGGTTTTTAGTTTTGTTTTGTTTTTTTTTTTTTTTGGCACTGGATTTCAATGAAGGCTTATGTGCAGTTTTACAACCCAGTACTGCTGTTTTGCACCACAAATTTACAACTGAGTAATAAGTAAATACAAGATTTTTTGGCTACATAGGATTTTCCAAGGTGATTAAATAATTTTCTAAATAGCCCTGAGAATGAAGCTGTCTGAAATCCCCAAGGTAATAGGAAATTAAATGCATCCACATATGCTCCAAAGACATAGGAGAATTTCAAATTTACTGAGAAGTAATATAAAATAAGAAAGCAAATAAAATTGAATAAAACCTCTTGCAATTTAAATTAAATCTACCCAAACCAGCAATGACTACCTTTGAGGCCATAGCTCCTCTGGGAGGAGCCTCCATCCTCAATATGTGCCCCAGGCTCTACATGGCCCCTGCCCCTCCAGAGCCCGTCACAGACAGTGCACACCTCAAATCAACGAGCTTTGAAGACCTCTGAATATTTTGTTAAATGGGCAAAAGCAGTATTCTTTGTGGACTTACTCAAAGAACAGGGAGACAGGAACATCAGGAATCTGGCCAAGGGGCAGGTTTGGGGTGCGCAGGTATCTAGGGCACCATCTGATGACCCAAGGACTTGGAAGTAGCCTACATTAGGGCTTCCCAAGCTTTTCCACAGTGGCAGCCACCTCCACTGTCTCCCTCAGCACTGGAACTGCTGCCTGCTGGCACAGCCAACTCTCCCAGTGGTGGGCAGCCAGCCTCGACCCCTCCCCTTGGGTGAGAACCACAGCCCAAAACCACGTGTGGAGGGGACTCGCCCTTCCCCGGGGCTGCAGGTGCAGGTGATAGGGCAGGGCAAGCAGCCCCACCTGGGGGCCTTCCCTGGAAGGGGCCGGCCTTCATCGCAGCACAGCAGGGCAGTGGGAGAGGAGAGCCGCCGGGGGAAGGGCTCTGGAAAGCCATTCCTCCTGAGCAGCTCGAGGAAATTCATATTTCATGTTCTGCTCCTTCTCTGCCCACGGAGTTCTTTCTCGTGGTGGTGTGTAGGTGTATGTGAGGGATTTATCCTTTCCCCACTGAATCACTGCAGCACAACATCTTTTCAACCCTTCTGTACAGCACAAAAGAGCCTCATGGCATTTCTCCTCATTTTCCTGCTTAAGGAGACAGCCAGCAAGCTCCACATTGTGACCCAGTTGCACCCCAGCTCAAGGCTGGGAACAGCACAAGCCTTCCTAGCCCTGGTGGGACATGCTTGGGAGGGGCACACACCAAAGTGCCAGTGCCAGCTGGCACCCCAAAAACACAGCCCAGCTTGGCTGATGCCTGCATGAAGGTGCCTGGGATGCTGCAGCTTGTTTAGCTGGAAAATGGCTCTACACCCAAGGAAAGGAGCAGAGTGGGGTATCCTGCCTCAGGAGTCCAGGTCCAAGCCAAAGAAAGTGTTATCAAACCCCACTTGCCACAGTTACAACCCTTTATGCTTTAACCAGGGGCCGCTGGAGTATGCTTCCACCAGGTCTGATACTGGTGTGGTGTATGAGTTCTCTGGATTTTGAAAAGAGAACGGGGAGTAAATGAGTTCTGCAGCTGTCATCATGGGCAGAGGCATCACCATGACTAGAGGTTCAGCCATGGATGAAGGCTTTCCTGGCTGAGCTTCTTATCAATTACTTATTTAGAAAAAGACACAGGAGCTTTAGGGAGGTAGCCAACAATAAAAAATTAAATTACCTTTTTCTGGCTGCATGAGAAACAGGCACTTCTTGCAACTTCACATAAACATTAAGGACCTTTCTCTAAGTTGTTCCACCCAGCAGCACCTTCCAACCCAAGGACCTCACAGCACTCAGCTCCACAGCAACTTGATGAGACACTGTATCTAGTGGGCCTGAGGCAAGCCAGTGGGCTCTGGCACCACCGTGCCTGTCCAGCATCACTGTGTTCTTACTGAACTTTGGCCAGTCACTGCTCAGCCCACGTCAAGTTAAAAAAATGTCTAAAGGTTTTCTGATTATCCTTGTGTGCAGTCTGATAGATCAACATCTTGGGGCTGTTCTGCCCCATCTTTGCACCTTCAACACAACAGTGCTTGGCTCCTTCCCTCTCCTCTTTCCTCTCTCAGAACAGGGCAAGACTGCACTGAAGTACAGGCAAAAGCCTGCAAACATTGAGCCATTGGTTCTGATTTCCCACATTTAATCTCCTCTGGGCTGGGAGGAGGCAGGGAGATCACTCTTACTCTGCCCCCATCTCTGTGTCAAATCACTCCAGACTTCTGCATCAGCTCAGCAACCTGATGTTTTGAAGGTTTTTAGAGGGGCTCCCCACCGTACACACACACTTCTCTTTGCTGTTTTTGCTCCCTGGTCTGTTTCTCTTCTCTTTTTATACCCCATCTCTCATCCAGTTTCTGCCCTCCAACAGTCTCTTAGCAGATATATGGGCTGCTGCTTAGAGAGCAAGTTGAAACAGGGTGGATCACCAGGACACTGTGGAGAGCAGCAATTAAGGCTAGACAATTCCCAAAGACCACTGACATGCCTAGCATCCCCTCCTAGCAGATCTGGGCTGTTTGCAATCTTGTGTAAATATGAGCACACACGAAAGGTGGGGAGGGCACTCAGTATAAGTGCTGTGCTCCAAACCCTTCCAGGGTTTTAGTTCCTCCCTCTTGCCTGGGCCCACTGAGCCCTGCAGGCTGTGCACAGAAGGTAAATGAGGATTCAACCACAAGAGCAGGAAAAGGCTTCCTCCAAATGAGAGCTGCAGTTCAAGGTATTCCCTCCTCCCCTGTCCCCCCAAAATTAACATCTCCTTTTAGAAAATACAATTAAAAAAAAAAAAAAGAAAAGAAAAGAAGGAAAAACCCTGGGGAAACTAAAGAGTTCTCACGGTGAATTTTATTTTGTAAGCAACAATATAAACATGTGAATAAAACAGGCATCATTTGCAGGGCTGGCCTTTGATCCAGAGTACCCTGGATCTAGCAACCCTTCACGAGCAGACGAGGGCAAGCCTTTACCTGCGACTCCAGAGGCTAGCCAGGTTGCAGTCCACCAAGACCTTTGTCATGGAAAGACCAATGCTTGAATATTTGCTATTACCAAACGTATGTGCAATCTCGGAATGTACCTCCCACCTCCCCCCCAGGTTAAAAAAAATCCAAATCATACAGCTGCAAACCAGTAAAAAAAGTTGCTTCCAGCTTATTGAGACTGAAATGGCCTGTTGGACTATAAACTGAAATATTGTTCTGGAGATAACCAACTGGTCGTGACACAAAGTACTGTATTTACAACTCAAAAATATAACTGTTATATACTTTAATTTATAGCAAATTTAATACATTAGTGTTTACAAAATAAAATCTGGACTCGACTGAAACAGCGTGCTGCTTAGCAAGTTATTCTTCCTTCCTCTTGCTTTAATTGAAGAGACCAGCAAGCTTAAGAGCTTCTTCTGTGATCCACGCATAACATTTGATGGTGTTAGATGTTGGAGAAAACCGAATGTTTCCTGCATCTCTAAAGGTTTGTCGCTTGGTACCTTCTATTGCTCAAGCTGTACAGTTCAAACCATAAGCTGTCCTTTAACAAGTTCCATACACGTCTCATGAAAGCTACTCAGATACTAACCAGGGCACTGGTTAATGTTACAAACTTAAGAAACGTCCGTACTACTAGCTCACACAACAGGAAAGAGGAAATATAACTACACATTCAATCTCTTATTCCTAACAGCAAAGCTGTGAACTCCATTGCTTTAAGATACTTCAGTAAGTGAAACAGTACCATACAGTTCAAGAAACATTTTTTTTAAAAAAAACCAAACATTTTAATAGTATAAAAAGTTGTTTTACTGGTGTTTCTACTATAAAGCTTTGTTCCACAAATCAAGTGATAAAATAATTAGGTATGTTTACAGTGATAAGAGACTGCAGTGTAGACATTTCAGCTCACATTTTGCTGAGCATTTCAGAACAACAGAGACTGTGACTGATTTGTTAATACAGACCTATGACACAGAGCAAACTGCAGACATGAAGTGCATACTTGAACAGGGAAGTTTACCCACTGGCATTCTAACTTTCTTCAGCTATCCCTTTCACCTCCAGAACACATCATAAGCAAAACCTGGATTTGGAAACTGAGGCATACAACCATCTTGACTGCAGAGCAGCACAGTGGAGAAATGGATGCACACAAACACACCATGGTAAATTCCAGAGTTATATGCCAACTTACTTCTCCTTAGATAAAATGACATCTTCAAAAGTGAACATGTACAAAAAATAAAAACTGTCAAATAAATAAAGAATACAGATGTTAATTAACCACATATATAAAGAAACGTATTGGCATACTGTATGCAGTATACGGTATATTCATAGAATCATGTGGGCTGGACAGCACTTAATAAGGAGTCACATGCTAAAGACATGGCTCCTTGTCTCTCTCCCCCAAAAAATCTTATGGTTTCTGGATATCAAGTGCAACCTTTTATACTGATGCATAAATCCTGCATCGTATGTCATCTTTGCCACACTGAGGATGCTTTTCTTTTTTTTTTTTTTTTTAAGATTCACAGAGAAGTCCAAGAAGTTATAATGGTTTGAATCACAATTTTTGCAGCCCTGTCCATGCTACTTGGTCTCTTGAGTTTCCTACCAAATGAGGTTTCAGTAATTGTACGGTTTATCAAACCCCAGTTTTTCCCAAGGAAATGGGAGCCAATCATATGGACTCTTCCATACTCTAACTGGCATTTCCTATACTCCTGACTTGTAGGTAGGTATTATGCTATAAAAGTGTTACACAAAGGCTGCTGAAACCATTGAAAGTGATGTAGCGATAGTTAAGTGTCAAGTATGTCTGCTATGATACAGAATCAGGGTCTAGGTCTATCAAATGCTATATCCACATAACATTTTTAACCATGAAATATTTTATGCATTTTCCTTTTTCTATAAATATTGTTGAAAACTTGCTGTTAATTGTGTCACGAGGTTTGCATTCCTAATTTTCCAATGATTTTAAATTCAAATGTTTAACAACCATATCTACGCTAGGTACACTGAAAGTAGACATTGAAATTTCAAGTAAAATGAACTGTAGCCACATCTACTGGACTCAATACACGTCCCGACATCTAGATTTACTTTGATAAGTTATACAAATACATAATACATTCTTAAATAATGAAGACCCACAATATTAATTTGTGAATCTTCCCACGTTATAAAACCACTTTTACAGGAATGTTTATCCACCTGTATTACTGTTTGAGTTTGCAGTGTCTCTTGCTTTCCTGTTTCCATAGATTACTGTACCAGTTCTTAGGCTTTGGCTATTGAAATCTCTTATTTGAATGAGGCAACACTGGTTATTAAGGCTGTTTTTTTTTCTCCTGTGAAGTTTCATTCTTTACTATGACACTGTTTTCCAGAGCAGAATGACTATCTTGTGTCTTCAGGTTCTGTTTTTATGACCTTCCTTTCTATGTTGTTAAAAGCCGAATGAGGAAAATCCTTTAAAATACCAAGGCCTTCTGCATTGAGAAAAGAAAGAAAGTAAGATGTTAAAACACTGCTTGGAAACAAACATATTCTGTTTTTAAATCAAGAAAAAGGTCCAAGAACCATATGGATACTAAGAGTTGAAGCAATAAATTCTGCCTCCTCATCCTGGGCTTTAACCCAGCTGGGTTAGAACCACCTCAGTTACACTGCAGTGATGGCTGAGGAAGCACCACAGATTTACTTCAGTCCTCTCCAGGAGCAGGGCTAAAGGAGATGCACTCTGCACTTGCATTTTGAGAGGGAACTGGTAAAACTCCCCAGCTGGAGACTCCACTAAGTGTATTATCAGTGGGATTGAGACAATCTGCAAAAAAGGTGAGCCTAAGATTCCAGTATTCCAAAGAGGAAAATGCAAGGTTCTGCTCAGTCTTCAAAACAACTTTTGCACCTTCTCTTTCAAATGAGCTCCTTTCAAACTCAGGTGATATTTTATCATTAGCCCTAAAATTACAAGAGTCTCCAGAATTCCTGTCTTCATCTCAGTCCACCAAGTATTAAACTGAAACCACCCAGAGAGATTTCACAAAGGTTTCTTGCTCTCTTCTATCAAACTTAGAGTGTCTCCCACAATGCCAGAGGTAAATTACAACATTGCCAGTGAGCAGAGGCCACTGAATAGGAAACCAAGGTAGAAAAGACTTACTGCATGACATGCAGTTCACAGTAGAGAAACAGTGGCAGTTCCTTATAAACCAGAATAAAGAGGTGTTTTTATAAAAAGTCTCATTCCTTTATACAGAATGAAGCCATATTAGAATCATGTTGCTGTGACTGTAATGCAGTTTAAGTATTTAACAGCAGTAGCTTGGGTCAACAGCACTGAGGACAGACACATGCCAGAACTTGCTTATCTGAACCTAGTTACTGCATCCCCAAAGCTTTTCCCAAATCAAATTCAATCCAATTCCAGATTAGCAAGTAACACTCCTCTTGAAGTTTTCACCAAAGCCTTGACTGCATGGTTCCACACAGCACATGCCAGGCTGCCTTGCTAGCTGCTCCACTCAGAGACATCACAGATTAGTAAATTTATCACAGGCTTTGTAAGAAACAGTGGGTAATTTCCACAGGACAGCACTAACCTGAGGACTGGGACTTCGCCTCACCACCGGGATAAAGCCGGATCAAATCACTGCACAAGGGTTTTCCAACATGCTGCTCTCCATCAAGTGAAATGTGCTGCATCTGTCTGCTTGGCAGATTGGACATCCGGAGGTTCAGCGGCCTTTCACCTGCAGGTTGTTAAAAGAAAAGCAGTATTAAAAAACAGGTAGAGACCTAAAGACATACTAATTCCATCTGCAAAAGCGCATCCTAAATTCCAGCTGCTCAGGGAAGTTTCACAGCAAAACAAGGCTTATGTAAATATGCTGCTTTGCAGACTACTCCACAGGCACTGCTAGAAAAAGACACTCAGCCATAGAATTTTTTTTTTTTTGTAACATCTCTTTATTCTTTCAAAAAGCCCCTTGAGATACTAAAAATTTCTGCTCCCACTTCAGAATCCCTCTGAGATCCTAAAAATTCCCACTTTCCCTGCACAATGGATTAAGGGTATAAAAAAGCTTGCTCTGCCAAGGAAAGCTGGATCCACACACCTTCATCTTCCTGTATACTTTTGTACCTCATTGCTTGACCAATACATACAAATGAAAACATGTTTTATTGCTTACTTGTATTGATTCCCTTAGTTCCTCCCTCTACTGCTCCTCTTCGCCTCCCCTTAAACAAACTAGCTTCTAAAAAACAGACACGAGAACTTCTGGTTGTATTTCTTCTGTTTGTAATATTTTGTCTCATTTCACAACAGTACAAAAAGAAATCCAAACAGAAAGTGCTCCAACAAAACAAACACTCCTAAAATTAATTCAAGCTAAGGAATAGCCAGTTGGTAAATCAAAGAGAACCACAGAACTGAAAGCTTTTTGAAGAATAACAAGCTACTAAGATCATCATTAGAATCTGCTTAGCTCTAAGTAATTTACACAGCCAGCTCCTCAGGTTTTGTTCCTAGACTGCACAAACAGGTAAAAAAAGGAGTACCAACTACATTATCTTCTTTACTTTCAATTTCCATAAAACCAGGACACAAATGAAATGCAACATTCTGCTCTGTTTTCAAAACCGAGGATAAAGGCAGAGCCAAGTCCTGCTCTCAGTAATAGGGATGCACCCCACCTTCTTCCCTCCCCACATCATCCAGAGGGAAAGCAGTTTGCCCAGATACATTAGAGTAACAGAGCAGAACCTGAGTATACACCTGATTGCATTATTGAGACCGTAAGCACTTCAGGGCAGAGATCTTGTCTTGTCCATTCAGTGCTCAGGGTTCTGTACCAGATAAACGACACCTCTGACACGGGTTGCATAACACCAAAGGTATTTGCTGGCAGCAACGCCGTGCCTGGGAGCTACCATACCTTGTCCATCAGCATTATCTAATGACATGCCATTGGGGCTGTGCTCTTCCGAGTTCTGTCTGTAACACCCTGTGGAAAGGCGTCTCTCCAATGCTGCCTGGTTGCAAAGAAACTCCATCTGTTTTGCCATCACCTTTTCCGACTGCAAATAAAACAGAAAAAAATTCCTCTATATATACATACATATAAGCAAGTCAAAACACAGGGGGAAAAACAATATCAGATGATAAAACTAACAGCCTAGATAGAGGTTTTTGTTGACTCATATGTACAGATGTGTGTTTTACGGTTTCTCCAAAACTATGAAGCAAACAAAATATTTTTGCACCCATAGAGATTTTCATAGTGTACATCTGAGTCACTCAAGAATACTTAAAATGCAAGCTGTTGTAGTTCATCCACACAGAAACGCTACATTAAATTCTGTTCTTCAAAAACACACAAAAATCACTTTCTGCACTTTAGGACTCCAGGTTACGTGAAGAGAATCTCAAGAAAAGCAAATAAGAACGTCTTAATTATCCAGTTAGCTCTGTTCAAATACGTGTCTTCTCAAAGTACTCCAGAAAGTATTCCAAGAGCAATGGTAACATCTGCTAAAAACTTATGCCAAGATTTCACCAGACATCTTGGAATCTTTATTTTAGGAAACAGCACTACACAAGCTTAAAAATCTGCCATTCTGAAAGTGTAGGATGACAGTATGTTTGTGGGGGATAAAGGTGTGAAATGTCTGTCTAGAAGAAGAACAAGACCTATACACCTCTAGAGAGTGGAACTAAACAATCCAGTGCAACGTGGGAGGAAATGGCGTCTGAATGTTTGTCATTGACTTTAATGCCAAGAGAATTCTAACTTTCACTATGATCTTGTTCTTGAGAGAATGTAAATAAGCATCTTGCAAAAATAAAAAGAAAATCACAAGTCAAGAAAGTTGATTTAGAAGAGCCACAATGAACATAAGACTGGAAAATGTACAAACTTAACATTTACAGTTGATAGGAAAAAATAATTTGTCTTTAAGGTAATGCCATAATTGGTTCATTTAGTACAGAGTCTTATTCATTGCAGACCACTTCACTTTTCTTGGGAGATGATGAAAGCCCTGACTTCCCACAAAAGTCCACTTATTCAGCATAGATAGGTAATTTACACATACAATGACAGCATAACAAACCAGCAAACCCTGTGCTTTTTCAGCACAGTGATGACCCTGACAGCAGGGTAATAACATGACCAGTATTTACTTACTCTGGCTCAGAGCTCATCAGGTTTTGCAGAAGACCACTGATAGCTCAAGCTTGGTCTTAGGAGGTAGGTAAAAAACTATTTTCAAATAATTCACTTTCAAGTGTGCTTTCACTTTGCTATTCTGTCACTTTTGTTACCAACTTTTCAACTGTAATTTTAAAAAAGAGTATTTCTGATTCATGCCATCTTCGTTGTTTAATTGGGATAAATCCAGAATTTTAAACTGCCATGATGCTTCTGATCACTACAGAAAAATCTGTAGAGTTGTAGATACATTTAAGCTTGAATTAAATCTCTAGTCCATTGTTATTTGGCAATGACCAAACTTTAAAGCATACACTAAATGAAAATAAGCTTGCAAAAATCAAGTTCATTTAATTATTCTGTGACATCAGAACACGTAGCATAATTGCTTTTTGACGTATCACAATGAACAGATTTGTATGACCAAGCACTGCTTTGCAATAGAAGGTGGTAAATGAGAAGGTAACACATCCAGTCTCAGAAAACAGGGGGAACTCCTCAATGTAATCTTATGTGCAAATTCGGTGATTACATTTGGCCAAATCAGTTATACAAAATAAATTTGTTGCAACTTAGCATGAAATCCATTCTTGCCAACAACTGGCAGTGGGAGACGCATATTTTGCCTCGAGGCTGGGATACTCTACAGAAAAGACAAAGAAAGAATCGGAAACCAGTCTTCATTTATACAAAGCTTTCTGTCTGCTCAAGAATACTGCACTTCCAGCAGAGGAGGTGTTGTCTAGAAGGCCAATTTTTCCTCTCAGATCCAGAGGTTCGCTAATTTCCTAAATATATTGGCCTTTCTTCTTACAAGACGTGTCAGAACTGAGGACTCCAAGATCGCCTACTCTATTCCTCTAGACTCAGTAACTTGAGCTTTCCATTTATAGCGAATAACGCAAGTAACACAGCACAGACTGTACCAATACTACCCTACTTGCTCCCAACAGGCAACCACAGATTGTCAAGCCTACTATGCTAGATCCTACCTCCTTGGAACTAACAAGGGCAAAGCCACAGTACTGTGTCAGAACAGTTTCAGAAGGTAAAACCCCAATTAAGAGTGATGCAATTCCAGCTGAGCTCGGTAGCCTTTGAAAGCTGATGGTAATTAATTTAGTCATCAAAACAACACATCAAAACCAATGTGCAGAGACGTGGCCTGTATTATTCACAGTGTAGTGTAGTTGGTTTACCTGGGAATTAAGAGCTGTTGGGTCTTCACTCTTTCCTTTAGCCAAAGCAAGTGGCATTTTGTCTTGCTGATAGAGTGTCTGGACTGTGTCCTGGAAATCAGGATAACCATCCTATTGAGCATAAGAAGAAACCAAACCAAGAGGGGTACATTATTAATTTTTCTTCACACTCTCCATACCTCAAAAGAAAAAAAAAAAACAAACCCAAAACAAAACAAAAAAAAACCCCAAAATAAAAAACAACCTGAACCAAAAAATCAAAAACCACATTCCTGAACTTCTATGAAATTCTGGACTGCAATTTATATGTTCGTGCTCTCCACTCCATTTAAGTTTGTGCACTAAACACACACAGCCCCTCTACAACAACTGCTATATGTATCTAAAATGGCACAGACAGAAGATCTCATCTCTCATTTTTTTGTGAATCCAGACTACCGTTGTTACTGACATTAAACTAGTTTGCATTCAGCCTTGCCAGGCAAATTTAGGCCTGTGGTTTCTGTCACTCATAAGAAATCAAGTTTATATGTAGTCAAGAATTTATACTAACCTTGTGAAACTGAGAAAAGCCTCCTGAAATTCAACATATTTCACACAGAACCTTCACTAGTACCACAAAATGAAATATCACTATTTTAAAAGTACGGTAGAGAATTTATATACTATGGGAAACCATGATTCAATAATTCTTCCAGCCTGAAATTCTTATGACATGCAAATCTCTTCTGCAGCTTGCATATGTACCAATAAAGCAAATAAAGTTCCTGTGAAAGCCTGCCAGAATCCATTAAAATAAATTAATCATCGAAGCAAAGGTTCAAGATGAGGAATTTATCCAGCTCAGTATTATAAAAGGAAAGCTCACGTACACTAGAGGAACATCCAGAAATGTTTACAAAAGCACAGCATAGATGACACTGTCAAAATGTGAGAGGAAGCCAGAGATCTTAAGACAGACCCAAATCTGAGAACACTGACATCTGCCACTGAGGATCTGCAGAACTGGGTATCAAAAGTATGCCACATTAGGTATATTTTCCTTGTGGATTTTAAAGACAGATATATGTCAATAATTATATTTTTGACAACAGCTGGACAAAAGGGTTACAGCTCAAGAACAATTAAAGTGATCTTTCAGAAAAACCACAGGGGAAGGACTACAAGGTTCCTGCCATTGGCAGGCAGCCCACTGACCTGCAGAGCTGTGCTCTGACCCACAGCAGGTTGCCAGAGCCTCAGGGCAACATAATGCCAATAGACCTATTCTTCATGCTCAGGAAAAAAACCTAAAATCAGTCTGAACACTGTATACTGCTTTTATCCACCCAACATAATCCCTCATGGAACAAATAAACATGAGAGCTATGCAAAAATTTCATAGCCAGGTAAATTGCCACAAAGCCTCATCCACTAGAAACAAAGGCTTTGCAGCACTTTTCCATGAGCACTGACCACTTTCACAGTCAGACCTGAATTTGTTTGGGAGACGAGAATGATCATGTGTAGGAAGATGAGGAGCTGAACGCACAAAAAAACCTATCACTCAGGATCCTATTTTTGCAACGTAACAGGTAACAGGTTTTTTTATAACGTATTTGTGAACGCCTGCCTATACAAAACTGAAGGCTGTTTCCCAAAAGTGGGTCTGGCTGCCTGTCTCTGTGTCTGTCACCCATCAGTCAGACAGGTAATTCTCGGATGATGACGTGGTTCTGGATCACCTTCCCAGAGCCCTTCCCCACCACAGGCTGTTCCCCCCGTCAGTGAGGGCTGACAAGGAGCACGCTGTGCCAGGCGAGTACCTGCTCTGCCCCATGGTTGCCTGGAGGTCCTGTTGCATGCAGTGCAGCATTTTTGTTTTGCCATGCTGCTGCTCAGTTGTTTTTCAAGCGGTTTCATGCAGCAGATGTTCCCAGTCCCACATGTGCTTTTTCGCTCCCTCTAATGACATTTCTCCTATGAAAACAGTAGCTTCTACTCCTTTTGCTGTTTCTGTGAAAAACACAAATCCCACACTTTGGTTTTCTTTTCAACCTTCTCAGCAACAGCAGAGGTGGGCCTGTTCCCTCCTCATCCTCCACCTGTACTGGCACCCAGGGAAGACACTTCTTTGCAGCCTCCGCTCAGGTCTTCCTGCCTGTGCCCCCTGACTCCCACTGAGCTTTGGGAAATTAGCTTTTGAAAGCTCTTACCACCCTTCTCTTTCAGCTGAATGAAGACACTGACACACAAAACAATTTCTTTATACTACAGACAGCAAGAACATTTTAAAAACTCTCTTTTTGTTCTCATGGCTGTTCCCATTGACTCTGAGGGGGAACCTGGTCGACCCCAATGGCAATGAGCAGCTTCCCTTCTCCATGAATTCTGTGTGATACACCTGTGACTTGTTTTGTTTTCTAGCTGGTGCCACAACAGCTCATTGCTTTGAGCAGTGCCAGCACTGAGTCACGGAAGATGACAAGGTAAGGGATGCCCCTACCTCGCTACACCTAAGCAGGAGAGATCCTTGCTCTGCAGGAGGATACATCCTTTCCATCCCTGTTCGCCTGTCCTACTCTTTGTCCAGAGCACGTTTAGGAACTACAACCCCTTTTTTATAATCTGCTTCCAAATCCCAATTCAGTCCATTGCCTTTTTCACTCCCTCCACACCTTTAGTCTGTCATTTGCCTGGAATTTTTTCCCTTCTCCTCTTTACACTTCACTCCCACAGCTCACCCACCCACTCTACGAATAAGAGGGGGAGAGCAGGCAGGGGAAGAGAAAGGCTTTTACAGGTAATTTGATGTAATTCATGGCATATTGTTTCTTTGTAATGCTTGTGAGAGTTTCATATTCATGAAAAGGATAAATTTACAATGTGGCTGTAGCCTGACAATGTTGCAGCTTGCACACACAGCTCTGCTCAAGGATGACCTTCAGAGTCTCTCTGGAGGCTTTTTAAAGTGTTATTATATTTCAGGAAATTAACTCATCTTTTTTTTTTTTTAAGTAATCTTTTACACTATGCAAAGAGGCTGTGAAGTCTTTCCAAATTGAAGCCCTAGTATTTTAGACCATGCTTTACAGAGACATTAATGACTAATGGGTAAGGGAATGGTGAATCAAAATACAGAGTTCAGCCTTAAAACAGAAAGCAAAATGAGCATTATAAAAAAAAAAAAAAAAAAAAAAAAAAAAAGACCTAGTTACAGCAAAAAAAAATCCCCCACGTTGAGATCCTCTGTGTATTACTATGACAGAGCCACAGTGAAGCATTACAGCTTCAAAAACAGTGTAAGGAATTCTTATCCAGAACAAAAGGAAAAATTTGCAGCATTTGCTGCCATTTTCCTTTTTACCTTCACCTTTCCAAAACAAACCAAACCAAAAAAACCACACCCAAAAAACCTCCCCAAAATCCCCAAACATACTACCAAAAATGACCTTTTTTTTTCCAAAATGTGTGCCCCAAGAACCCAAAACACCATATGTAACAGTGATCTACTATGTAATACTGCATCTTTCTTACATTTCATTGAGGAAAAATCTATGATTTACAGCAGACCTCAGAATCATAATGCACTAAAGTAATTGTTTACTCCTTTGAAGACTCTCAAACTCGTGAGGAAAACAGACATTTATACTGACAACAACACTGGTCACTTAAAAAATAATAACGCTGTGCTATCAAATGCAAAAATATTGAATTTAATTTTCAATTTTTTATTTTGGAAAAGTGTCCTATTTCTGAAATAGTGATTTATACAATTAGGACATTAAATTCCCACAAGCATTTTAAAATACAGCTGGTAATTTTAGATAAAAAGA
This sequence comes from Manacus vitellinus, assembly GCF_001715985.3. Classification (NCBI taxonomy): domain Eukaryota; kingdom Metazoa; phylum Chordata; class Aves; order Passeriformes; family Pipridae; genus Manacus; species Manacus vitellinus. The sequence goes on along the minus strand of NW_021939471.1, from coordinate 4,656,069 downwards.
TAAAAAGTAATTCTCAGAATTACTGAACTAAAAAGCAGACCTTCCAGAGTTTCTGCCTCTATTTTTCACTATTTAAATTTTACACCTTCTTTCAATGAAGATCCTGCAGAAAACAGCACCTCCCTTGCAGTGTGTCATTTTAGACACTTGCTCATCATCAATTATTACTGAATGAAGGAAAAACTTCCTAATGCTGAAATCTAAGTCATTGAAATACTACTTCAAGCAGAGGAGTAGCAGTTCCCCACCAGCTCATATAAATTAGAGCTAGACTGAACAAAAGAGAGGAACCTCAAGCAACCATCCTGCAACATGCTGGTCAAGGCAGACAGTGGTGAGGCTGGATAAAATCATTTAATGCAGCTTTTCCCTGCTCTCTTTTGTGGATCGAAGAACCAGCACATGTCAAAGCAAATCCTAACAACATGTCAGTGACATTACTGACTTATCAAAGCTACCAGTAAATCCTCAATGCACATGTATATTTTGCATTATATAAACTCAAACTACGACTGTATACAGACTGATGGACTTATTTATTAATCATAACTGCCTTTTCAAAACTAACTGCTGTCACCAGGGTTTGCCTCTCAGGAAAAGCCTTTGCACAGGTAAAAGCATCACAGTACTAAAAAAGATTAAAGCCTTACTACATTCGGTACATCACTTATCACAGAGTGAGTTACATGAGAAACACCCTTCAGAATATGTTGCAATTTTCCTCTACGCTTCAAGAATACATCCCTCATCTGTGTCACATGCAAATCTAGCTCAGGTCTAGCTTACATTATAATACACATTTAACCTACACCTTTTGGAGCAGACAGTACAATAAAAAACACCCACAATGCTAAGGATAAATTAGATACCCACATAACAGTGAAACAGTAATTTGTTTAAAATATAAATTAAAAAGGAAGATCTGCTACTCTTACGAGGTATATATATATATGCATACTTTTTTTTTTTTTTAAATTAAAAGTATCTTTTTAAAAGGTCTCAAATTTGCTTTCCAACAGTGGTAACTGAAGAAAAAGGTAAGCTACATATATGCTGCTCCTGCACTACTAACAAGGAATTCTCAGAATCTCTCTAACAACAGCTTGTGCAGGTATATATATCAGCCGTGTATACATGCACGTTTTACACAAAACTCAATCCAAAAACTGTAAATTAATATCTACAGGCACAACCATTTGTGTTGACACACAGAGCTTTTAGTTAGTTTTAGTTCTTGACTTTTCAGTATGATCAGTGTCACAATCTAGAGAGAGATGGTTAATATTATACCATCAATCCAGAACTGTGGATTTTGGACATGATCAAGAGCTGACTCAAGTGAATTAGGCAAACCTCACCTCACACTGACTTAAAAGCAGGAGGCCTTATGGGAAGACATTTCCTACAGTGCTCGAGCTTATTCCACCACAGGAAGTCAGTCAGTCCCATTCCTCCCCTCCTACTCACTCAGAGTGCAAAACACTGAGAGTAACTTTACCATTAAACAAATCCTACTCTTTTTCCCTGCTCCTACAGGTTTCTCCATCAAGCATTTATATTTTCAGAGACAGTGGTGATGTTCTCCCCCTCTCTCTCTCACATCCATCACCTGTCTATCAAATGTTTTTCTGACAAATTTCCTTAAGACAGATCCCTTCAAAACAAAAGTGAATTTTAGCATGCATAGGTCAAAATACAGGAGTCACAATACTGTACCTCCATCTTGATTCTCTTTGGTGACAGCTCATCCCTTTCTCCACACTTAGATCTAGAAGAGAAGACACATACACTGTCAGTGAACAGCACATTAACCCCGACTACCAATAATAATGAGAAACAGATTCAAGGAATAAAGTAGATCAGGGACAAACAAGTGACATGCACAAAGAAAGCCCCCAGTTCTCTTGGACATGGCAGTGAATGTCACTCAAGTACAGAGGAATACAAGCACCTTTTGTTGTTTTCAGAAGTGTCAAGAGATTCACGGATTCCTCTTCCAAACAGAAAGGAAAGCTACCTGAGCACACTGAATTACAGAAATGCCTCTGGCACTGCTTACCCAGAATGGATGTATATTTACATTAATCACTATGGAAGAAAGGGGAGCAAAGGAAAACTTCTCAGAAGTGTAGGAGAATGTATTTTGAAAGGATATTGCATTGCAGGCAAGGGAGTTAACATTTAAAAAACAAAGAAAGCGTCAAGATTTTCAACCATACTTACTAATTCTAGGGTTTTAATTGTATTTAAAAGGTGTTAAGCCTTTGTCACTGTTTCATAACAGCAGTTCATTTAACAGAACAGTAACTGAAATTAGGACTTGGTTTCACCTCCTTTAAAGCAAATTTGTAATCCACTCTCTATGACCTTATCTTTTTGGCTAACAAGCCAAACCTGTATATGGAAAAAAGGCAATTGATACACTGAACATCTTTGGCTATTCTGCCTATTTACATTAACCTTAAAATACACAAATGCCTCATGTGCTTGAAATACCAATCTCTCAGATGCCTCTCAACATGCACCATCATCAAAATATCCGGAAAACTAAAGAGCAAATAAAAAAGGTAATTCAAGACAGCTAAATCTTATTAGTTTAAAAGCTTCACGACTTAAATAGCATTTTCCTACCCTCCTCAGAAGAGCACTTTGCTCAGAAGAGCAAGAATAAAGTGTCTCTAGCGCTTCAAGAAGAAATGCTATCAGGCTGATTAGCTCTCTGAAAGCTTTGAGTTAATTAAAGCCTTACTTGGTGGTCCTGTAAGTATACTTGTAGGTAACTTCTCGAGAGATTTGCCGAGCTAGTGCGAAGAGTTCATCTCTCCTGGTCAACAACGCGTTATCTTTCACACACAGCTGAGCGGCTGCTTCATTAACTGTGAGCTGGAAATTAAACACAAACACAGGGGTTCAGGATTCTGAATACTTTTCACCTGTTGTGCCTGTAAAAGTACCTCTCCTGAAATATTAAAAAAATTTCGATTGCAATTAAATTACCTGTAACTGTACACTAAACCCTGGAGGGTTTCTTCAGTGCATTTATACCCCTCACTAAAGCAGGTAAGCCTCTGGGAAGACAAAAGGATATGAACGTAGTTGGTGCAGAAAGTAAAACATTATTGTAAGGCTGTCTCGGTGTGCGCCGCTTGTGCCTCATCCCAGCATTAATTAAATCTCAGTATAAAACAGTAGCACTGAACGTTCACAGTGTTTGGCTTCCAAAGCCTGGTTTACAGGGAATACTATTTTTATAAACGCAATATGCCCAGGACTTGGGGAAAAAAAAAAAAAAGAGAGAAAAAACCCTGACAGTGTGGGTACAGATGGCTTTCCCTGGTGAATACAGAATAAATTCCGTAGAAGGTGATGGTTTAAGAAACGATTAAACTTTTTTTAGCTATGTTTCTCACCCTCGTGTTTGTGAAGACTATCTTCAGACATGAATCAAATGTAACTTGTTTCAAGGATGTTTTCCTGAGCCTGCCAGGACACATTTCTAGTGCCTGTGCTGCTGGCAGTAGATTCACAAAGAGGGGGAAAAAAAACCTCCTTAAGTTAAGGCTCAGTGCTCTTCAGAAGCCTACAGGAAGTGGTGATACTGTCATGGATTATATCAGCTTTACAATACTGCTCTCTGAAGAGCCTGTGGTCAGCAGTATGGACACAGCAAAATTCTTAATGCAACGAGAGACACAAATTGAGAAGCTGGAGAGGTGAATCCACGCTCCTTCCCTAAGAAGCAGGGGCTGAAGAGACATTTCACTTTTTTCTCAGCTGAAGAACAGCCAGCATATGTAATGAGGCATAACAGCAAGAGGCCAACAGAATACTACAGGTGTTTTTACCAAAGTGCCCACAACCCTTCTCCTCTTTTCTATTTCTAGAAATTAAGGTGCTCTAAATAGGCTTGGCTTCTGGGTAAAGGAGTACAGCTGCTTTGGTGCCACTGTCAACAGTGTGTTCTGCATCTGTCTCAGGCTAGTGAATACTACAAAGCCTCTCAGTTTCCAGGGCACAGTCAGCACATTCACGATTGACAGAGATGTGCCATGCCCAGCCCTTGATCTGGCAGTGCAGGGAACAGCCACAGCTCAGGGCACAGGGACGTGGCCGAGGACGGGCAGGACCACACATGTGACCTCAGACACTGAAAACACTGCTCCTACAAGAAGCACTTTTCATGGAGGCAGACAAAGGTGCAGCCAAGGACAGACCAGCAGAGCTGCAGTTAAAGGGTGTCTCTTGGGAGAAGGCTAAGAAACTCGCTCTTCCATCCTGCTGTCTACCACACTGCAGAATGTTATTTGTGAATTAAATCACAGAGGCCAGCAACTCACCCAAAACACTGCACACTCCAGCCCTGAAGGATGGAAGCTGTCATAAGACATGAACAACATACAACCACACTGTCCTTCGCTGTGGGGCTTGATGGCATCCAAATTAAAAAATATATTTTGCCCAAAGTGACACCTGTTCTCCAGGAAGGTTAAAAAAACAAAAACCTGTCAGAAGAGCTGAGCTTCTCTCAGCGGCCTGTGCCCTTGCAGTATTTCTAGTAAAACCTCACACAGAACTGCTGCTCCTAATATTTTATAACAACTTTTTTCCTGTGTTTAGCCTAAAATCCTGTGATCTGAGTAGAGCATTTCCTATGGTACCTGAATGTTAATCAGAGCGCAATTATGTCTTTAACAGGAAAATTAAATATGTTGCCTGATCCTTTAGTCTCTGTAGAGACAAAAAAAATAATCTTACAGAGATCAGATGGACAAGGGCATGAACTTTAGGTTTAATCTGTGAAACAGGTTACTATGCTCCTACAATACAAGGTACTAAAACAACAAACCATTACTCCCTAGACAGGAACAGTTATTCTACAATATCTATCTTTTCAGACAAAAACACAGAGGGGAAAAAAGATACAATAAAAGATTAATACAACACTGATGAAAAGAATTACCATCCAAAGCAGGCAATAATTTCTGTAACAGTGATAGCTATTACTTTGCCAAGGATGAATAATATGGCTAATGCTTACAAAATAATTTGAGATATTTTTTTTATCCCTCAAAGTGCTGAAAGGTTGCAAAGAGCTGAAATGACTGAAAATGCTTTGGGTAGTTGTAGGCAAATGCTGTTTATCCTAATATGCGAGAAAAGCCAAATGTTTATTTGTTTGTTTTTCCTGGTTTCCTCTTTGAGGTCACATCCAGACTTACTGAATTGAAGTGCATCATGGCTTCCTGCCTTTTCAGGAGGCATAATACCGCAGATAGAAAGCTTTGCATGCCTAAAAATAAGATTCTGTTTGGTGGAAGCCTTAAGGATATGGAGCAGCACACAGCCATACAGACTGTACGGAGAGGGATGGGTATATTCCCATCTGACGGGGTTCACATATTCCCCCACTAAAAACACTTAATTAAACATCAAGCCCTACTGTTTTGGTGAGTCAGCAAAAGAAAAGGAAGAGACCAGGCCAGACAAAATTTATTACTGGTATTTCTAATTCCCGTCTCTCACACTACTGAACAGGGTTTTTTTTTTGTTTTATAGGCACTGAGACAAGTACTGAAATATTAACAGGGAAATTACAAATCTGACTCAAACATGCTCGGGTTGCTGAGTTCAAGGGCATGCCTCGTACTCATCCCTTCTCCAGTCCAACATCAAGTGCTTCCAGAGTTTGAAAAGCTGTGTAATAGACAATGGGATGGGTTAAGAACAGCATGTTTATTAGTTTTGGAATGTCTCTGAAAGATTCTGCATCAGATTTTATGTCAGATTAGTGCTTTATGGAAATACTCCTACCAGTAGCACACACATCCAAACCAGCTCAGTGCCTGCAGCTCTCACAGGCCTCTAGTGGCTGCTCAAGCCCTCAGAGACACTCCAGTGTTCATACTGAAGTGAAATATTCTCACTAATTTACCACTAATAATTCCATCAGGTTTGATTTTAATTTGCATGCAACTCCACTGTGCTTGAGGAGCCAGAGATACTCTGATCTTTACATTAAGAAGCTAACCCCTACTTAAGCTTTTTAAATTCATAGTGAAGTTTATTCAGCTGTTCCTTGCCAGCTGCAAGGAAAAACCTTGAACTACAAGGCACAATGACAGCCTTGGAATGTATTAACACGTGCAGAAACAGTCTCTGGACAAGCAGAAACTTACCTCCCTGGTTGTTTAAGGTCCTTCCTTCTGAGCAGCAAATTGTTTAAGCCATCAAACCCAAAAACACACTGAAGTTGAGTTTATGAAAGGCAAACTCTGGTTTAGCAGATTTTAAACAAAAAAAAAAAAAGTCTCATTGTTGCTATTTGTATGTTTTCCGCTTTTTTTCTGCTTTAAAATGGAAATGAAAACTGTTCAAGACAAAACTTCATGAAATCCGGCCTCTTTAAGCAAACAGTAAACCAATTATGAGCAAATTCTTCTTGCTTGCATGTGTGCAGTTCCCATCAAGTTCAGTGAGGCCCCACATGCGTAAGTGAGGCATAAGTCAACCACAGGCTCCTTTGATCTTGTGCCCTTAATCATAATAGCGATAGAAATATTTCCTAAAGCCAAACCATGCTCTCATTCCATTTTTAAACATGGTTTTACAATGATGTAGTAAAGATCTGTAGTGCAATACTAAAAAACAAAAAAAGGACAAGGCAGAGCAGTCACCCTTTCTTCCAGTTCATTGCTACCCTGCTCCTTCAAACTACCAAGCCAGTATTCATTCCTCCAGCTTTTTAGAGCCATTCCCAAGCCTACCACATGCCTGACACAAAAGCTGCCCTTGGAGCCCACCTCCCAGCACACCGCTGGATTCCAGGAAATTATCCTACAAAGAAGTCTGCCCAGATTTCAGAGTATTTTCTGCAGTCACCACCCCAGAGAAAGACTGTGAAAGCACACAGCTGCACACGTTGTACACCTCGACTGCGTCCGTGCCCAGGTGGGGAGAACCCCCTTTCTCCAAATCCTGAATCTGCAGCAACGTGCAAAGGGCATCTACACAATCAATCCTTTCAAATCCTGCCTCCATCTCATACACAACTTGTTCTGTTACGAGACTTCCACAAGGTCAGGGGAGTAAGATGAGATCTGGTTTTGTACACTGGATGAATTCACAAATTATAGGTGTTCAACATAAAGCCACAAAGCACGTTAAGTGAAAGCTGCACAACTAGAACTGTGTGGTAGAAATGTGGCTCACTACTGTGGAAGTGTCTCCCCAGTCTATAGTAAAAGCCCTTGTCAAGTCACTGCTGGTGATGTGCAGTTGCCTTATAAATGTAAATACATAAACAAAAATGTAAAGAAATACGCCTTGTTTCCTTCTGCCCTTCTACTCAGAAGCATAAAGAGAACTCAGTCTTATGCCATGGATCACACACCTACAAAACTTCTTCTTGAAGCAAAAAAAGGCTAAAGCCAGTACAGTTTTTTTGGCACTCCTGTAACATAAACATTGCCTTTCCTTTTGGGAGCTAAGCCTTACATGCCAAATTTTAAATCCAACTGAAATTTTGCAATCAGTGTTAACTGTAAAAATGCTGATGTAGCATTCATATCAACAGTGTTTTGGCACTGCTTCGAGTTAATGTTTGTTCTCCTCTTGTACTGTACTCTGGCACTAGGAAACTATTCCCCACACAGACACACCTATTGTGTTACAACATATGCAGTGCGAGCCTCAAGAATGCCAGAAGAGAAGCGAAGGAGGCCCGCGTGGACTTTCAAGGACAAGAGGGAAGAGATGCTGCTCAGGACAAACTTTCAAATTACAGCCATCCATCAATACTGGGGACAGTCCTTCCCCTTCCTCTTCACACAGGAGGAACTTCACTGGACTGGCTTACGACCACTGTGCCCAAAAAACCCCACAGGTTGTATAGGTGAGTTTCATCCCAATTCAAACCCAAAAAACCCCACCACACTGGGTTTAGGAACCTCATTGGCAGAATCCTTTTAGCCTCAAGGGCACAAGCTACAGAGCAGGGTCTCGAGGTGAGGAAAGACAGCAGAGGGTAGTAACCACACCAGACACAAGCCATTTTAGTTACTGATCTTCCAACCAACTAATCTACTCTCAAAGCTGCAAGGAAATACAGGACCCCCTTGAAAACGTGCCAAATGTTTAGAGCCCCAAGGGCCATGCTCAGTGCAATACTGGTTTGCTATTTCAGTGCCAAACTGTTTAAACCCTCTGCCTGACAGGCTGCAGCGGCGGCCGAGCAGTCTGATGACACCACGCTGAAATCAGTGCACACATGCACACACACACCCACAGGAGGGTACTTGTACTGCACCCGAGGCTTCTGTGCCAGGGCAGCCCTGCCTACAGCAGTCAAAATACAAGTCTCATCATCCAGCAAGAAGTGCCCTCACAAGAAGTGCACCCTGTGAACAGCATCTCATAGAAGGTGCAGGAATAGGGGAAGGAAGCCCAGTGTCGCCCAAGGTGTTTTACCTCGTGGAGGGTGAGATGTTTGCCATCCTTTCTTTTTGAGTCAAATCTGCCATATATTGCACTGTACTTTCTGATCTCCTCCTCTTTGTGAGGGTCATCGTCACTCATCTCAAAGATGTGACCAATCATCTTTGCCAGTTTCTTATTTGTTTTCAGTAACTCCTTGACTTCATTGGAGTCGCTTTTGGGCAGGGAGGGAACCATACGTTCTACACACTCAGCAACTGACAGAGCAGCAGCGGCATCCAGGGTCTCACTGTTTTCCTTTGGTGAAGCTGGAGAGCCAAGGTCAGCCGGGGAAAGACTGTGTTCACTCTCTGTGGTGTGGTGTCCCTGCCAGAGTCTCGGTTCGCTGCCGCTCTGCAGCGATAAGCTCCCCACCACATCGGATTTGCTTGCACCCACACTTTGCACACACGTCGTGGCAGCACATTTTGGAATCTTCAGGTGAGGCTCTCTGGTGCTGCTGTTCCTTTCGTAACTGCTGCAGGATATCCCCAGCCACGCAGGAGACCCTTCTGGCAGCTTATATATTGGAATGCTGCTGACGGGCAAGGAGGTGAGAGGCTGGTTAAACAGACCAGGGTTTGTGACCCAGTCCCTCAAAGCCTTCTGCAGCCTTCGGACATGAAGCGGCTTGCTAGCCATGCCTACAAGAGCCATTATCTCCAAAAACTCCTCTTCACCTGCTTCACAGAGCTGCTGGACATCATCACCACCCTGCTGAATGAAGGCATCGAAGTAGAATAAGAGATTTGCTTTCTGTAGTATTCGATATAGCTGCAATTCCCCAAGGGTTCTGGGTAGAGCTGACGCCATCACGGAGGACAGAACCTGCAAACAGTAAAAACAGAGAGGAGATGAGCACCAAACACCATCATCTGGATGCACTACCCCCACAGCCCATATTTCCGTAAGGCTGACAACTCGGAGGACAGGATTTCTTTCTCTCATCATAACAACACACATGGAAATGAAAAAGGAGTTTTTTGACTAGTTAACTTAATGGAAATATTAGTGAAAAAACAAATCAGCAGATAGTTGCAATGCACCTACAAAAAAGATGATTCAAACATGAAGCCAGCTTGTTTTCAACATTCCCACTTCATGTTTGCTCCCAAGAATGTCAGTCAATATTGCTCACTGCTTCTACTCAACTCTCTTTTATATCATCAGATCAAAATGATCACAAAAAACAATCTGAAGAATTACAGAATACTTGGTTCCTTGAAGAAAAAAGCTCCTCAGTTTCAATTCTTAATTCTCAAATTATTTTCATCTGTAGTAGTATGGAGGGCTGTAAAAGGAAAGCAAAGAAGAACAAGTGCTTCACAGAACCCCAGAAGATTAACGAAGCTGGGCCAGTAAAAGGATATTTCAGAACCAAGTATTTCTACAGTTTTCCCCATTTGACATAAAAAGGATCTAATGCCTATGCTGATTTTAATTATGGCAGCAACAGCTGCAGACAAAGCAAAAATACTGATGGATTCCAACACATATACTTTAAAAAACCCCTTACTTTGAATTTGCCTGCCCATTCCATTTGCTAACAGGGCTGTGTGTCACTGACACTTATGACATGAAACACCACTCAGCAATACAGCAATTGCACTTAGGGGCTCCCAACAGACAAATCGCAGCAGTATTCTACCCTTACAGCTGCAGGAAAAAAACATTTGCACAAGTTTCACCTTCATAAGCCCTGTTATCCAGTTATACCACAAATAATAAACTCTTCAGAGAATTCTCAGACCTCTCACACACACACCTCTTCGCTCTACGATGGCTTTCACAACCACAAGCGGATAATTTCCAGTATTACTGTATTAAGCTAAACCACCAATCAATAAGGTCTAAAGCATGTAATTTATAGTTAGTTGGGAAAGTAGCAAAACTAAAACACTGAGCAGGTCTGCTAACATTGCTCTGGCTCTACTATTGCATTGCACTTGAAAAAGAACACAGTAGTAACCTAAAAAACAACACCTACAGAACGATTTGCACGCACTGGGGGGAAGCTATTTTAATAATGTGCAACTCCCCTCCATCCAAGACTGTGATGCAAGAATATACGTATGCTATGGGGCAGTGGGAGACTGGTAATCAAAAGTATAACTAAGACAAATTATTTTTACAGTGTGTATTTTTCTGTATTGGTTTGTTGCTTGTTTTCTGTTTTGTTACAATACGAGCCTTTTCTTCAGCAACTCAAAATAAACATACCGATGTAAGAAACAGAGCTCACCTTCTATTCAGGAGGCATCTGAAAGATCAAGTTTTTGCTACAAAACTGTGATTAAACTCTACTAGACAAAAAATAAAATTAGGAGGCCAACAGAAACTTTCCAAAAATGTATATGGCAGCAACAGGATACCTACAATCAGTCTTTTCAGGAAGAGAGATAGGAGCCCCGGGGGAAAAAAACCAAAACACACAAAAAATACAAAAATCCCAAACCATCAGCTGAACATATAATTCCTTGTACACTGATATTTGTAAAACAGAAGGGACAGCAATAGTTGTTCAGATGTGAGTAGCTACCTCAAGGAGTTGCTGGTGAGCTTATGACCTAATAAACTACACACTTTTGAACTCAGGGTGAAGCTGGAAACATTTAAGAGCTACATATTTTAGAAATACAGTTTAACTTTTGAAAATAACAGTTAACTTCAGAAATATTGTCAACATTCAAAGATACAAGAAGAAACACGGAAAATGAGGAAAATCACTTAAAAGTAACCCTTTCAAGGGCATATAATTCAATATTTTAAAAAATTGTTCTTATTTCACAGAATTTCTTAGAAAAATCCTCCCATTCCACAAAAACTTTGACAAGACAAACAAAACTAACAGCTTATGGTTTAGTGGCATTTCAGTAAGCTGTTCCTACCCTCTCATTTCAAATGATGCTGAGTTTTCACCATCAATACCACAAATTAACTTATATAACTTTCAAACAAAGGCCCATTTCCTAGGAAAGCCATTCATCTTAGCACTAAATATACATAAATCTACATAAATGGACTTTGTGCAGAGAGCTAAATTGAATCCTGGGAGGATGGTGGCAGTGAAATTACACACAGCCCAGGAGCTCCAGGCAAGCCATGGAACTAAACTCATTTTTCCAGCCCACAGGCTGGAAGAGCAGAAACAGTCCACAAGCAGCCTTTACCTAGAGGCTTCTAATCAACAAATCTCCTCATGACAGATAAAACTGGATTAATATGTACTATGGAGGCGTCAGTAGTGAGTCCATGGTTCAGACTGCATTGAGATTTGCATTTACAGCAAGACTGAAATCCCTTTGTTTTGTACTTTAAAGACTCATTCTGCTTTTCAAATTCAGTACAGTGACTCCTGAGAGGGCCAAGCAAATTTTCCATTTACGACTGCTACTGATTTCTGCAGAGAAGGCATTTTCAAACACTCCTCCTTTTGACCTCTTTTCTACTTGCCTTATACAGAGCTCCTCCAGCACTCACCTCAACACCATCTCAAGTATTTCTAAACTTTTACAAGGGGAAGGCTCCCTCCAGACATTACCTCCCTGCTTCTCCAGACATTACCGGTCCAGTGCCCTGGTTCGGTCAGCTCACAGCCTACAAAGCCAGAAAAGCAGGTATGCTAGTCGACCTGGAGGAGTAAGATGAGGCTTAGGAAGAGGACAAGCAACGAAGCAAGGGTTGCTGAGGAAGTAGCACAGCACTGCCTGAATCAGAGGAGACCGTTAACCCGAAGGACACACGGCACTGCTGCTGCTGCTGGCTCTGCTCACCTACGCAAAGCCTTAGCACACCCACTCAAGTCTCAGCGCCCCACATCTTTCGGGTGACCTTTAAGCTGCATCTAAGAGACCTAAAGTACTGCTTTCCACCACTGCTGTTCTCATTTCCTAGTGCATCAGGGACCGTGCTTTCGGGGTAAAGGGTGAGCACGAGAAGAGGTTACACAACGAGAAGACGAGGGGCGAGCTCACAGCCAGAAGACTTGTGTATCCCTCCTCACTGGGCAGAGCACCTCGGTAAGACCCTGGGACACCACGGGTGCTCCCCCTCTTCTGCAGCCTACTCGGTAAGTCTTAGGCTTTCTAATCTGAGATCCCAAACCAACCTGGTTCAGGAGTAACAGTGTGGTCATGCCCTCTGGCAAACTCTTAAGAAGCCAACAAGAACGATCTGCCACTTCAGGAGTGAGCAAGGAGATCTAAGGTATGGGCAACTACAAACCCTTTTTCTGGCAAAAGGCAGGAATGCATAAATACAGCCATGGCACTTGAGCTGCTACTTCTCCCCCTTCTTTGCTCATTGTCCATACCGGTGAGAAGTGTGGGAACACACGGGGAAGAGTAGCCACCTCTTACATTTTTCACATACAGAACAAACAAAGAAGCCAGGAAGCTCCCTGTAGCAGACAAAGCTGTTTAAAATATATGCAAGGCTGCATACTGTTATAGCCATGGAAGAACCAGGAAATCACTAGTTAGATTTTTCACTCAGCCCTTGCAACCCATAACCATGCATTCTGATTTTCCACATTACCTCATTCACATCCACAGCCTATCACCCCACATGCCATGCCCTCCTCTCCAAACGCTGGATGTCACTTTAACTCTGACCACAAACATAACTCCTGGGAAAAAGGAAAACAAAACCCACAGAGGCACCACAGAGCACTCTTAAATATTTGTAAACAACTAGTGCAGGAATCACAACCTATTCCTGCTCCCTCTATCAAGACAAGGGCAGCGGCAGCAGCAGCCCCTCTCAACATCTTTAACCACGGGAAAACACCCGTTCCTCCCCGTTCTGCCTGCTCCGAGTTCAAAGCTGCACACTTCCCGGAGGTGGCAGGAAGATACGCGGCTGAAGTAGGCAGGTGGTGGACGTGGGTGAAGTACTGGGAGAAGGAAAACTCAGGAGCTGTGAGATGTAGGCATGGGACAAGGACTTAAAGAGCAGCTTTCCTGCTTTTTAAGGTTGCACCAGAAGTAAAAGCAACTGAGCAACTCTAACCGATTTTTAGAGATTTTTATTTCAGGTGAATTCTATTTGAGCTGTCACCAATTAAATTAGGAATACGCACAAGGAGAAAGTGTGAAACATTACATCCCTGTATTTTAGGCAAAAGTGATTATTTCATAATATATCTTGATCACTTTGGGCGTTTTGAAAAGTCTCTGAAGACAAACCGGATTTGGGTTTGAGAGCTGGCTGCTTTGCATATTCATTACATTTCTGCAGCGCTTCCAAGGACTTTTAGCAGGAGGAGAAAATTACATGTAGCTGCAGAAGCGAGACTTTGCAAATTAAATAGTCTTGTCTAGCTCTGAGATGTGCCAAAATACAGCCGATTGAGTGAACTCCGCGTTCACGTACAGATCCGTATCTCGCCGCTAACTAATGAGAAACTTCAAACGTGCAAAAACACCACCATCGCGTAAAGACGAAATGAGAGCATAAATACCTCGATTCCCGTACGGCCAGAGAGAGGTCTCCCACCGCCCGGCCCCGAGGAGGGGGTCCCCCAGGGGGGATGGAGCCCAGTGGAAGGAAACTCGCACAGCGGGCAGGG